>NC_044030.1:24004470-24336501 GCF_900496995.4 Aquila chrysaetos chrysaetos | reverse complement strand
AGCCCCTGCACTCATTCCCACAAAGCTGCCAGTGAGTAAAAGCTCTGCTGCTGATCAAGAAACTCCAAAGGATGCAATGGCTCAGGGAGCAGACCCAAACCTCCACAGGGGAAGGCTTTTCCCCAGCTTCAAGAGGTCTGTGGGTCGGATGACCTGGGACAGGTGTGTGCGGGTTGTGGGAGAGGAACCACAGGCTTCTGCTCTTCTCAGATGTGTCAAGAAACAGCCCCCAGAAAGATCCCTTTAACTTCCAGACTTGCTTCTTTTCAGCTCAGAAGAGAAAATCCTCCTGTGAAGGGCATTTGTTGCCTCTTCTTCCTGGCCCAGGTCACTCTTGATGAGCATTGGTAAGCAAGCACCAGCCAGCTGTACTCAGTACAGACATGCTGGATGCCAGGTCTCAGTGTGAGGGAGAGACACAAGAGCCTGGTGCACTTTCCAGCTTCCCATATCAGTGACTCAGGGAGTTGTGGAGATGGACTCCCCGAGCAGATCCCAGATCATCTAAGAGCTGACACATGCACACAGCATTTAGTGAGTGGACTGAGTAGGACCCTTCTGCATGCAAGTCCCTCCTCGTTTACAACTTTCCCTTTCAGATAGCTAGTGCCAAACAACTGCTTTTAGTAAGACTAAAGTTCAGGTGATTTGTATCAGGTGAGTTACCCACTCAAGTGATATCAGCAGGAAGATGTCACAGATCCAAGTCCATACTGCCAGCAGCCACTGAAAACCCCAGGCTCCTTTTTGCTGGCCTTTTTGGGCTGACTCTTGCCTCAGGGCTTACCTATGTGCCTAGTAAGATACTGAGAGAAACCAAAGATTTTCCTGTGAGAGCATGCTCACAGACAAGCAGCTGGAGGGAAAGAGCCCTTTGGACAGCAGTTCCACCACTGGGACAGGATGAAGGATACTGCGGAGGTCAGGCCCACAGAGGTGTGGGGAAAAGTTGGCCAGTTTGCTGTTCCCTCCTCTGCAGACCTTGGCTGTGTGTGAGCCTCCTCCAGGTGCTCAAGCATCTGTGTTCTCATCCTGAATCATAATGGGATGCAAAACATGAGCACAGGTTTAAGACCCCAAATCACAGAAGAACTAGCAAGCGCCTTATTAAAGCCAATGGCAAATTAACATTCAAATCTGTCCCCAGGTTAACCAGAGGGAAGTGCTGCCAGGACTCATACCTGTGCAGCAGGAAGCAGGCGCAAGGAGAGTCAGTGCTACAGCCCACCCTCCTACATATCTCTAGGGAGAAGAATAGTCAGGTTTGGCTCTCTGAACAATGCTACTCCATTTGTAATGGGGGGTAGAAGAGAAACAGCTTTCAAAGACAGCAAGTGACAAATTTTCTTGTTGGTTTTATATTTATTTTTATTGTAAACACAACTTTGAAATATTCTGTGGGTATATTTAACATACAATGACAACATAGGATTGCTTTATGAAAATCCAATTTCCGAGCACTCTTCTGAGAGACCTTAAAAGTTATATACTAGCAATACTCTACTTTACTTTTTAGAAGTTTGAGTGTAAAACATGCCACATTATTTTTCCTGGTGAATCAAACCACCAGCATCTGTTGACAAGCCTCTTTCTTTGGCAGTCTTATTGTCAACAGTGGTCTCTCTGGATGCTCCAGGAAGGATGTCCTGGGAAAAGCAGTTGACTAGAGGATTATGCTTGTCCTCCTTGACCAAGGCTAGTTACAGGTCCTGTGTGAGGGGTGTTACTGCTGGTAACCTCTGGGAACAGACTCTGACCAGTTGCTGTTTCTCGAAACTCGGTATCAGCTTTTCTAATGTCACTATCTAAGTCCCTTCTTCTGGTACTAATACTATAATTTTTGGCTGGTCCTCTGCAGCAAGTTTCCTTGCTGCTTCTATAAACACTTTTACTTCCTGTCATTCCTGGAAAGAAGAAGGAGACTAGTTTTCCCTTACATTTATCTGAGCTGTGCCTTTTCAAGTAAGGTTGCTGTCACATTCAGTCCTTCGTGGCTCCTTCTCACGATCACTGTCAATTGTAATCACTGCTGGAGGAGCACAGGCTGAGCTACTCATGTGATGTTTCTGGTGTTTCTCCTTTTGCTTTTGCTTTTTGGGAGGCCTCACTGTGTCTGACACTTTTTCTTCACAGACTCTCTCTGGACTTGGACTCCTCATCCTTTTTTTCCTTTTCTTATGCTCTGTCTGACTCCTTGCTGGATTGTCTAAAAGGCTATCCACTTGTGTAGCAGTCACTGATTTTTGATAAAGTTTTCTGGGGATCATTTTCTCTCTCTAGATTTGCATGCACTTTGACTGTGCTCTCCACATAGTGAGTTTTGTACTTCCCTTTTCCACCAGGCTTTTCTCTTCTCATTCTGTCAGCTCATGCTCAGGCCTGATGTGTGCTGGGAGCAGTGCCATTAGGTCAAAGCAAGAGTAACAGGTGGCAGGACAGGTGGCCAAAAAGAGCTAAAAGACCATTACACAGCCACACACATTCGGACACACAATGCAGGGAGAAAAGGTGCAGGTTTGTGCGGTAGCTTAGCAGGGAAAGCAGCTAAAAGGGTGTACTCAGTGCTATGTACAGATTGTCCCAGAACACTACTGCATGCCATGACCGAAAGTCATGCCTTCCTGAAGTGGTTATGCAGCTCTCTAAAACCAGCTTTTTAAAAAAATATTCTCTTAAAAACTTTGGCTGCCATGCCAAAAATAGTTAAAAAAGAAAAGGCTAAAACAAGTGTATATTTCTGATGAAGTTGTTTACAGTATTATTTTAATATCCTCAGAAATGTTAAGGCAATGGAAATGGGCAGTAAAAGTCTCCTACGTAGCATGAAGTACGTTTAGAAGTGGGGACAGTTATAGCCCAGCAGGAAAAATATACTGGGTAAAAGAGTACACTGTGAATATGAAAAAACATTCCCCATACTCCTATTCTATCAAGAGACAAAATTTTAGAGGTGGGAGAAGTCATCCCAGCCCAAAAGAAGAACCTGGTGGGCACCACTGGTGGTGAAATGTTAATTTCCTTCTTCAGTCAGGGTGAAAACTGCAGCTGCTTCCTCTCCTTTATAAATTTTCATTCTGCATCCCTTCATCTTCTCTTTCATTTACTTCTATCCCTGTCAAGGTTGCTCCAACTGCCGCTCATTTGGGAGCTTCCTTTGCCTCCAGTGAGTTTTATCACTGATCTCTTTTTTTTTTCCCCTCCTTTATAACTTTTCATCTGGTTTAACAAGATCTGGCAGCAAGACAGGGCTGACTTTATAACACCGGAGTGTCACTTTACATCTCAGGTAAATTTGTGGAAAAGTCTGCCCAAAGGAAGGGAGTAACACCAAGCGGGACCTGTCTAAAGCAGAGTGCACAGACACAGGGTGAAGGGCTCTCCTCTCCCAGGCAGCCTAGCAGGCTCTTTTCCATCCAGCATTTCTTAGAGCCTGTCAGGGAAAAGTACGCTTCCACCTCTGTCATGGTGTTTCTCTGCCAACAGAGGACAGTTAAGATGGAGTGACTGGATAGCACTCCACTGACCCCATCTATCCCTGCACATGAATCTGCATGACAGCATGGTGTAAATGGTGAGATTAAAAAAACAGTGAATGAAATGAGGCTTCTGGGGAACTACACTTAGGCACTGAAATAAATACCTATCATTCAAAAGTGACAAGGATCTACATGTTCCTGTTGACACAAAGTAGGACTTTGGAATAGGTTCTTCAGGTTGAAGCCTCCACTGTCCAGCAAGATGAAGAGGAATGGATCCTCCATGGGAGGACCTCCATGGTCCTCCGTGGATATTTCACTAAAGATCATCTGAAGTTTATCTCCATTCAAAACTAAAATGGGCAATCAAACATTTCACATATTTTTTCAGGGCTGAGACCAAGGTGGAGTTCAGGCTGCTTGCCCTGCTTTTTGGACATTTTAAATAATGAAGTGCTCCATTTTGGTTACACACGTTCATGCGCTTGAGGAAAATACTATAGGCTTTAAGGAGAGCTGGCTGTGGTTTTTTGGCCTGTGATACATTCTTTCAAATTTTGCTTCATGTGCCCTTAAAAAAAAAATTCAGAATTATTTTCCTAGGGTATAAAATATCTCAATTTCTAAAGTAGCTGAGGCACAATATTCCAGATCCAAGCCCTGTACTTACCAACAAAATTGACTGAGGTTTTGCCAACCTTCTCCAAACTTGTAGGCTAAAAAGGTCAGAAAGGGTGGAAAACTTCTGTCTTGAGACTTCCCTGAGATCACACAAGTCCTGTGTTGTGACAAGGAGACATTCTTTTTTGATGTGAGCTTTATCACGATAAGAACTTGTCCAATAAAATTAATTCTCTTGCAAAATGCTTTGAGACTTACGGACCTCTATTGCCACCACTGTGTCTGGGGCACCTTGTGTAAAGAAGGTGTACTTGTAAAGGAGCGAAGAGTCAGCAGCAGCTGTGGGCTATCCAGCCATTCCCAAACGCCATCAGGGATCTGCCTGCCCAGGACAGGCAGAGCTGCTGTGGAGATGACCTCGGCTTTGGTCACCAGACCTTTGATAGTTGTTAAGTCATGACATAAGAATGTCATGCTTCACCCCAACAGGGTTTTAATCCTATGAGCCCTCCTGACCCATTAATGTAAACCCAGTACATTCCACTCCTTGCCTCTGTGAAACACATACTTAAGAATTATCACTAAAACATCTCTTCATCACACAGTGTTAATAACCTTCACTTACATCAATTCCCCAAACTGAAGTCAAAATAATATCATGACAACACCAACAAAGTTGGACAATTTACACACATTCCACCCCTTGTCCCTTCACCACATTACAACAACAAAAATACCCCACAATTATTCCACTTTCTGGCAATGTCCAGTCAGAGTTTTGCCCATTATCTCTCCCAGTTACTGTCCTTATCTTGAATTCCTTGACAGCCCCACTTTGGGTACCAGAAATGACTGTGATGGTTTAGCCTTGGGTGGCTGCCAGATGTCCACCCAGTCACTCTCTCAGTCACCCTCCTCAAGGCAAGAGGGGAAAATAAGATGAAAGAGTTTGTGCATTGAGATAAGGACCGGGAGATCCCTCACCAGTTACCTTCACGGGTGAAACAGACTTTACTTGGGGAAGATTAATTTATTGCCGATTAAAAATAGAGTAGGGTAGTGAGAAAAAAAAAAACAAAACTTGAAACATTTTTCCCTCACCCCCTCCCCTTTCTTTCCAGACTTAACTTAACTCCTGTCCTGGTTTTGGCTAGGATAATTTTCTTTCCAGTAGCTAGTATAGTGTTATGTTTTGGATTTAGTATGAGAATAATGTTGACACACGGATGTTTTCAGTTGTTGCTAAGTAATGTTTATACTAAGTCAAGGATTTTCCAGCTTCTCATGCCCAGCCAGCAAGAAGGCTGGAGGGGCACAAGAAGTAGGGAGGGGACACAGCCAGGGCAGCTGACCCAAAGTGGCCAACGGGGTATTCCATACCATGTGATGTCATGCCTAGTATACAAACTGGGGGGAGTTGGCAGGGGGGCTGCGCGGGAACTAACTGGGCATCAGTCAGCGAGTGATGCGCAATTGCATTGGGCACCACTTCTTTCGTATATTCCAATTCTTTTATTATTATTATTAGTATTGTATTATTATCATTATCATTATTATTTTCTTCCTTTCTGTCTGATTAAACTGTCTTTATCTCAACCCATGAGTTTTACTTTTTTTTTTTCCTGATTCTCTCCCTCATCCCACTAGTGGGGGGGTGGGGGGAAAGTGAACGAGCAGCTGCGTGGTGCTTAGTTGCTGGCTGGGGTTAAACCACGAGAACTCCTCACTCTTCTAACTCTTCCCCCTGAGCAGCGCAGGGGAATGGGGAATGGGGGCTGGGGTCAGTTCATAACACTTCACCTGTGCTGCTCCTTCCTCCTCACACTGTTTCCCTGGTCCAGCATAGGGTTCCTCCCATGGGAGATAGTCCTTCATGAACTGCTCCAATGTGGGTCCTTCCCACAGGCTGCAGTTCTTCAAGAACTGCTCAAGCGTGGGTCCTTTCCATGGGGTACAATCATCAGGATAAACCTGCTCCAGACCAGGACCCCCATGGGCTGCAGTTCCTAACAGCAAACCTGCTCTGGTGTGGACTCTCCATGGGCTGCAGCTTCCTTCAGGGTATCTCCACCTGCTGTAGTGTTGGGTTCTCCGCAGGCTTGCAGTGTGGATATCTGCTCCACCATGGTCTCCATGGGCTGGATGGAGACAACCTGCTCCACCACAGTCTCCTTCACAGGCTGCAGGGGAGTCTGCTCCGGCACCTGGAGCACCTCCTCCCCATCCTTCACTGACCTTGGTGTTTGCAGGGCTGTTTCTTTCACACATTCTCATTCCTCTCTCCCAACTTCTGTGCAGAGTTTTTTACGCTTTCTTAAATATATTCTCACAGAGGTACTACCACCGTTGCTGATGGGTTCAGCTTTGGCCAGCAGCAGGTCTGCCAGCTGGAACTGGCTGTGTCCAACATAGGGACAGCTCCTTGTGTCCTCTTACAGAAGCCACTCCTGTGGTCATGTAAACCCAATACATAGACACAGCTCAAATCTCTTTCAAGCTGTACTGCTGGAAAACTCAGGCTACCTTGGAGCACAGATGCCCTCTTCCATTATATGAACCAGAGGGCAGCTACCAACTATGCGGATCTCGAACATGTAGTGTAAATCAAATCTGTCTCAGCAGCTTTTCAGTCTAGTCCTTTGCTAACTGGATAACAGCAATAGCTAACAACCTTGTTTTCCAATGGAAATGTAGATTTTAATTCTGCAGGACTTATCAGAGAAAGCTAAGCAAAATCTGCTCAGAACATCCACTTTACTGATTAAGCACATAGCATTAGAGCAGCTCTCTCCACTGGCATAACTTGCTCCCACCTGTCACCGTGTGTGAGAGCATGCATGTGCATGGAGGCAGGGGGGACTCAAGGAAAAAGGGCAGGAAGTACCCAAAAGATGAGCTCTGAGTACCAGTGCAAAGACACACACTGGTAGAAGCAAGCAGCATAAGCCAGGTGTTAGGTATGTGTAGACAGAAAAGGTAATCTGTGTTTTCTTATGTGTGAGATATTGAACAAAAGAGACACTGAAGGCTTGCATGTGAAAAAGCATTCCCCATGAAGTAGTCAGATGGCTGCTTGTTTTCAGCTTCCTAGGGAACAGATGCCCTGTGTGCATGGCCTGTGAACACACAGGCTTATAGTAAGCTATGTGAGTATACACGGAGTTGATAGTAAACTGATATGTAGGATGCATTTCTTTACGTTGCATATAGGATCCTGAACGACACAGGGTCACCTTCTTGAAGTTAAAGCTGAAAGTAGACTTCTCCTGAAGAGCGGAGCTCATATTTCCTGCAGAGAATTACCATTGCTCAGAGGATACAGTTGTCTTTTAGCCTTTCTGACATTACAGATAGAAATCATCATAGAAGGAAAGGGAGACAATGCCTTGGAAGCCTGCTCAAGTATTCTTGTAAGGGCTAAAAAACAAAAAATGGATCTTTTTCAGAAAATTGCTTTTGTGAGCAAGGAAGGGTACAGTAGTTGGTAGATGTCTGTATTGATGTATAGGAATGGGTGATGTTTTCCTGTGACATACAGTTTCCTCACCCAGATCACTTCTACATCTCACACACATACTGAGTTCATTAGCCTTGTTTTAGAAAAGACAGCAGATCTGGCTTATTTTTCCAATGTGAAAAAGATTGCATTTTTCTTTGGAACAACACTTTTTCTCCCATATTCTCTGAGTGAGTGTGGTTTGCTGCTTTCTCTTCTTAACAACTTTCATTCTGTTTTCTCTCCTGGAGGGTGGTCATGCTGCCAAGAGAGGGCAGCAACCAAGTACAGAAACTGCATGCCTGGCCCTATATTAGGTCACATAGGAATTTAATTGAAGGGATCATTAGCACAGGAGCTCTGTGTCTTACTGTAATTACTGGTCAATACACTTGCTTGTTGGTCATTCTTTCTCACTGCAAAAGCAAACCTCTGAATTGTTCTCTTTTCTTTGTGTTTTCTTTCAAACAAAAGAAATCAGCCCAAACTTCTGCTGAATCATTTGAAAATAAATTCTGTGCCATGAGGGCATGGTCGGACAAACACAGGGGCTGCTCTGGGGATGTTGTGTAGAAGGCATAGATCCCACACCTGCATTTCCCTTTAATACTACTGTTTAGTATCTTCATCAGTGTGGTGGTGCATTCTCCCTCCGTCTCGGGAATTTCTGTTAGGCCTTAGCATTTGTGTAATAAGTTGGGTGGTTAAGCGTCCCTTGACTGTACCAGGGAACTTTGCATGGTTAAGGTGGGGAGCAGCACTGACTGTGCCAAGGACTCCTGTTGTCTTGCGGAGGCAGAGATGCAGAACCAGGAACATTACTCTGCTCCTGACAGCCTTGGAGCATCCCTTATCAGTCTTTTTTTTTTGTTCCCTGACATCCTTGGAGCCTTCCTTACCTGAATTTTAAGTCATTCCCTGATCGCCTTGGAGTCCTCCCTCATCTGAATCATAGCTCATGTGGAAATGGTACCAGTGCCACTGGAATTCCAGTAATTTGCTGATGACTAAAGCAAATCACCTTGTGAACCTATAAACAGCAGTCCTAAGTGAGATCCTTGGAGGTCTCCAGGACTGCAGCGGGTTGCAGCCAGCATCTCCCTCTGAGTGGGACGCCTCTCCAAGCTTGTAAACTCTCCAGTTAGCGAAAATCAGAGGACTGTTGCCGAGAGCTGACAACAGGACCTGGGCCAATACCCTTTGCTCCTTGAGGCTCAACCATTTGCCCATTGAGAATACTGCTGAGATATTTGATGAGAGCATTTTCACTGAGCTTGAGGGGAACTGTTAACAGTTAACCTACTTTTGCTTTGCTTTATATATATATATATATATCTCTTAGTGTCTGTCTGCATGCATGTGTGAATTAACTCTAGTATCCTATACCAAGTATAACATAAGTATTGCCCTTTCTAAATCTTCTGATTCACTTCAAACTGTGAATGAAACTCAGAATGCTGTTTCACATATAATGCTTTCAGACATAGACCATTGACGAAGTCTAGGAGTCGATCCAACCACACCTAAGCTCCAACATTTAGAAAGCAAGGGTGTCTTCTCTGAACCTCGTGACTCAACGGCAGGGTCTTCCCTACCATTTACATCCCCAATTTCTGTGCAAATCATGAAAAATCAATTCTAACTTGACTTTCCTTTTTGTTTCTCTCGTACCCTTTTGCATCTTCAGTCTCTGTATAAATCATTCTAGTTTGACTCTAACTTGATTTTCTTTGCACATTTCATCCATGTATTAAGTAATAGAGTGAACTTTGCCATCAAATTCTGTGAAGTCACACTTTTTATAAATTCCTATTATATCATTTTTGCTAATACCCTTGACGGTGATTCTTTAAGCAGTCCAAACCACTCATTTCATGACAAGCAGTACTGTTTAATATCTTCATCAATGACATAGACAGTGGGATCCAGCACACCCTCAGCAAGTTTGCAGATAACACCAAGCTGAGTGGTGCGGTTAACACACCTGAGGGACAGGATGCCATCCAGAGGGTACCTGGACAAGCTCAAGAAGTGAGCCAATGTGAACCTCATGAGGTTCAACAAGGCCAAGGGTAAGGTCTGGCACCTGGGCTGGGGCAATCCCCGGTATCAATACAGACTGGGGGATGAATGGATTGAGAGGAGCCCTGCAGAGAAGGACTTGGGGTACTGGTGGATGAGAAGCTGGACATGACCTGGCAATGTGCACTTGCAGCCCAGAAAGCCAACTGTATCCTGGGCTGCATCAAAAGAAGGGTGGACAGCAGGTCAGGGGAGGTGATTCTGAGCCTCTACTCTGCTCTGGTGAGACCCCACCTGGAGTACTGCCTCCAGCTCTGGGGCCCCCAACTTAAGAAGGATGCGGACATGTTGGGGTGGGTCCAGAGGAGGGCCACAAAAATTATCAGAGGGATGG
This sequence comes from Aquila chrysaetos chrysaetos, assembly GCF_900496995.4. Classification (NCBI taxonomy): domain Eukaryota; kingdom Metazoa; phylum Chordata; class Aves; order Accipitriformes; family Accipitridae; genus Aquila; species Aquila chrysaetos. Next base: position 24,326,492 of record NC_044030.1, on the reverse strand, counting down.
AACACCTCTGCTATGAAGAAAGGATGAGAGAGTGGGAGTTGTTCAGCCTGGAGAGGAGAAGGCTCTGGGAAGAACTTATTGCGGCCTTTCAATACTTAAAGGGGGCTTATAAGAAAGATGGGGACGAATTTTTAGTAGGGCCTGTTGTGATAGGACAAGGGGTAATGCTTTTAAACTAAAAGAGCGGAGATTTAGACTAGATATAAGGAAGAAATTTTTCATCAAAAGGGTGGTGAAACACTGGAACAGTTTGCCTAGAAAATTAGTAGATGCCCCATTGCTGGAAACATTCAAGGTCAGGTTGGACAGGGCTCTGAGCAACCTGATCCAGTTGAAGGTGTCCCAGCTCATTGCAGGGGGGTTTGGACTAGATGACCTTTAAAGGTCCCTTCCAACCCAAACTATTCTATGATTCTATGATTTCCACAGCTTTACAGGGGACTAAAAGCATATAACAAACAAGTGTCCAGCTATGTTGTATCTTTATTTCTGTGTGTAAGACATTTTCATTATTCATGCTGTCACTTTCCTACTGCAGGCGGTATTACCAATAAAATACTGCTCTGCTTTTTAACTGGCAGCATTTTCTCTAAAATCTGCCATTTCTCTAAGATCCAGAGCCAACTCCTTCATGCGTAATGCTGCATGATCAGATCACCACATATCCTTAAAGACATGCTTATTCCAATATTTATTGACCTGATCCAGGCTGAACCTGTTTTAGAAACAGAAGTAACCTAGTTGGTTTTAATACGGATAATTATCTTTACCCCAAAAAAGAGCTGCAGTGTTTTGGCCCCTGCCTCCAGAGGCAGTTGCTTCTTCTGCCCATAGGTTTGAGGTTACAACATTAAAACACAATGTTCCCAGCAGACTTTCAGTTAGAAGGAAAATGTCATGGCCCAATAAAAGTGGAGGTAGAGAGAAGGAGGCTCCGTGTGGGCTCTGTGTTACCGCAGGACAAAAGTGCGGTTGCTCTCTGGGGCTCTGCTCTTCCCGTGTCAAACACGGATGCCGGCTCTTTACCTGGTTACCGGCAAACACTTGAAGCTCTACTGGTAAAATAAAACTGGATTTAAGGGCAGAAGAAGAAACCACCCCCAAGCACACTGTGCGGAGCCAGTCGGGGCTGTGATGGTGGGAAAGCGTGAAGCGGTGGATGACTCCTGCGCCTGGGCTATACTTAGACTTGAACGGACCAATGCTGGCTTAAGCTTGCGTACAAAAAAAGGAAAGGCTGTGGGTCAGACCGAGACCCAGTTGTAGGAGACCTTGGCAGGCTCCTCAGGGCGGGAGGAGCTGAGGGAGCACCAAGCCCCCAGGGAAGGTGTTCGGGCCGGTGTCAGACCCGGCATGCCTCACGTCAGAAACCTCTCCGGCTGGCGAAGGGCGAACACCCGGGGTCCCACCGGTGACCCTGCTCGTTTCTCCTCAGCCAGGAGGCTGCACAGCAACCAGCTTTTTAGGGGGAAGGACATTAAAAGAGAGGAGGGGAGGCACAGGGAACGGGAGTGGCGGGCTCACGCCGGGCAGACACCCCTCTCCAATCTCCCCTGTGGGGTTTGCTTGGGCCCGCGAGCATCATGAGCACAATCAAGAGCCCCAGCTCCCAGTTTTGCCGCGCGGTTCGCACGAAGGGAGCCGGGCGGCCACCGCGCTTGGGTCTCACTGATTCCGGCTGGGGTGAGAGTTCACCAGGGAAAAGGGTCGGGAGCCCGGCTGGCACAGGGCTTCTCTGCACGCCAGGAAGGCACCGGGGCTCTCTTTACCCGCCCCGACAGAGGCCAAGCCCGGAGATAGGGGGCGCAGAGCTCGTCCCCCTCCCCGGCCCCGCTCGCCCGGGCCGGCCCGCCGGAGCGGCAGGGGGCGTCCTCGCCCGCCCTCCGCCGCCGGCCCAGGCCCGCGCCCTTCCCCGCTGGACACACCGCCCACCTCCCTCCTCCCCGAGCCGGGCAGAAGGAGGGACGCTATTGGCCCAGCCTGCCGCCGGACCCGCCTTCTCGATCACGTGGCCTCGCGCTCGGCTTCAGCAGGGTGCGGTCCCTCGCTTCGCGGCCGGAAGTAGCGACCGGGGGGGGCTGGTTGCGGGCCCCGCTGTCGCCGGTGCCGGCCTCTGCGCGGCCCTCCCCCCCGCCCCCCGCCTCCCGCCATGCACCCGCGGCGCCCCGATGGCTTCGACGGCCTGGGCTACCGCGGGGGCGGCCGGGAGGAGCCGGGCCCCGGCGCCCGGCCCTTCGGCAGCGCCTCGGAGCTGGGCCACTGGGTGACCAGCCCGCCCGACATCCCCGGCAGCCGCAACCTGCACTGGGGGGAGAAGACGCCGCCGTACGGGGCGGGGACCCCCCTGGGGGGCGCCGGCCTCAACGAGGAGCCCAACCTCGGGGCGGGCGGCCCCGGCGCCGGTAAGGGAGGGCCCGGCCCGGCCCGGCTAGCCGGCTCCTCGCCGTTCCGCCTGTCCCTTGCTCGACTGCGGCGGCGGCGGCCCGTCAGCGGGCGACCCGCCGAGGTGGGCAAGGGCGAGCAGGCCGTGGCCGTGGGGCTGTGCCGCGGCCTGGCCGCGCCCGTTCGAGCGCTGCCCGGGTTTGCTGGCGCTGACCTCCACCGCGGCGGGCCCGGAGACGCGTTGGGGCGGCGGGCCGGCGATGCTGAAGCGCCAGGAAAAAAGTCCCTTAGAAGAAGGAGAACCTGCTCCATCGCCTGTTGCACTCCAGCACCCGCTTCTCTGTGTAGCACCACGTAGTTACAGGCAAATACGGCTGAGAGTGCCAGAAGGCACCCTGCAGCTTCTAGTTAAGCAGTGCTTGGTCAGCTCCCCATTGCCCATGTAAACGATATCCTGCAGAAATACTCCGTCTTCCGTAAGGGCAAGAAGTACCTTTGGGTCTTGAGTATATTTTGTTACTTGGTGTTGATGTTTCAGACTTTGTGTCTTCTGGCAGCTTTATTGTTCTGTTGAAAAAGTAAAAGGGGTGTGGCATAAGCTGCTGAAATAAACCCTCCCTCCATGCATGAAGGAACCATGGGACTGGTAGAATCTGAAGAAGAAACTGTGTTCATGTCTTCTCCAGTAATTGTTGGGAAGCTGAGCAGAAACCCTTGGAAGTACAGTATCATTTTATATCTTTGTGAGATTGAGGTGAATTAAGAGAAACTTGCTAAATCTAGGCTACAGAACATTGTCTCCTTTAATTAAAAGGATGTTCTGGAGCAGTTTATATACACTTGAGTATCAAAGTTTTATGAAAGACTAATTTATTTAAAATTGAATTGTATTAATGGGTGAGTCTTCCTGGTTTGTAACCTGTAGTGCAGTGTTTCTGTTCAGGTCGTAATGAGTACAACTCTTACCTGGACTTTCATCCATGCAAGCACTACTTAAAGCACTACGTAAATATTCTTAGATACTTGGACTCTACCTTTTTTTTTTTTTTTTGTCCTATCTACTCATGGAGTGTATGTTGATTCTGCATTTTGGAGGACTCATAAAGAGTTGCTGTATCACTGAGTCAAGCTTCTGCAAGTGGAAAGAGTCTTATAATTCCTTTTAGGAGGGCTGCCACGTCTGTGTGGAGCTCCACTGAAGTTACTGGTGTTACCTGTGCTTACAGCCTGCTTGCACCCTGTAGATTGTAAGACTGAGCGTTAATTTTCAGTTGCCTTTACAGTTCTGATTCTTTTCTTAAAATCTCTTCTGATAATTCCCAATGTGTAAATGTCTGTCTGGTAGCAGACAACAGAGAATTGAACCCATTACTGTTGTTGCAGTTTTAACAGTTCTCTAGTAACTAGATTTTTGCAAAGGAGTGGAGATAAACAACTGACGTGAAAATTTGCATCATGTTGTTGTTTGTTACATCATCAATGGCATTTTGTGTTACTTTTCCCAAAGTTCCTCTTTTTACTGTTTTTTATTTTAAACTTAATTTCACCTCAGATGCCTAAATTTGTGTTTCAGAATTATTGGAAACTGTCATGCATGCTAACATTTTCAGTGGTTGGTCTGCGTTCACTTTGCCTCTCCCCTCCCCCCCCCCAGCTGTTTTAAGACAAGAATTATTTATAAAAGTATGTACAAACTCAAATGCAGTCCAAAGTGCAAATATTCCCGGGGGAATAATTTTTTATATCCTCTCTTGCTGAGTTGCTGTAAATGTTGTGGTTTAGTGCTTGGAATTTTCTGAAGCAAGTACAGTGTAAAATTAGTTTTTTAGATAGTCTGCATGGCATTTTCTCCCACTTTGTGATTATCACTGCTGTATAATCTGTTTTTATTTTTTTCAGAGCAGTTGAACAGATTTGCAGGCTTTGGTATTGGCCTTGCAAGGTAAGAGTTGTGTAATAATTTTCAGTGACAATGAAGTAGTAAAGCTGTAGTTGTCTTGTGATCCCTATGTACACTTTTGTGTTGTATTTTTATGCTGGTAGACTTATGCAGTTGAAATGCCTTTAGAAACCTGCTACCTGAAATCCATGTAGGTTTCTGTTCTCTTTAACTGAAGTGTTCTCAAAATTACTTAATCAGCAGTGAATATAAGAAACAGTTTTTCATACAGTGTGCCCAGGATATGTGTACCCTATCAGAGCAATCTGAAAATAACACCAGAAAACTGTTTTCACATTTGCCACTTTTATTAATATTTTTAGGTAGTGTGGCTGTTTCCTAAGAAGGTGAAAATGTCTTCAAGTATATTATCAAAGTATCCTGGAATAGTGATGTTAATGTAGCCAAGTGGTCCGATAATAATTTTATTCTTTATTATGGTGACACTGATTATTGATAGTATTTTTGAGAAAGTGGTGGACTTTAACATGCTTAACAACATCTTTGAGCTTAAATTGTCAAGTGTAAGGATGATGATAAGCTTGGGATTTTTTGCAGGATGCCTGCTTAATCACACCCACCTTATTAGGTTTTTCTTGGTCAGTGTACTGATGCAACTTGTGAAAGGGTGGGAGGTGGGTTGTTTTTTTGTCTTGAAAAAGTTAGGACTAAAAAAAGTTTTACTCCTTGTTGACCTGAATGTGAGACTTCTAAGAAGAGTGCTTCTCTCTTCAGAACATGAGAGTACTTGTGTCACTTACCAGGTTAGACCAATATGGGAAGCTATGTCAGCTGAGGTTCTTATAGTGTCCTTCTGCTTAAAGAGGAGGACCTCTTACTTGACCACCAGCCAGTCCTGCTCCTTACCCCATTGTTATCACCCTTGATGCCCATCAGAACCTCTTTTAACCTGTTCAACTCACTAAAACAGAAGATAAAGTCAAGGAAAGAGCTGGATTCTTTTTTGCTGTTTCAGTTAGGTTGATTTACCTAGGAGTTGACTAGCTGTGAAAGCCAGCAGACACCAGCTAACTGGGCCAGTGAGGGAAGTGATAAAGAAGGACTATGAATGACTTCTTTTGGCAAGTAGTGAGTTGCTTAAATCAGATCATCCCATCTCATTAAACTGCCTGTCCTTCTTCTCCCACTGCATCCCTTGCAGTGGCTGAGCTTGCTCATTCAGACCCCTTGATGAACCTGTTAAAATAGAGTTGATCAGGGGGAGGGGGAAGAACTAGCCCCCCCCCAACATGTAAAGAGTTGTTTGGTTTCTTTCCAACCTTACCAAGCTCAGTGAGCTCAGGAGAGTACCAGCAAAGAAGTGGAGCCATAGGGCAGGAACATGCTGATCTCCTTCAGGAGCAGAGAGATGTTAGGGTGGCTCAGTTGTCCTTTTGAACTATATGCTTTGATTTAATCAAGCATGACAAAGGTTTCCACATCCTGAGCATCATGGCCACTAGGACTAAAATGAGCTTGTGCTTTTGAGAAAGAGAGCGGATCAACATTGTATCATTGCTGAGAGCAATTCTTCCTGCTTCTGCTTTTGCTTTTGTACCAGATGACTTGTCAGACACACATGGTTGAAGTCAGAAGTCTTGTAGAAAACAGCCAAAGGAAAAGGTTAGTTTTTGTGAGGCTAGTTGAATTGGCTACCAGGAGGGCTTAATAGATAACAGTCAGAGTACAGGGAAAGTTTCACCTTTTTCAGTAGTAGCAAACTACTAATTAGCTTAATAGTTGTGAAACTGCAGGCTCAGTACTTTTCTGTGAAATTAGTACTTGTTTATCCAGAGTAAAATCCCCATAAGAGACCTAGCCCAGGTGATCCTGTAGGTCAGTGGTCAGAGCTGTTACTTGGGGTGCTTAGATAAAGCCTGGAGGTTTTGCTTTTCTAATCCATATCCCAGGTTTGAACCACATACAGGTAAGTAAGTACTCAGATCACTCGGGCACTTTGAGATTAAATGAAAAGTTTCTCTGTGTGGCTGTGACCAGGAATACTACTTTAGAACTGAGAAAACTTTCTTATGGAGGTTTGATTGAAATACCATTCTGGGAGTGGAGGGAGAGTTGGTTTTGGACAGTAATGTTTTCTGATTAAAAAATGTCAGCTGTTAGTACCAATCCTCTGGCCCTCCCTCCTAAGGAGAGTCTTGATTAATAATGTGGTACGCGGAATTAACATAAAACTGGAAACTAATCCTTTCATAATTCTGGCTCTAGCCTGTTCTGTTCCCTCATATTTTGCAGAGGGAAAGTTTTAAGAAATTTGGTATGTTGTTTTGCCTATAAAAATACATACATACTATAGATAGATAGATAGATAGATGGGGGCTTTTTTGTAGTGAGTGTATGTCTCAGGTTTTTTGATATTTGTTCCTTTATAGTATTGGCAGGCTATTAGGTAGCCATCTAAAATGCCTCATTAATTCACTAGATAATGTATATTTTTTCCAAATACTGATCTAATGTTGTTAGAGAAAAATAACAAGCTTTTTCTAATAAATTTGTGATGGCTCCCCATGCTTTAGATACACTTTTTTTTTTTTTTTTAAAGCCTATTTACAGAAAATGTGCTGGCACATCCTTGCATTGTTCTACGTCGTCAGTGTCAGGTATGTCTTTTATATTATGTCTTCCAGTCAGAGCTCCTGTGTACTGTGATACTTTGTGTTTTCACACTCTGTAGAGTATAAGGAAGCTTCACAATTCGTAGGGAGATACTGCTACATTAACATGTTTTTATTTGTAGCATACCTGAAATGTAGCAAATTCTGAAATTTAACCTATCTTGAACATTCTTATTTATCATTTTTGGGCAGTGGAGAGTGAATTACAGCAAGTAAGTGTTCAGAGTCTGTGGAGCAACTTCCAGATTGCCATTTACAAGCAGGATGCTTTGCTTCCAAAGTTTTCTGGTTTATGCTTGTTTTGTTGTTTACATTTTTGGCCTACAAATACATAAAAGTTCTGCCTGTTTCCCTAAATTTCAGAGAGAATTAATTCATGTTTTGGTCACTTTAGCTGACCTTTACAGAGAAAAAGTCATTATTTTGGAAGTGCTTTTTCCTTTAGACTTGTAGCATCTGTAAGTGTTTATAAAAACTGCCATTATTTGTATTTTTAACAGGTTAACTATCATGCTCGGAATTATCATCTCACTCCGTTTACTATTGTCAATATTATGTACAGCATCAATAAGACACAGGTCAGTATTTGGTGTCAGGCTGTATCTGAGCAGTGAAGGTTACTATAGCACGTATGTACATTGCTATCTTTAACTCTTTATGTAACTGGTGGTTAAAAACACGGCCATTGTAAGAGTTTGTTATTTTTATGGTTGCAGAAATGTGTCAAGGAGATCACTGTGGTTTTTTGGGGTTTTTTTAACTAGTATAGTATTTAATGGGAAAGATTTGCAAATATTAGAAAACAAAAGATCCCTGAAACTAATTCTTTTCCTTAGCATTCTAAAAAAATAATTAGTGTTTATGTGGATAAAGAGATTATCCAAGTGACTACTTCCAAAGATAGTATTGCACGAATTTCCAATTCTGCATGAGAATGGCAATCCTGAAACTCAGATCAGAAGACAGTAAGAAAAGACTTTTTGAATTTTACAGATGTGGTTTAACATCTCGAGCTCATTTTGTCCATAGAAAATGGTGTTAAGTTTATAGTACAGAGTATTAACAGTGAGAGATATGCCTCCAAAATTGTTGACAACTTTGAAATTATTGAAGAGCAGAAGTTTCTTCAGAGTTGAAAAGTTAGTTGTCCCCTGAATTTGGTAATAGTGAAGCTGCATGGTAGAGTCGTATCCCTGTGCAGTCTGAATTTGCTGAAATTTCATAAAAATTAGTAAGATGAAAAGATTTTTGAGTTTTATGTTGCATATTTCAAACACAGGGTCCAAGAGCTCTCTGGAAGGGAATGGGCAGCACTTTCATTGTTCAAGGCATAACCCTGGGAACAGAAGGCATCATCAGTGAATTTACACCTTTGCCAAGGTATTGCGTGGGGTTTTTATTGCTTCTAACAAATTAATCATCAGTTGTTGACTTATATTGAAAATGTTAGAAATGTAAGGCTGTTTGAAAAATTTTACTCGATTAGAACAGTCAGACATTGAATAGGTATTTTCAGCACATTGTAGTTGTCTTTGCCAAGACAACCTTGTAATTAATAAATAGGACTCTTTCTGGGAGCTTCATATGTTTGGTATGTCTGCCTACTGGTCTGAGTATAGGAGTAACATAGGAAATAGGTCTTCGGTATAATTCCACTCTAATAAAAGAATTCATAAGTTTCTTTTTGTATTTTGGTTCGTATTGTGTGGTACTAGCAAATACCGTGTGTAAAGTAAAAAGTCCTAGTTTCATTAATCTAAATACAGAAAACTTACATGGCTAATTTGAAGAGAAACCACTCTTTTTCACTGTGTCCATATTCAGCTATAGTAGTTCAGTAATATTTTTTTTATTTTGACTTGTGACTCTGCCTGCTTTTTATGCTGAACTATAACTCCAGGATTATGGTAAAACATTGTGATGTCTTTCTGCTTTGAGATACAAGTCTGATAAAGAATTTTTGGCTGAAGACTTTTTATCCATGTTTTGTTTTATAATGGTCCAGACCTGACAGTAAGGGCTGACAAGTATAATAGTACATATTGTTGGTTTTGTTACAGGTATTTTAAGAGTAAGCAGATTGTTTGAGAGAGTTTATTATATAAAGTAACTAAAACTCCTAGTGAAATGCAAGGAGACTGTGAGATAGTCAAAAGTTAAGAGAAGATACTTAACAGTTGCAGGGCACACACTGAAACCGGGAAAATGATAAGGACCTGTCTTGGAACATATATTAGGGAGACAGGCAGGTAGTTGAGTTTAAGGCTGGTGAAGTTTGAATGGACCAGTGGGCTTGAGAATCATGTTAGCTTTCAGAAGAGACAAGTGCCTATTTTTAATGTGTGTACAGAGACCAAGTACTTAAGTGACATGGAAACTGGTTTGGTTTTAAAGATAAGAAATGTAGGCAGGCTGAATCAAACTACTATTATGATGCATGCATAGTAATAAAAGTAAGTCTTCGCAGGTTCTGGCATTCATCAAAAGCATTAGCAAAAGCATTTCATACTTCAGTTGTGTGGAGTGTGTGTTGAAGATTTTTGGTCAGCTCTGTCTCATATGTAACTGAAATTCCCAGGCATACGCTTTCCTCCAAGTGTGACTCATTGTTCTTGTTTTTAAATATTGCTGTAGGGGATGCTTAAGTTCATGAGGTGTGATATAATGTTTGTATTGTCATAGTTCTGATTTCTGTCCAATGTGAGCGAGGTTTTTCTTCTTGTGGGCCAGTTGTTCAGTAGTTTGAAAAGTAAGCTGGTGCTGCTGCCAAAAGAAGCAATCCTTTCTGCTAGTACCTGCTCACTCCTTCCTCAGTGCTACTCCCATCCTTGTGCCAACACAGTATGTGAACAGTCACGAAGAACTGAATTGGGGAAGTGATCTGGCTAAAATGGCTGTCTTGTACATGCACGACCCCATGCAGTTTTCTACTGGATGCTCTCCCTTTTTAATGGCTGTCACAGGGAGGTGAAGGTTATTGCTTATAGCAGCAGTGCCAGCAAATCTGATTTTAAATCTGATTTAAAAGGTTATTTCACTACATTATCAAGCTCTGAAGGACACAAGGAAGTGAGATGTCCATTCCAATTCTATATCATATATTATAAAAGAGTCCCCCTGTTTTAGTAGAGCAGCCCAGAAATGGGTGTTGACATTTTTGCAGCAAGTTGAATGTGGTTCTGTACTAGACAAACTTATTCCGTTAATTGTTCTTCCACTGCAGGAATAGTTACAGCTGGTGAATTGACAAGTTAGGCTTTCACACATTAGTTTAGCTGGTTTCATTTTCCACATCTTTTAAGTGTTATGGCTTAGTGGATGTGATCTAAGTGTCTGAAACACATAATGGTAAATGATCTTCCCTCCTTCTTTAGTGACTGACCTATGTAGTTAGAAAAGTGATAGCTACTAGGAGCACACAATTCTTCAGAAACAGTAAAGAGTATCTTTTCTTGGATTTGAGTTGTAACTATGGGCAGTGAGTGAGTAGATTCCTGGACAAGAATTGAAACTGAACACTTTATAGCTTGTTATTAAAAATTCATAGTCTAGTATGTCCAACATTTCAGACAAATATCTTTACCTCATAGCTAGAGTATTTGAATGTTACCTTGAGCTAGGTGGGATTACATTTTCTGCCAAGTGGAGTGTAGTTAACATTTACTCTTCATATTTTGAAGTGTGTAACTAGAAAATACTACTTTTATTGGATTTTTTTAAAGTCACCTTTGTGTTGAACACATGGGTTTTCTCTTGTTTTACCAGGATACGCTAAAGACTGGTCGTATGCCAAAAGAGTTGAGTTAAGTCTGTACAGAATTACTATGCAGCTTCTAGTCTGACCTACTACTGTACTTTATTTGGTCCGTGTTGAACTGTGTCAGAATGTGATTTAGTTTTTCAGGAAAGAAACAACTGGGTAAACATAACCTCAAAGGACAGAAAAAGCATAACCAAACCAAAACATAATAAGAAATGTATGTTGATAACAGAAAACTACTGAGATTTTGCAATAATCCAATATTCCCTGAGAATGTCTTTAAGAGTTGGTACATAAGGATACAAAATAAATGCAAAACAATAAAGCCAGTAGCTGTGAGAGCTACAGACACCTTACTAATAATTGAAAGCTTTTTTGACAGAATATCTAACAGGCCTAAATAACTAAAAGTTAAGCATGATTTATTAAATGTGTAGCTGATGTGTCTTTCCCATATGTGAAACCCTGCAATGTAAACTGATAGTTGAACACCAATATGAAAACTGGATGTTGATGCCCATGGAAGAAATGCTTGAGAGTAACATGTTCTTGTCCATATTAAGGTAAATACTTGTCTTTTTAGGGAGCTTTCACATAAATGGAACCTCAAGCAGATCGGTGGACACCTTCTACTCAAAGGGTGAGTGTAGCATGTGTTATTACCTTATGTCTTTTTATCTAAACATTAAGAAAACTACTAAAGGTACATTAGTTTAATCTGCAGCTATGGTTACTTGACAGGGTGCTAATAGTAATTTTCAAATTTTTATTTTTTTGAACAATCTTGATTGCATACACCACTTCCACAGATTATTTTTTTCTCAGTAGATCCCCGTGTCTGTGTGGAACCTGACTGACTTAAAGGATTAGATTCTTTTAGTAATTAAATTATGGTATCTGAGAGACCTGAATCAGACTGGTCACATGGAAATAGAATTTAACAGAACTTCAGACTGAAGTTTATCTCAACTTGTTGATGCACATTTTAATAATTGAGTTATGGTTTGTTAATTTTCTCTCAGGCATGTCTTGGTAGATATCTTTATCAACTTTCGGGTGTGTATTTGGCTAAAATTATAGTATTGTCCTGACCTTAATTCTTGTTTTGTTTATTTCTACAGTTTAACACATGTAATAGCGATGCCTTTTTATTCTGCGAGCCTGGTTGAAACTGTACAGGTAACTTACATATACTTACAACATTTTAAAAGATACTGTTATTCTCTTTATGGATTAGATTATGTGGAGAAGTGAGTCTTTGGCTTTGGATTCAGGTTTATGTTGCAGTAGTTACATTTGTTTTGCATGAGGCTGTATGACATTAACTGAGATAAAAACTATTTACTATGGTTGATATATTAGTTGTACTATCTTAAGTCTAAATCTAGAATTATTTTCAAAGTATAGAAAGGACATTTAATATAGTTGGAGTATATTGTCTGTGAAATAAGGGCAAGTTACATCTATATGTTCTAGCAGAAAAACCATAAAGAAGTTTTTCTCATGTAAAGGTTTTAAAAAGGTTGCTAGGCAAGCTGTTGCAGTGACCCCTTCCCCTATAAAAACTATAAAGCTTTTCCAGTAATTCAGCTTTTTTTTTGCTAAAATACTGAACTCTACTATTTCAGGACTGCTTTCATTCAGTCAACTGTTTGCTTTTAAGTTTTCATCTAGTTCTTCCTTAGCCATGAAAATAAATATCTGGACCTGTCACTTAAGATACCAGCTTAACTTGTTCTATAACTGTACAGAGTAACCCATAGCACTGTATTGCAGATTGTCTTTCAGTTAGTTGTTGCATCTCTTTCTGGAGAAAGAGACAGGGTTTAGCTATGCAGAAGTGGTCCACGGTAATTCTTCCAGCTATCTCTATATAATGAGTTGCTCTTAATTAACATGATAGTATCTTTGTGCAGCTAATGGAACTTTTACTGTAACGTGAGCTCTTGTGTGGAGGGTGGTGCAGGATAGTCACTCTAATGTCATTCAGTCATCAAAATAATAATTTTCATTCATAGTATAGGCAAGTTGTAAGTACAGTCAAGACTGATTTAGATCCAGCTGTTCAAATCTACAGTTAACTGCTGGTGTATTTCTACAAAATGGTGCTTTTTCTGTGGAGAAGAGGCAAACAAGGCTGACTTCTACAGTTTCTTAGTTTCAGCATGTACTTTAGAGGCAGGTGCTCTTAAGGGACAAGATTCTGCTCTGTGCAGAAGTTCCAAACTTAAAGGAGCCGGAAGGTACTAGGAAGGCTGTTCTGTCTGAACTGGCCACATTGTGGACTAACAGGACAGGTGAGATTAAACATCTGTGCATGTGGGCATGTAGATAGACTCCCAACAACAAACTCGCATTCTCTAAAGTTACTCTGTATTTAAGAAACCCTCTTCTTCTCTCCTTCTGAATTACTTTGAAAATAATGTTCCATAAATCCTGCCTGAGTGGACCTCTGAGTTTGTGGAAGCCTTGGGAAGATTTAACTGGTCTCATATTAAGAAGCTGACTTAGGAAACTCTTATATCCTAGGGAATGGCTTTACCCTGAGTGTGCCATAATCCCGGAACTAGAAACAGTGGTAGAACAGTGTTCATGTTTCTTGAGTTCGTAGCAGGCCACAGAATGGAATGTTTTATTCAGGTATCTTACTGCTTGTATTTTTGTGTGAAAGGATGAAAGATCTGTGTTGTTGGACATGGGAACATTTACCAATAAATGATAAAAGAGAACATGATCTAGACACTGTCTTCTGTTGGCAAAATAAGTAATAAAGTTTCTTTGCTGGAAGGCAGCTTAATAGGAAAACAATCAAAAAGCCAAAACAGCATCTCCCATAGCCTTTTAGTCAGGTGATCATCTCTGTAAAGCATTGCTTATGAAAATAACTCCACTGAGATCTGAGAGTTTTAGGCATAGTAGGTTCAGCTGTGTGCAAGTATTTTACTGGATAGGTGTACCTACGCTGTGTGAAATGTATTTTCCAGTTCCTGGAAACATCATCATGAGCTTTCTTATTAGAAACACAAAGGAGGTAATGATAGCATTTGTGAAGATTTTATTTATGCTGTATTAATCAGTGCAGGGAGGCAACTTGGCTTATCAGGTTTACATTATATTCCTGTGCTGCAAGAGGACAATGACCAATAACAAACAATAGAAGTTAAAGATTGTGGGATTCGTTACTAGCAGTTTTATATTAACTTTGATTGTCTTAATTCTGATAAACCATACTGTTCAACAGTATTAGTTTGACAGGCTTCTCCAAGTAAATATATTTCACCAAAATAACTGTAAATGGTAGAAACTTACAGCTGTGACATTACTGTTTTTGTCTCTAACATTTTAAACCATGTGGTGGCGTGTTTGACAAAAGCAAGCACAGTTTTGAAGTGCAGTGACTAGGAGAAGAGGATGCAGTAGGGGTTATGATGCTTCACTTGTACTTAAAGTCTGGAACAACGTTACATTCTCAAGTATTTGAACTAGTTTCTCTTCTGCACAGACTGACCATGAAGGCTTTGCAGGCTTTTAGTCCTTCCCCAGAGTACTGAGGAATGTTCTGGTGGTTTATCCTGGCATGAGGTCAGGACGCAGCCAGCATGGACTTAGAGACTTGGACATTGAGAACTCCCAAATCCTGAATTTTGGATGTAACAGAGATGATAAAACCTTGAGTTTGTATAAGCATTAGAAGGGGAATCAATGTCTTTAGCTTAATCCTACAGTCATAGGTGGAGTGTAACGGAGTAAGTAATTACTAAGTGAATTCTTTATTTTCACTACATGAACAAAATAATTACGTCTTTTCTGAGACACAGCATGGGTAGAGAGTACTGTTTTACATGCAAATAATGGAATGGAAATGTGCAGAGCTGAACCTATTAAATTCAAATTAAAAATGATCTTTCAACTCAACTTTAGTTATGGAAGTCTTTATTATGCACATTCAAGTTCAAAGACTAGAGTTATAGTCCTTAAAGGAAAGGACTTTTAAATTAGATAAATACTTCCTGGCATTTTGCTCTGGAAATAGGCATTTTCAGTACATGACTGTTTGGCAGACTCATACTACTCAGCAGTAGGCTGAAAGTTTAATTTCTTTGGTAGAAACACAAATAACTGGAATGTACATTAAATAAAGACTCTTTAAGATGTGTTCATTTTTTAAAAGAAATTTACTTGCATGCTATCAAGAGTGTTAGAGCAAAGAATTCATATCAATATAGCTGTGTAGATCCAATGGCATGTAAATGTTTAACTCTCTTGTAAAGTTCAGCAGTGATAAAGTGTCAAAGTGGGTATCAGCATGGTTATGAAATGGGCAGCACAAGTTGTAACTATTCCTTTGCGCTTGTAGAGCGAAATAATTCGAGATAATCCTGGCATCCTGGACTGCGTGAAAGAAGGACTCGGCAGAGTTGTAGGCATGGGCGTACCCCATAGCAAGCGTCTCCTTCCTCTGATGGTCTTGACTTTTCCAACTGCTCTACATGGAGTTCTTCACTATGTCATCAGTTCCATTGTCCAGAAGCTTGTTTTGTTTGTTCTGAAAAGAGATAATTCCCACAACCTTCCAACTGAGAGCTCTGCTTCTGTGCAAAGCATGCTCGATGCGTATTTTCCAGAACTTATTGCTAGCTTTGCTGCTAGCCTTTGTGCTGATGTCATGCTTTACCCACTGGAGACAGTTTTACACCGCCTTCATATTCAAGGGACACGCACAATAATTGATAATACAGACCTTGGCTATGAAGTGCTTCCGATCAATACTCAGTATGAGGGGATGAGAGACTGCATAAATACTATAAAACGGGAAGAAGGAATGCCAGGTTTTTATAAAGGATTTGGAGCTGTTATAGTACAGTATACCTTGCATGTGGCGGTTTTACAGCTTACCAAAATTATTTACTCAACACTGCTTCAAAATGTTTCTTAATCTGTTCAGGTGTGGATTTAGCACCGTGGACATGATTGACTTACCTAATTATTGTTTGAAATGGCTTAGAAAATTACTTTTGAAGAATCCACTCTGTGGATTCTCCTTACACTGTACAAGAACTTGTTTTAAAAATGGGGATATAGATTCCTAAGTGTAATTAAAAAAAGTACTGTTGAAATTTAAAATTATAGACACAAATTGAATATATAATGTGCAGTCATACAGAAGGGAATCGGATTTTAAATGTGGTTGGAGTGAGGATTTACCTTTCTTCCTGCCAGTTAACTGACTTAAGGAATGGATATGAATTCTTAATATCTGTTTTGTAAACATCACATATGTTATTTGGCTTGGACTGTTAGCCAGTTCAAAGGAATTTGTTTTCATAATTTGTAAGAACTTGCAAGTGGGAGACTGATGAGTTTACTGGTCTTTTAAAGATGTTTTCAATTTCACTGTTAATGGAGCTGTGGGCAAAATAGAAACTGTAAAAGTAACTTAAGTAGACATAAATGTCATAATTTACAGGTACATAGAAGGCTTCTTACTTTGCTGCAGTGTGGCAGAATAATAACGAAATTAACGAAAACTTGGGTTTGGGCAAAGTTGCACAGAATGCAAACTGGGCTGTCTTGCAGTTTGTTTGCAAGGCTTACAGTAACTAAAGTGTGTGAATAAAGCAAATTAGAAACTGATGTGTGCATGTGTAAGTGCCATTTTTAGTCAACTTTCTACTCAACTTCAGGTTTTAATTTTACTCTGGTACTTCGTATAAGAGTAGAATAATCTTACGAATGTCTGTAGTATCAGTGTTCAGAGTGTATAGAAAGCATAAAAAAATTATTTGGCTATTTCTAGAGTTTCTCTTTCGTTAGATCAGAGAGATGTACACAACTATCTACTTACTGTTTAGCACTGATGTCCTTCATTTAAAGTCTGCTGGATTAGATATTTTGTGGAGCAGAATTAAGTCTGTTTATGTGCAAGCAAACTACTGGAATGTACCATTTTTGCCCTCTTCCCCTAGTATATCAAGACTTTCAGCCTGAAAATGAGTGCTGATCATTCTAAATAACTTAGTCCTTCGTGGTTTCATCAGTAAATATCATGAAAGTTGGGGAGGGGGTGATTTTCACAAATAAAACAAGCATGTGCAGAGTCACTTTTACTTTGTATGAGAGGCTGCTGCCTTTTTCACGCTTTCATGTGGCAAGTCTATCTTTGTGAATACTGTAAATTGATGTGCATTTTGATCATTAATCATTGTATAGTAGTTATCACTTATGGAAAGTAGTCATGGCAAAATGGTGCAAAGGTGTTGCTGTTCATAAGTTCTGACTAAATAATTTGCCGGTCTACTTTGCTATTACTAATCTAACTTTCATGTATTATAAATGCATAAGTGTTGAAATGGAAAGTATGGTGAACTTGGGAGCTGGTTTTATTTTGAAATACTGTTAATTGAAAATTTGGTGTATAGAATGGAAGCAATGAAATAAAATGAGAATCCACTGTAAATATTTTTGAAGTAATTTACTGAGGAGGCATGTAAAGGATTCCCGATTTGTGTGTTATATTTTACTGTATAGACTTCAGAGGGACTTTTTTGAGTTCTTCAACTTTTCTAAGTGCAAGAACATGTTTAATTAAACTACGTGCAAGAACTTGGGTAAAATATCCAATTCCTGGGTTATATTTTTAAAGTTTCTATGAGTATGAAGAGATCCATATCAGAGAATCATCCAAATTGGAAAGGATCTTGGCAGGTCACCTAGTCCAAATTTCTGCTGTAAGCAAGGACAACATTGACTTCAGATTATGCAGGCCCTTGTACAGTCAAGTTTTTAATTCCAACTTTTGATATGTAAACCCAGCCTTTTCAAAGGTGTTGAAGTCAACTGAAGCCAACTATTCCATCAAAGTATAGTTGCCCTGAAGTAGTAACTAAGTGCATGTTGGAGACAAACACTTGCAGATGTATTGGTGATATTGGGCAGTAATGTTTTTCTAGGAATAAAATTTTAGGGAAGGTGTTTTGTCATAAGAAAAGGAGGTCGTGCCTTTATATTCTGCAAGGGGGAAGAGAGTGGATTCTCAGAACAGCACTAGGTATCGTGCTAGAATATTAACTTGTGTCAAACACTCTTGCTTTCGTTGCTGAGAGTTTTAGAGTTCTATTCTGTGCCAGAGTCTTAGATCTGTAACTTTAAGCAAGGTGAGAAAGAATGCTGTCAGTTTAACAGCAAGTGTTCTGCAGTGGAAAAGCTATCTGCTTTGGGCCATTCTTTTTTGGTCCTCTTCCCATCAGTTAGAACGAACATCTTTTGATTCTTCACGTATACTTGCTTTACCTTCCAAAATAAGTAATACTTTGCTTTGTCCAGAGTTGCTATTTTTGCCCATGCAAAAATGTAAATGAATGTGGGGTGAAAAAAAATCTTTTTTAACCTTTTTAAATACAAGTGCACTGTTAATGTATTTCTGGTTTTCATTTGGATCTTAAATCTAGGTACTCAATTTTTAGCTCAAATGAGTGATCAATGAGTGGCTTTAGCAGGCTGTACCACTGATAACTACAAAATACTGATCTGCTGTAGAAAGTAAGTTTTTACTTTTCTGGAAAATGAAAAATTCTTATGCGCGCTATTCTTCCTGATACAAACTTAATTACTTTTTTGTACATTGTTTTTCTGTCTTTTCATTTGTGAAAAAGAGAGCTGATAGCAAGAAGATAAATGTTACTGAAGAAAGACAGACTCAGTGTAATGTTCCCACCCAGTGAAGAATTATTTGGCTTCTTACCCATGCCTCTTAAAAGGAAAGCCTTGATGTGCAATAATTGACAATAGACCAGGCAGGAAACTTTGAGATATGAGGCCAGCTGGAAACCACTGCAATTATCTGCCTGTTTGTTTCACAGACTGCCTTACAGATCAGATCTGACTTTTGATTGTGTTAGAATATTGCTTCTAGATCTAGTGTTGGTGCGAGTACTGCATTCTTCAGCAAGGTCCAGCTACGTTCATTCCTTTTAGCAGATCTACTTTGGGGCAGTTGATCTAGCTCTGGGTCCTGTCTGTAATACTTGAGATGTGCAGTGTGATTTACAGATTTATGCAGAATTTGTAAGACTCACTATCAAATTACATGCTTTTCTTAGTTCTTCCAAATTTAGCAGCAAGTTCAAAGCAAGTATATAAGCTAATGCCCTTCTTGCTGCTTGTTCCGAGATGGTCATTCAGTTGGATACACGCCTTCAGCTACAAACATAATCAATGCACATGATGTAAATGAGGCCTGTCTCTGCGTTAATGTACAAGTGCTTGCTGTGCTTCAAGGTTTTTGTTGGTATAATTCAGGGCTAGCAGTGGTCACTTTCAAACTATTTACCCTTTCAATGATATCTGAGGAGAAGAGGTCACGCACTAAATTTTTCAACTAAATGGTTGTTGCTAAGAGATTTGAGAGCAGCATATAATGGCAGCATTCCCTCACCAGTATGGGAAGAGAGGTGGTAGCAAAATGTGAAGAAACTATTTGTCTAGTTTTGTTTTAGAAGATGTAATACATGTCTCCAGCAGGGGCAGAAGAAGGTAAGATCTTTATCTAATCAAGAACTGGTGGCAGCATCTGTGTTTTAAAAGCAAATCTGATTTTAAGGAGTTGGATAAAACTGTATTTTCACTTTTTTTTTTTTGATGGAATAAAGATAATTTGCCCTTTACCTTCAGCACTCCAGCTTCTCCACAGACAGTCTGGCAAATTGTGAACAAAATTTGAGGGTGGGAAAGAAGCAATATTGAAAATGGAGTGTAGAAATTGCCCAAAAATGCAGATAAGCAAAAGTCAACGATTAATGTTCTCAGTTGCAACAAATTAATAAAATAAGGTAGAAATGTCCAAATGTTAATATTTATGGAGAGTTTCATTTGGAAGTCTATTTCTGTCTTTGTCTTTCATAAGGTGTTTTTAAAGATAAGTTTAAAATCACAAAACGTGTTAAGCTCAACATGCCCTTTTTTTCCCCCTGATATTTGGAAACTAACTTAACTAAAAAGCCAGTTATTCTTTCAGCTTTTTCAATAGGAAAAAAAAAGCCATCTACATCTTCCTTTGAAATCAAGGCACCCTTTCAATGGATGTAAATACCATCATACAGCAGTCTAATACTGCACTTACAGTTTGGTTTGGGGGGGGGGGGGGGGGGGAGTTATTCAAAGTGCTAATAAGTTGGCTGCAGTACACTTTGCCTGTGGCAGCTTGGTCTGGGTGAGACACTGTATTACTCTTCTCTTGTTTTCAAAGTGTAGGGACAGAATGTGACTTGCGCCCACCAAAGTAATAAAATCAGAAGGGATGGTTTAGCTGTTATCTGAAATTCTGAGTCTTGCTCTTATTTCATAGCCTTAAGCTTGGCACGAAGGCAAGTCCAGAACAAAAGGACTTGTTGGACAGGACTCAGCTCTGTTCTGCATAGGCGATTCATGTCTTTGCCCAAACTGAATTTCTAGAGGCAACAGGCTTATAAATTGGTGTTCCTGATTCTTGGGTTTAGGGTACCTCCAGAAAAGAAAAACTAAGTAGATTTGCTTTTACTGCAACAGTGAGTGTAACACTCTCCAAAGTTTTTGATCCCTGAAATGGAATCCTGAATGTATGCATGTAGTATTTGAGCCTTCAAGCATCTTGTGTAGGAAGAAGCACCAATATGCACAGTTACCTTGATTCCCAGCTCCTAGCTGCTATCAGCTCTCTTCAGTACCATTCAAAATGGTTGTGACACCTTTGTCCATACAGACCACTGATGTGTTTTATGGTCTCTACAGGTACAGGTCTCAGTTTAAACCTGTTGAAAAATACAAGCACAGGCAGGATTTTCAGACTCTTACCCGTGGCCTAACCTTATGTATGCAAAATGAGACCGAACTAAAAAAACAAATGAAGGCAATAGGAAAGCCGATTCTTGAAACTAAGTAGGTGCTTACCAATGTGAGCACCTTGACAAGGGGGCACACATTGCTTTAACAGCTATTTGAGCACAGTGGAGGGAAGGAGACCACTTCTCATGTAGCTACTTGTGTTTCTGGAGCTTAAAAATGCCTACAGTGTTTTCTTTCAAGGGTAGTGGTGGGTTTTTTTTCTTTCCATTACAAGCAAAAAAACTGGCAAAAAAGCTGGTGTGATACAGATAACTGTTGCATAACCATTCTGACATGCTTTGAAATGTATTAAATTACATGCACTTTGGCTAATACAATTTTTTTTTAATAAAAAGCAGCTCTCATCACCTTTATAAGTCCTGCTTTTACCAAGAAAATGAATGTGTCATGTCCTCTTTGGCTGTTTAATGTCATTGATTTGCCAACATAATGTATCCTGTAGAAACTCACATGTGTGTTTTTCCCTCTAATAGTTTTGTGTCTGATAAGTGCTCTCTAATAATGGTGTTTCCTCAGCATAATGCCCTTCAATCTTCATAAACAGACTGCTGTTGAAAAATGGTTCCAGTTACTCCATAAAAGGGAAAATAATTGTATATTTGAATACGGTTTCAACATTTTTCTCAATGGAAATGCTAAACAGACATTTTAGGTCACAAAGGAAACATACTGCTGACATGTAACAAGTTAAAAAATTTTGAACATCCTAAAAATACCTGGAGAGCTTGTTCTATTAATAAATACAGTATTAGGAAAACCTTACAGAGTGCAATATAAAAAGTTGGAATCATATTTAGGGGCTAACTGGAGAGCTCTGTAACTGACACTGTTTGGGAAACTAATGCTTCTTCTTCCACAGTAGGACAGCCATAAGCATTGCAGTCCTCTCATACTCGGAGGCAAAATGGAATACAAAGCATGATGGTTCTGCTCTGATGCATGTTTTCCTCTGTCTTCTCTGTAGCTGCAAGTTTCCAGTCATCTATCAGGTTCTTTTCCCCCTCTATGAAATAAAATGTCAATAGGTACTTCTCAAATCTTCAAACTCTGTGCAGATTGTGCAGAGAGTTATCAGGTCAGGATTGTTCCAGGTTTAATAATCATTAGGAGAATGATTTTGGGGTGTGAGGGGGATTTCCTGATGATGTGACGGAGCTGTGTGATGTGGAGGATGAGGTGGGATGTGCTAACACTACTCTCCCAGTGAGGCAGAACTACCAAAGGAATGAGAATATACCTTTTCTAGAGTTTGTACAAACCCTACGTTTTCTCCCTTGTCCCTCCTGCACGCTCTACATAGCCAGGTATTTGGGGCCAGTATTCTCCATACGGCATAGATGCAGTCATTTGTCATTAGTGATGCAATACCTGTTCTTTTCCACAGGAATCACCTTTGTTTCCTTTCTCCATGGAAGTGTACAGGGTGGCTTGGTATTGTATTTTGTCAGCAGCTTGAATTTTTAGGGAAAAAATGGAAGCTTAAATTTTGATCCTTATAATTAAGATCCCACAAAAATGCATATATAGTAACCCTCAGATTTATCAAACTACTCCTGACTTCAAGTCTTTCTTCTTTTAGAAGGGAGTATTTTCTACTTGACAGGAGACACTTTCCACAGAGTTTCTCCTCTTTCTCCTAGGGTTCCTCTTTTATGTTTTTTGTCGTTTCAGTCCAGCCAAACTCAGGACAGTGTTCTGTCTGGCTTTATACACCATTTCTGTGCCTCTTTTTGTAGTAGCTTGTCTATCCTCTCTTTAGTTGTTCCACCTTCTTCTCATCTGTCTTTTCTTTCTCCTTTGTTTTTACATCTGCCTTTTCTGTCTTTCTCCTTTATGTCTCTCCAGTGAAATCCCCAGCCCCCGTTATCTTCTCTCTCTTTCCTTCGCTGAAGGTCACTCTGGGTACTCAGCACTGTGCATAATGCTGCCCATTGCATGCTATAGAGTATTTGCTAATATTTATTGCCAGAAGATACAAATTGGACTTTACATTGAGACTGTAATTTATACTCTTCATTGGTGAATTCACAGGGTGATGAATCTTCCCTAACACTTCAGATGGATGAGATTGAAAGTCAGGTAGCTCAGTCAGTCTGAAATGTTGTACTGTTGGCAGTTCTTGTTATATTTTTGCATACATATATACATACATTAGAACTATAACAGAAAATATTTAGAAATATAGTAACTGTGTAGGAATAGGTGTGCAGATGTTGAAACATGGAAAGTTTGTTTCTCATTCATTGTAGTTCTTGAGGCAATTTTCTAAAAGGTGCCTAACCTTCTGTATTTACCGTGTTTGTCTGCAATGATTTTTACTTTAATAGCTGAAGCAAAAGAACTGCTCATAAGGAAGAAATTAGCATTCCAAGAACTGGCGTGTAGCTATCACAGGAACAGATTCATGCCTGGGTTTATAAAAATCTGGCTGTGGCATAGAAATATTTGCTCTGCCCTCAGTGATGAAAATAAAAGTTCTTGTTTCCCAGAAGTTGTTGCACTTAGATTTGACTCCTAAGATCAACAGAAGGATGAGCAGTTACTTTTTGTGTGACTGCACCTGTGAAAAACAAGCATGTGGTTAAGAGGAGCTAGAACACTAAGTATTTTTTTTGGTCCCCAGTTGCTTTTTGAGGTCTATGTGACTTTCTTGTGGGGGCATCTTTGTTAATGACTGTATTTAGTGCAGAGTCTCCTTTGGCTTACTGCTGCTTGCAGTGTGGTCACAGGTGGCTTCTGTTCTTGGCTTTGCTTAGGCAGTGTTTTCTGTCCTCCATGTCCATTTCTCTTTTTTCCACTGGAGTTCTGGCTTAGCACATTGCAGCTGGCTACCGTTCAAGCACCGGAAGCAATATCTCACCATTAACGGAGCACTTTGTCCAGGCTAAATCACTGCTTGAGAATTACCAGAAGGGCTATAATAGTATAATCAAATCGGCTAACGATGCCAAGCAGACCAATGTCGTAATGCTGCTACACTGATAAATTTGGGGCAACTCTGTTTCTGGTTAATCATGAAATGGCTGGTAGTAATCAGATTTAAAAGTAATGTAGCCTTGGTGATTGATTACATAACAAATTATCAGTGCTGAAATTGAGAATACAGAATACACTTCAAGAAAAAAAAAAAGCCATATTTATGCAACAACTATACAACAGGGTGATTTTGCTTGTGGGAAAAAGAAAGTTGTATTGTTCATGTACCTCCTGCTCTGCCTTGTGACAGTAACGTGAGGTTGTTTTCTTTGCATCCAGTACTTGGATGGTACTGCTTGCTCACTTCTCCAGATATGCATATGTCTTCCTAAGTCCTCTTCTCTTTCACTCTTTCATTTATTCTGTTCCTGTGGATTATATGGATTGGGAGCTTTGAAACAAGTAAGTAGTTTGAAAACAGCACAGCTGTAATTTCTTTGACAAACCTGCTGAGGTGGTTCAAAACATTACTGACTTTTCAACATGTTCCTATAATCCACTAATTCTTTGAGATATGAAAAGAACAGTAGAATGTCTGGTTTCCATTTAGATTTTCAGCAACCTCCCCCCACCTCCAAAAAAATTAAAGTCCTTATTGGGATTCTGCCGATTAATAAGACTGGAGAGGATACATGACTGGAAATAGGTTTTTACTTGCACAAACACACCCACACCAACCTTTGATGTTTCCTGAGCTTCAAGATGCATGCTCAAAGGCAATAAAGGCTAAATTAAGATCTCCAGAACTAGAACATTAAAAAAGAAAAAAAATCTCCACTGAAGAATGGTGCATATGTGCATGTCATGAAGATTTGGAAATAGGATTATATGTTAATCCTGTGAGCCCATGTGTTTTATAACAAAGTAGCTAAACCATTACATAAAGATCTGGCAAGACTTGTTTAAACTTCAGGTTTAATAGAAATGCCTGGAAAAATGATGAGTATATATTGATAGCATAGCATTCTGTGGTGGGTTGACCTTGGCTGGCTGTGAGGTGCCTACCCAGCCACTCTATCATTCCTTCTTCTCAACAGGGTGAGGGGAGAAAAATATGACAAAAAGCTTGTGGGTCATGATAAGGACAGGGAGATCACCCAGCAATTACCATCATGCGCAAAACAGACTCAAGTTGGGGAAATTAATTTAGTTTATTGCTAATTAATCAGAGCAGGATAATGAGAAACAAGAACAAATCCAAAAGCACTTTCCCCCACTCCTACCTTCTTCCCAGGCTCAACTTCACTCCCAATTTGTCTACCTCCTTCCCCTGAGCAGTACAGGGGGTGGGGAATGGGAGTTGTGGTCTGTTCATTACATGTTGTTTCTGCTGCTCCTTTCTCCTCAGTCTCTTCTGCTGCTCCAGCATGGGGTGCTTCCCCTGGTAGACAGTCCTTCCTGAAATTCTCCAATGGGGGCCCTTCCCACAGGCTGCAGTTCTTCAGAAACTGCTCCAGCATGGGACCCTTCCACAGGCTGCAGTCCTTCAGGCACAGACTGCTTCAGCGTGGGTCCCCCACAGGATCACAGGTCCTGCCAGAAAATCTGGTCCTGCATGGGCTCCTCTCCATGGGCTGCAGCTCCTGCCAGGAAGCCTGCTCCAGTGTGGACTCTCCACATAGTCACAGCTTCCTTCACACTGTCTCCATCCACTCCAGTGTAGGGTCCTCCATAGGCTGCACTGTGGATATCCGCTCCACTGTGGTCCTCCATGGGCTGCAGAGGGACAATCTGTGTCACCATGGTCTTCACCACAATGTCTAGGAGGCAGTATTGTCATATTCATTCTTGCCTGTAGCCTGGGTTACACCCAAAATTTCTTGGCAGATGCAAAGTATGTTTGGTGTTCAATTTTAGAGTCAATTGATGTGTCCATGCACAGTCCTGCATAGTGCCCTGGAAAAGCTGCCACTTGAACCAGGTGCCAAATTTCCCGTCAGACATCCTGAAACTGAGGTGAGAGCTGTCAGACTGTGACTCAGATTGACTTCAGTAGGAGAAGAAACTTTTTCTGGGAAAATCCTGACTGCATTAGGAAATTGTGGTCTGCTTTTATGATCTCTGTTTGATTCCCATTGATTCCCGGAGACGGTACTGTTGTTAGTGCTGCTACCTTGAGCTTTCTTTAACGGATAAAAGAATGAATTCAGACCATAGGCTGCAAGGTGTGATGTGAGTCCGTTGGAGGTTTTTCTGGTTAATCCTTCTGCATTTCCCCTCATACTGAGCAGGATATATTTCAGTATTCACACTCTTCAGAACGGCCACTGATGAACTGGGTACTCAGCTGCTTTATAGGGACATTTCCTGGATCTACCTGTCTGTTCAAACTGCTTCCCATGTCCCTCCTTTTTGGTCTCTTATGCACAATTTGACTTCCACATGTCAGGACTGGCTCCAGACTTCACAAGGGAGTAGGCAGAATTGAGAGTGGTGACTTTCACAGTAAAGTGAAGAGCAAGGACAAATTCACAAGCAGTTGTGTTGTGGTCATCATTTACATGGTCTCTGTGCTCTCAGCTGCTTGGAGAGAGTGTGTCTGAAGGGCCACTTTGCTGCCTGTTGCAGTGACAGCTTCCTTTTATGTCCTTGTTTTCTTGATTGTCCTTATACTGGCTTCCAAAAGGAGTTTTGCAATGCTAGTCTGTTGCTCTCAGCTGAGCAGATAGATAGTTTCATTGTCTTCTTACTGATGTCCCACTTTCTGCAGAAACACACCAGCATCAGAACTTAGCTGTGAGTACTGTTCCTTATAACCACACATCTCCTCATCATGAGCTCCTGCATCAGGAGGCATCCAGCATCGAGTCATCACTTGACCATGACCCCAAGAAAATCAGTGTATGCTCATCTCCGACCAAAACAGATACATTTTCCAGCATAAAACAATTTCTAACTTATCAACCCACCTTCAAACATATGTTCACTGGGGCTTTGCCTTTTCCCCACTAAGCATAGCCATAAACAAAGTACTAGCTAGTTAGATGCCAAGTCAAAAGTTTTGTAATGAGTGGGGGCAGGATGGAAGTTTCGTTTTTTTGTTCCTTTTTTATACCTAGCACTTTGACCAAATCTGTGGGAAGTGCACTAAATAGGTAACATGCTGATGGTAGGTACAGTAATCATACTAAAAGTGGGGATGGGCAGCCAAGTATTTATAGCCATGGCTTGCAGCAGAACAAATGAGAACTGCTGCAACAAGGACAGCCCTGGGGAAGGAATATTTTGTTGCTCTGGAAACACGGTCGGAGTCAATAACTAGCTGGAGAGCAGAGCTGCCAGAACTTGGGTGGGAGGGAGACACTGATACAGGAAACAGGAGAGAAAGATTTGTGTAGGTCCTTCTTTACCATCATAAGGAGCAGCAGCTGACCAATGACCTGCAATTCACAAAATTTTTCCACGATGGGTGATTGTCTGGTGACAAAAGGAATACACACCACCTGGTAGGTAATGTGTAGCATTCGTAATTTACTGTTTCAGTAGAGGAAAAAGTGGCTCTGAAATGTTTTTTCTTTCTTTTTGGTGGAGGGGAAGGTGCAAGTGTGGGATGTCCTGCATGAAATATCAGTATGATAGTCTGGGTGGAAGCGAGGCAAGTGCAGTTTCAGATGCAAGAGAATAGGAGTGGAATTTGCTTTTATCTGAGAGGTGGCTTTGCATCCTGCCTCTCTACTTTTGCAATGAGTTTCTTCTCTGACATCAAGACAAATTCTTCTATAATCTGCTCCTCAAAGTGCCCAGGCCAGATTAATGGTTCAAATTTTTATCTTTCCACTCTTGTTGGTATGGAAAATACTATTCTATGTGTCTGGACAAGCTATTGTGAAACAAATCAAACTAGTAACTCCTGCACTCTTCTGACTCCTCTCTCCTTCCAGCCCAGCGCAAGCATTGATATTTTCCTTGCATGTCATTTCCCAAATATATAAGGAGGAGCATCAGTCTATACCTATATTCAGATAGGTTCTTCCTACTTTTCCTGAAAAACAGCTCTAGCTGTGCTTAGCACAACTATGTATTTCTGTTGTCTTGGCACAGGAATAGGCAATGTGGCTGTCTGTTATACTGATATTATACAGCCACTGTCTTTTCTCTGTGTGAGGGCATTGTTTAATCACTGCTACAGAGGGAACCTGCCTTCTAGCTTTCTGTGTGGTGACATTGCAACCCATCAACTGGCAGTCGCTGAGAAACCTATGCTGACCCAGCAATTTCCTCCAGATTGTGATGGATTAGGCTTTGTCGTTTAATTGATTCATAAAATTTACAAAAGCCAAGACCACTAACTCTGTTCCTTATTATGTGTTTTTATTAATTCGTCCAGAATAGACATCATTCTTACTGACCTGTAGGTTCCTGGATCTCCCCTAAAGGACTCTTGAAAACAGTGTTAGTGTTACATTTGCCATTTTCTAATCTTCAGGTATGAAAGAAGTTTTTGAGTGGTGATGCACTGAAGCCACTTAATTCAAGTATTTCATTGCCTGAGTTTCTTTAAAGCTCATGGGATTAACAGTGTGGCAGTTGTTGCTGTTTATTTTGTTTGCTTGTTCTGTAAGCTGTTTTGTTGCTGCCTCAGTTTGAGATAGCACTTCTGATACATCCCCCCATAGAGAAGAGTTTCTTTCTGAAAAGTTTGCAAGCCCTTCTACTGTGAACAGTGTAAAACTTAGCTGTCTTCTGATAAGGCCATGTTTTCTGCTACCCGTTCTGCATCCTGATGATTGGTTGGTGCTATATGTTCTCTGACAGGCTTCCTATTCCAGGTATATTAGGGTAATGGCTGATTATTGGTTTCTTATGCCCCCTGTGAGATATTTCTCTATCTCCCTAGCCCACCTTACTGTGTTTTTCATATTTCTTCTATCTCTGTTTATTATGCCATCTGTTCTTCTTCGGAATGGAACTGGAGTTTTTCAAAAGATGGTTTTTAATATTTTCCTTTACCTTTACTGTGACATTTGGTCACATTGTCTTCTTTTTTCCTTTCATCAAGTTTTTCTTGCTTTGTAGCATTTTTTTTCTGTGCTTCTTTCCTGGGGACAAGCAGTCATTGATCATGTTTAAAGATGATCTCTTGACATCTTGCTCAGTGGTGATGTTGACCTATAAATTTGGGGCTGCTGTGTTAATCTGTTACTTTTCCATTTTCTGCCATATTGCTTTCCTGATCACCTTAGCACATTGACATCAGTGTAGTATCCCGGAGGGCCAGCTAGTAATGTATAACCCACTGCTCTGCTGAGGCCAAGAACTTCAGCCCGTTGGGTTTCCATGTGACTCATTGGCATAAACAGGCTTCTAATCCCACTTGATCTGCTTGTCCTTTACCCAGAGCACTACACTTGCATTTTCAGTCTTTCCTGCACACTTGATATCCCTGGTCTCACAATGCCCCATCTACTGTCTTTAAGTTTCCAGTATGATAATTATGTTGATGTCCTCATTACAAGTTAGTCATTCCAGGTCCTCCAGCTTATGTCTTAGACTTCTGGCACTCATGTGGAACCTAATTTGTTCTGATCCTTCATTTTCTTATCTGTGTCTTGTTTAGATGGCCATTACCTGCATTACCTGAGGAGCAGAATTCTGTGGCAGTGCCCATAGTGCATGCCTCCTGCTGAAATGGGTTCTCTTCTACATCTTCCCCACTCTTCATTTCAAGAAGTCATATCTAACTATCATCACTTTGAAATGAAAAAGTGTACAAGAATTTCTCTATGTGCCCACAGATATGTTTATTGGTTGGAAAAATGATAGTGGTGGGAGATCAAGGACTTAAATGAACAGGAAAGTTTCTATGGAGTAAGCAAAGGACTAAGTCTTTCTTTCATGAAGGTCAAATACATTAAAAGCCCAGAGACATGAAATGGTTGCTGTGAGGAACAGGGGGATCTCCTGCTCTAGTTCTCATCGTGCACTGGAGAGATGGAGATTTAAGAACAACATTTGGCAGAAAGCAGTAATCAAACTGTACCTGCATTATCCTCAGTAAATTTGCATTTTCTGCACTATGTATGTACAATGGAATATTCTTATTGTAACTATACGTGCCACTTTTTTAATTACTTCATAGTCCTGAGGCAATCTGTGAATTTACAGATCAAGATGATGAGACTTAAGGACAGGATAGCCATGAAAGTATCTGTGAAAACATCAAGACGGATCCCTGTAGACAGCAATGTATAACTTTTCTTTAGAGTTTTGTAACACCTTACAACAAATAGAATCACAATAGTAATGAATACAAAAGAGATGCTCACATCTCTCAATTTTACACAGGATTTCTGGTCCATACACTGGCAAAGCATACAGCTTACAAGAACTCAGTCAAAACACATAGAAATGATTTGCAAGAGGAGTTTTTGAAAGAAAACCCACTAATAACTGCTAGAAATTCTGCACATTTGATTCATTTTTTAACTGTGCATTTTAAAAAAAATCTTTCTGATTTATCAAAGTGGTTTTATCTGGTTCTATTTGACTGTGTTGTCTGACTTGGACAACATAGTCCAAGATTTCTAGGAAAAAACTTCTATGAGATAACCTGAAGTCCTCGGCCGCTCCTCACAGACCTTGCCTTCCAGTCCTTCCACCAGCTTGATTGTGCTCCTCTGGATGCATTCAAGGACCTTCACACCCTTCTTAAACTGTGGGGCCCAGAACTGCACACAGTATTCAAGGTGAGGCTGCACCAACACTAAATAAAGCAGGATAATCACCTCTTTTGCCCGGCTGGTTATCCTGTGTTTGATGCCCCCCAGGATGCGGTTTGCCCTCTTGGCTGCCAGGGCACACTGCTGACTCATGCTGAGCCTGCTGTCAACCACCACCCCAGATCCCTTTCTGCAGGGCTGCTCCACAGCCACTCCTCTCCCAAGTTATACATTTATGCAGTGTTACTCCATCCCAGGTGCAGAATCTGACAATTGGACTCCTTGAATTTCATCCCATGAATCATTGCCCAATGCTCCAATCTATCTAGATCCCTCTGCAAGACCTCTTGTCCCTTGAGAAAGTCAACAGCACCTCCCGGTTTGTTATCATCAGCAAACTTGCTAATGGTGCATTCAACTCCTTCATCCCAATCATTGATAAAAATATTGAGAGGTAAAACTAGGTTCATAAATCTGTTGTGTCAGTTTTGTACCCAGGTTATATTAATCATCCTCCCATGTGTTCTTTTCGTGGAGTCTGACCCAAAACTTACACAAATTGTAATTTTTTTTCCTGTTCGTGTCAAGTGAACTTCTGGATCAGGCTGTAGGAAGAGTACATGTTAGGGAAATATGAAAGAACTAAAATGTTAAGAAAATATAGAAAATACTTAACTTTTTCTTTCAGACCTCTGCAGCCTTTGTCCAGACGTTTATGTGAGCCAGGGTGAAGCTATTTTTCTCTCTCTCTTCCCCTCCTTCCCTCCTCCCATATTGCACTTACATAAAGCAATTGCAGTAGCTTCTAAGCATGTTTGCGTTCAGGTTTGATAAATCCCTTCTCTCCAAGATGTCTAGTGACAAACTTTGTTTCCTTAAAGTAACATAACTTATTAACTTACTAGTTATTCAAGAAAGAGATCACAAAGTTTGTTTATGATGTGAGTGGCTTTTTGGATCAAACACCAAGTATAAGCCATGCAAATTCATGTCAAAAAGTGAATGCTCTGTGCTCCCACTATTATGAACAACACTAAAAATTATCCATCTCCTATGTGAGAACAGTAAAATGTAAATAGTTCAAATAGTGGAAGGCAATTCAGTGTTTAATGTTCTATTTCAGTAACTTGCACAACATTGTTTCAACACTACAAGAGGTTATTTTTAAAACAGCATGTCATCTAGTAAATTAGTTTTATTATGTAGGATTTATCTGAGGTGGCTGCACCTATTAGCTCAGCAATATGTTATGAAAACCTTCTAAATCTTGCAGCTTTCTTTGATGTGTTCAAGACTTAGAATTTGGGGGGGTTCTTCAGGGATATTTTGATACCTTCTCCTTAATTAAAGCTTTTCGTGAAGTCATTATGTCCCCTTTAGAAGTCTCTTTTTGTCTGCATTACACATTTGTGCTTGTGGTGTCTAACTGAGCCTGATGTGTTTTCTGTGCAAATTGTGAGATGAATGCAAAATCAGAAAAGTGATGTAACCCATAGCTGAGATTCTACTAATTTTCAACCAGTTTCTTCTCCTTCCATCAAAGTTTAGTACTACTTGGGTTTCATTTCACTGCATAGGCTTGGGGATGGGGATTGTTTGGGTTTTTTTTCTTTTAATCTGCTGGACCTCTGAAAATCACTATGAGTGATATTGCAGATAAAATTAATGGTATGACAGAAAGAAATCACCGTAAAGCAAACTACATTTACAGTGAAAGACAGAGAGACACACAGAGGTCAATGATGGATTTATAAAGCTTGCTATCCTTGCATTTTAAGCAGAGAGAAGCTTCTTGAGTATTACAAGGTACCAATGAAAAGGTGAGCTAAAGAAGTGGAAGAGAATCACACACCAAGCAGCCTGACTAGATATCTTCATGGGGCAGAGAAGCAAAACCCCAGATAATTTGCAAAGACTACGTGTGTCAACAAAGGGAATTTGTCTTAGTCTAATAGCTTGTCAGCCAGTTCCATCTACAGGGGTTATTCAAAACAACGCTGTGGTGCTGCTGCCTCTGCGTTTCCCCAGCCACCCGCTAAGAATTCTGCCTTCAAGCAAAAAGAGTTGTCTCGCTGAGGAAGGCACATTAGCTCACCTTAGCCCACCTATCTAGTCTTATCTCTGGTTAAAACAGGATTTAATACCAATCAACCCATGCAAAGGGTTCTGGTATATTCTGGTATATATTCTGGTATATATTCTGGTATATTCTGGCATATTCTGGTATATTCACATAGGGCAACAATAACCTTCTGAAGGGTCATGGAGACAATGTCCTAGCTGATGCCAACTGGTGGCTCAGCCATGCTCTGAAAGAAGCCAGTGGCCATCTGCTTGCAGTGGTGTGTGCTGGCAGATCATGATGCCAGTTACATGAGCAGAAGCAAGCCTGTCCCAGGCAAGACTATTGACCTCCTGAGAGGCCTCTGAACTGTAGGAAGCAAGCCCTGCCTGCAGGGCCTGAGAGGCTGGCCTACAGGTAGTCTCCTGTGAGTCCTCTTCCCTAAACAACATAGTACAGTGATCTTGTCAGGGCAAACGCTTTGGTGCGCACTCAAGCCCTGTCCCAGACATTTCCCCATCTTGCCAGTGCTCCTTCACTCCCAAGTGCAGTCTTTACCCACACACAGAGAGACACTCAGCCATTCCTCAGCTGCCCACAGCAGCCTTAGCCTCCTAAATACACACTGACTGCAGAGGCCCAAAGCTTATCTGCTGTGCCAACTGCCCCTGTTAACTACCTCTGAAGGCCCCACGGGGTATGCTCCTTTTCCACTACTTCATGCCTCTCTTCATTCCTGCTTTTTGCTACCTGAGGCACAAGAGGGATGAGTGCAGAGACCCACCTGTTATTGAGGCCCATGGGTCTCGCTGTGCAGTCAGAAGTCTTGGTTCCACCTTATGTGATGGCTGGATCATGGTTGGGGCTTGACTACGTACAACCACTAGGTAGCAGGTAAGACATGGCAGCCTCTTGCAAGGGGGCTTAAGCCATGAGTTAGAAGTGCAAAATGTCAGGGTTAGTGTTAGACTTACAAGCAAGAAAATTGGCTTAGATATTGGGGGACACTTAGACATTTAATTGTGGATGCCAACCAGTTGCAAACATCAAGTGCATCTCTGGTTGTGGGAAACGAGTCACAGATACTTATCTATACACAGGCAATATGAAGTTTTCTTTTGGCATCATAACATAGCTGTGTGGTTATTTTGGGAAAGCTTTTGTAACTGTTTTGAATTGCAATATCATGGATATTGAGCCAGAGCTTCAGAAGCCCTTTTTTGTTTTACTCTAACATTTCAACCATTCCTAATTTGCTCTATTTGCTCACATCACCTTCTGTGATTTGGAAGAACTGAAAGGAAAAAAAGAAGTCACAAAAAAAACCCCACCCCAAACTATGTAGCTGTCACGTCCCAATTCCTCAGGATGATGCCTCAGGTTTGCTGATTCCCAGGTCAGGATTAAGGTGAAACAACACCAGGGATCCTTGAAGTCACAAAATTCAATTTTTATTTGCTCACAACAAGAATTGGCATGGTCACCACCAAAATTGGTATGCTCACCGCAAACCATGAAACCGTGTCAGTAAGCGATGTCACGTGTGCTAACCATGCATCACCAAACATATACTACAGGCCTTGCTTATCTGGGAATCAGTTCAGGGAGGACCATAAGGAGAGCCCTCCCGTTGAGTCAGGAGGTTCAGAGCGGACCCCCTTGCTTTCTCGACTCCGTCTCAGAGAGGAGCCCAGGGGCGGCTGGATCTGCTCCTAGTCCCAGACTTGGTCAACGGTTTATGCCTGAAGGGATGAGGTGTAGGGATTATGGAAAAGGAAAAGGGAGGGGGAGAGAAGAGAAAGATTTCACCGGCCCTGGGTCCAGCGTTGGTCTAGTCGGCCTGCGGCCGTGGGCACGTGGGGCTTCAGTCTGTGTCCTTTTTACCATCTTTTCCCCTCCTTAGGGCGGGCACCCGAACTCATCAGGCCAGTTAGGTGTCCTGATCAGTTTGTGAGCCTTTGGGCTTGGGGGTCGCCTGGGGAGCAACCTCCCCCTCCCTGGAGAAGCGCTCTTTTGCCATGCACGGTGAGCTGCCCTGCTCAGCCTACCCAAAGCGGCGTTCTCGGAACAGGGAGCTGCGCACCCTCCGGCACGGCCTCCCCCTCCTGTTGCTGATGCCCGGTGCTCATCGGCTTCTTCTCACCTGCGGCTCCTTGCTAGGCTGAGTTAGTCCTCAAGCAGAACTTGCCCCACCACGGTGTCTGAGACATTAACGCTTCCCATCTCTCACAGTAGCTATGAGAAATCATTTATTACATAACATATGTTCCTGTGTGCCTTTTCAAGTGCATAGGTGGTCCTTCTGGAAAAACTCTCAATGTAAAAAGATTTAAGAACTAAGAATATTTTGCATCTTAATTATTCCCTAAAGACTTGTTTCTTCTTTAGACTGAAACGACTGGCAATATAGTGGGGCTTTAAAGAACCCATTTATAATTAAGACCCATTAGAGCTAAAATTTCAATTAAGCCACTCAAAAAAAGAAGAGGAACACTTGAGATGCTGAGATCTATGGAGAATTTTATTTGCTACTTTATATTTTTACTAATACTAAACAGAAATAGATTTATCTTTGATCGGTTAAAGTTTCTGACAAAATGAAATCTGACAAAAGAAGTCATTCTAATAAATACTGCAGAGGAGAGCTCTGTTCAAGGATAAGAAATGCTGGAAGCAAACTTGCAAAGTGTCTGCCGGAGTTTTCCAAAGGCAAGGTTGAAACCAGGAATTTTCCAAATGAAACAAAGACACAAACTGTCCTGAAACAGAGCAAATATTAGCAGAGTCATGCACCTGTCCCACTTCTGATGTCTTTGAGAAAAGATTATTTCAGGCAATTCATGTAATTGTTCAGAAAGAAATCTGGAATTCTACTCTGTTCTTGGTGATTACTCAGAATTTTAATTATGAAAAAATGGTGATGTTAATTCAGTATGAATTTAATTAATTAATCAAAATTACTTTTAAAAGACTCTTCTATGTACAGGTGAAGTTCTCATCATCTGGGTCTCATTTTATATGCTGGATTCAAATGCTCTACATATGTTTGGATCTATAAGTTATCACCAGATGGAAACAGAAGTTTAAGACAGAAATAATTTTTCTTCTGTACAAGAGATATGACTGTTTTGCTAAAGTTTGTTTTGCTAATGAATTAGCAGAGCTACTTCTGAGACCCTTTCAAAATAATTGCCACAAAATCTGATAAAAATTGTACTTTGGGTATATTTCTTTAGATTTAAATGTCTCTTTTTCACTAAAACTAGTTTTTGAATTTTTCCTGATTTTATTACAGTATCAGCTTTGAAGTTTTTCTAATGAAAAACCTACTTATCACAGAAGTATATCTTAAATAAGTAAATAAATAAATAAATAAATAAAATAAATAAATAAATTGAGATGGGTTGACCCTGGCTGGATGCCAGGTGCCCACCAAAGCTGCTCTATTCCTCCCCTCCTCAGCTGGACAGGGGAGAAAAAATATAATGAAAGGCTTGTGGGTCGAGATAAGGACAGGAAGAGATCACTCACCTATTACTGTCACAGGCAAAACAGACTCAACTTGGGGAAATTAGCTTAATTTATTACCAATCAAATCAGAGTAGGATAATGAGAAATAAAAACTAAATCTTAAAACACCTTCCCCCCACGCCTCCCTCCTTCCCGGCTCAACTCCACTCCCAATTTTCTCCACCTCCACCCCACAGCAGCTCGGGGGGACAGGGATGGGGTTTACGGTCAGTTCATCACACATTATTTTCTGCCGCTTCATCCTCTTCAGGGGGAGGACTCTTCACACTCATCCCCTGCTCCAGCGTGGGGTCCCGCCCACGGGAGACAGTCCTCCACGAACTTCTCCAACATGGGCCATTCCCACGGGCTGCAGTTCTTCACAAACTGCTCCAGCATGGGTCCTTTCCACGGCGTGCAGTCCTTCAGGAGCACACTGCTCCAGCGTGGGTCCCCCACGGGGTCACAAGTCCTGCCAGAAAACCTGCTCCAGCCTGGGATCCTCTCTCCACGGGGCCACGGGTCCTGCCAGGATCCTGCTCCAGCGCGGGCTTCCCACGGGGTCACAGCCTCCTTTGGGCACCCACCTGCTCTGGCGTGGGGTCCTCCATGGGCTGCAGGTGGATATCTGCTCCACCGAGGACGTCCATGGACTGCAGGGGGACAGCCTGCCTCACCATGGGCTTCCCCACGGGCTGCAGGGGAACCTCTGCTCCAGCGCCTGGAGCATCTCCTCCCCCTCCTTCTGCACCGACCTGGGGGTCTGCAGGACTGTTTCTCTCACATGTTCTCACTCCTGTCTCACAGCTGCTGTTGCACAGCTTCTTTTTAGCCTTTCTTAAACCTGTTCTCGCAGAGGCGCTACCTTCGTTGCTGATGGGCCCAGCTTTGGCCAGCAGTGGATCTGTCTTGGAGCTGGCTGGCTGGCACTTGCTCTATCAGACATGGAGGAAGCTTCTAGCAGCTTCTCAGAGAAGGCACCTGTGTACCGCCCCCCCGCTACCAAAACCTTGTGACATAAACAAGCTTGCAGGCTCATTGTTTGAATGTATTTTGTAGGTTTTCCTTCAGAATCAGGACTGAGAGATCAGAGATACCGTGCTTTGGTGATGAGAAATAGTCTCTCCAAGGCAAGTGGGCGTTTTGTTTCCTGCATTCATTATATGAGTTCATTTGAGTATGTTGTGATTGCTTGATTTTTTCACCTACAGTTTCCACAGCAGATTATTGTGAACATAGGCATGTGAACAAAAACAAGTGTCTCAAATCCTGAACTGCTCATATCCAATATTCAAGTATCTTTTTAACCCCATCAGTACCCTTTTCTCATCTGCTGAAAACTCTTGTGTAACTGGTAGCTTACAGTGTCCAGATGTGTGCTCAGCTGGCCAGCTGCTATTCCAGCAAGCTGTCTGCCTGGACCTCTCCCACAAAGGTCATCACCCAGCTCTGTTATCATAGCACCAGCATATTGACCTTTTTTTTTTCTTATTCATGTGTATACTGGAGAACTCCTATCCAGTTCTGTGGACAATGATTTTTGCTCTACAACATGATTCACTGAAAATAAATATGAATGTGTCACAGGTCTGTACCAAGGAAATCACCTCTTTATGCACTTCTCTTAATGAGATCATAAAATCCTCTTTCCTATTCAATGGCTCGTTGCCCTTTTTATAAATATTAAGACAACAAGACAACTTGGGTAGTCTAAACAAAGTGTCTGGTAAAAAAACAGAGAATCCAAGTTTAAAATTAGGGCCAGAGACAGCATGTTGTGTGTTCATCTAAATATTTGCCGAAAAACTTTCACTTTTGAAATCTCGGAACTAATCTGAGTTAAGAAACTGAGAGAAAAAAACATGCTATTGTAATTTTGCATTTCATTGTAAATTGAAAAAAACAAACAAGTCCAAACTTAGTCAGACTTAGTGCTAACACCAGCTGCTGTGACCTCCTACTAAAACAGGAATGACACACCATGTTTTTCAAATTCTGCTGATGATTAGAACTGAGTCAATACATGGCTGGATTCATAATGATATTGAATTACCAGATAATTAAATTCACAGAGAAAGTAGGCAGGTAAAGAAACAGTCAATGCTGACATATTTTAATCCAAGCAATGCAGAAATTCAGCTGCTGTTGAGTTTTAAACATTCCTTAAATGTCACACCAACAGGAAGTCAGCAGAGCTGACAGAAGATTTTAGAGTGTAGCTCAGACTAGCTCAGCTCTGAAAGGAACATTGAGACCTCTGCAGTTTCTACTCTTTATGCTTGCAGCTATCTTAGGTTTTCTACATGTGCACATTTTTTCTGGCTGTAAGGTTTCCCATGTGGAAAAAGAGACTGTTGCGCAGCGCTCTTATCAGAGGACTGCTTAGATGTTGCATGTGGAGAGGTTTATTAACTCTTTTAATATGAAATCAGATGCCTATGTTATCACATAAATATGCACACATCTATGCCTCAGTATTTGATAAGGGAAAGGACTGCTCAGATAGCTCCCAATGAAGTGGTCCTTAGGCAACCACGTGACATGATTTCTAAGTGCTGGCAGGTTCACCCATGCACAGAGGCTGAGAGAGGAGAGAGGCTAGCGTAAGCTACCAGACAAGACTGTTGTCTTCTGCAATGAGACAAACACTGAAAGATGGGAATGTCAGTTTTTTCCTATTTCTGTGGGAGCCCAAGAGGTCAACGCAACTTTACTTGAAACTTTAAAGTGATAATTTTAGTTTTCCACCATGGAATATTCAAATACGAGGCAGCACACATGTTGGGTTCCACGCATCTGTTCACCTTTGGGTTGCAATTTGGCAGCCTTCACCCACAGTCAGTTTGGGTAGTTCCCTCAACTAAGCAGCCTTTACTGTGCATAGCCACAAAGCTGTGAGCAACAAACCACAAGCACTTCAAAGAGCAGAAGGAAGCTGGAGGTTTTGGAAGCCATCTCAGTAGCATACTCTGGAGAATGGCTGGAAAGTTAATGTGACACCAAGATCATTTAAAAGACAGAGAAATCATTTGTAACCACAAAATTAGTTGTGGGCAATACCTTAAAAATAATCCTCAGCTTTAGAACTTTGCTGAATAACAGAGTGCCCATAACCTCAGAACTATGGGAGAAACAAATATAGACAAAGA
The DNA here is from genome assembly GCF_900496995.4 of Aquila chrysaetos chrysaetos. Taxonomy (NCBI): domain Eukaryota; kingdom Metazoa; phylum Chordata; class Aves; order Accipitriformes; family Accipitridae; genus Aquila; species Aquila chrysaetos. The sequence continues at coordinate 24,287,543 of NC_044030.1, read as the reverse complement.
AATTAATGTTCTCCTGAGGTTGTGAATTATTGTTGCCTCCCTCCCAATGCTTTTTAGAACCTCTCTTACAAAAACTTACAGTTAATACCTGGAACTGGTGATTTTTTACAAAAAAAACAACAGACAGGTGAAACATATTGGGGTGGTAGCAGTAAAGAGAAGGGGCATTTTATTTAGAGAGCTGGGCAAAGTCTGGAGAGAAATATAGAGAAATTAGCCATATCAATGCATAAGAAATGTTGACTATTTTTTTAGGCTGCTACAAGACACATGTTTGAAAACAGGCTTCCCAAGTAGTTTTGGCTTGGAAAAATTATCTGAGTGGTTGTTTTCCTGTTTATTCTGCCACAGTGCATCTATGAGCTATTCTTGAGAAGAAACATTTGTGTTGTACACAGTTTTGTGCAGTTATATTTGTAATGGATTTCATGAAGGAAAAAATTTTTTTAAAAAGTTTTTCTGCAGTAAGACATGAATTTCATAAAGTATACAGCTGATAGTCCCGTTCCAAAAGAAAAATAGCACATTATTTATCCCACTGGTAAGGAGAATAACATTTGGTTTACATTAGGAAAAGAGAAAGTTTAGAAAATGTTTATCATACATCTGAAAATAATTATTGGCGTTGCTGTGATGAGAAGTTTCTTGGCTGGGGTCTCAAGGTAGATCTGTCAGCATTTAGCTCTTAAAGTGAGCAAGTGCTCTGATGCCTCCAAAGCTTGATTTTGCTATAACTCAAGCTAGAGAAAATTTTAATTAGTGATGCCTTGGAGTGCAACAGACCAAAAGAGGAGGTTTTGCAGGTGAATCTTCACACCTGCACCCTGGCCCCTTGAGGGGCAGGCCGCTGCTGACCCATCTATCCTTACATCCCACAGGGATTTCTTCCCCTTATTGCAGCTTACCACTGCTGCCTCCCACGTTCTCCCTGCTTTCTACTGATCAGGGTCTGCCTCCACCACCTCTGTAATGTCCCCATGGATGTGGGACAGCGGTGTGAGCTACTGCCAGGGCTTCTCCTCGCTGGGCTGTGCCCACCCCGCTCCCTCAGCTGCCCCTTCCAGGGCTCAGGTTCCCACCTGCTGCGGTGTCCACCCACATGCCTCTTCAAACCTGTCCCCGCAGAATCAGGGCAGACTCCTCATCTATACGTCTGCATATTTTATGCAGTCATTGTGTAAGGTTTTGTTTGGGTTTTTTTAGTTGTCAGGGAAAGCAGGGTCCTTTTTCCCCAAGTTTATGCTTCTGAAGGGTGACTTTTTGGTGAGACAGAAGTTGCATGACTTCAAGGTAGGTCACGCGTCTGACTTGTCCCAAGAAGGTGAAATACCATGCTTCAAAAATCACAAACCATAAGAACAAAGTACCAGGGAACTCCCCCTTTTGTGTCAAGACATTCCCTTTCCTCTGGTGGTTTGTTAAATATTTTGTTTCCCTCTTCCTTTCTTCCTGCCTTTTGCTTCCATAGCTGAGCGATACTAACTTTCTAGATGCCAATCAATTTTTCATTTCCTCTGCTTATGGGATCCTGTTTTGCGAGGCCAGCTTGGATGCAATGCATTGTATTAAGCCAGAGCAGCCTTCACACTCCCAGAGCCTCTCAAAGCAACATTCCTTCTCTCCTTTGGGCTAAGAGGAATGACTATAGCAGAAGTGTTAGCAAACAGCTCACCCAGGTTTGCTGATCACCTGCTGGCTGCAGTACTTGCTAAAAAGATGAGGAAGGTGGGTTTAAACTGCAGCTGACGAGAACTGAATGCTTAGCCCCTGTGCTTTCTCCTGTGTTTTACAGTATATATTTGCTGTCTGCACCTTGCAGGGAGGTTGATTTAATGTTTGCTATGGTAGCAACTCTAGGACCAAATCCTATGTGGAGACAGATGGAGGATTGCTTACTTTGTGGATGTGAATGAGGGTTACGTATTTTTCTGTTGGCTGAGGCCAAGATGTTCCTGGACCAACACAGAAATTGGGTTTTAGATGCATTTATAGCAAAATTTGGAGTGCCTGTGGAGCTCACATGCCTCCAAGTTAGTCGGCAGCTAAATGTAGGTTTTCTGAACAGCAACACTTTACTTAGGTATCTAAAGTCCATTTTGGATCTGCAGGTAAGCTGTTTGAATTAAATATTTGCATTAAATCAATTAGGAGAAAAGGTTTCCCTTGAAATACATACCCCAATGTTGATACCCACCTGCTTAGACTTCTTACAATTTGAATATTATTTCTTCCTCAGACAGCTTGAACTTCTTTGAAAATAACTGTTCCTTAAAAAGAAGTGTTTGATTAACTGTATCTACAGACACCTTGCAAAAAAATAAAGTTGGAGGCAGGCAGGGCTGCGAAAAAAATTGGACTTTGCGGGATAATAATTACTTCAGTACACCAGCAGGCAACTGGCTGGGGAGCTCCCTCTGTTCCTGGCTCCTGAGCACAAACCGCAGTGTTGCTAGGTGAGAGGATTGGCTTATGTCTTATAGGCTATACATTTTGGACCAGGATAATATGCTTTGTTGATTTACTCTTGGTTTGTTTTTTATTAAATAGAGTGTGGATGGTTAAACTAGATTAGTTTAATTTGATCAAAATCATTGAGGATCCAATTCTTTTCCAGAGGCCAGATATCAGCCAAACCATCTAAGAGCCTGATGGGCCTGACTTATCTCACCCAGAGTGACATACTATTACAGCGAGTGTTTACAGAGCATGGGAAAACTGTGCAAGGACTTTTGTTGGTTCTTCTGACTTCTAATGCAGTTTATCAATAAAAAAAACAAACAAACAAAAAAAAAAAAACCAGGTGCCATGCAATTAGCCAATGCTCTCAGGACAGATAAAGTGGAGAGTATCAAAAGTCAAAACACCTGGGAGGGAAAGGAGAGGTTAATTATTGCACACAGCAGCATGTAGTAGTACAACTTTCACAGAAATGAAAAGCTTTCAGTAGCCTGTTTTTTCTTCTCAGCAAATCAGGATGCACATGGGATTTCAAAGTCCCTTCAATGTACTTTGTTAATTATTCTCTTCAACGCACTTCAGGCATTAAGGGTATGACTGTTTGGCTCATTACTCATAATGCTCTATGTACTTTTAAACCATGGCAGACATACACATTTCTTCATTGCCCATGAAGCACACAGGTCCACTTGGACATGGTTTCAACATTTAATAAAAGGTCTAGTGACAAAATAACAAGTATTGTATGAGAAATTCCTTTTAGGACTCCAGCATCCTGAAATGGTGGGTGTAACAGTTTATACTTTAAAATCAAGATCAAAATATTCTTCCAACAGAGATAATCTCTCTAATGGAAGCTTATATAAACTTTGAATGTTTGGGCGTTTGTGTTTTGTTTGGGTTTTTTTTTTGTTTGTTTAGCTCATATTTGTTAATTCAAATCTAAATAACAGCAAACTTTCTCCCACTGAAATTAGAAATTCCTTCTGGTAATGTATGCCAAAAGCATACGCTGACACTACCCTCTTAATTGGTTGCACTCTTCTGATTACGGCCCTCAGCACAAGTACCAAAAAACTTGAAGAAGTGTAGGGAACAGTGTACTGTGTGAAACATGAGGCAAGTGTGAAATAGCAAACGTATTTGACTTTAGCGTACAGATTTATTCATGACTTATTCTCATAGAGAAAAGTCACCTAGCATCTTCTAATAACGCATAGCACTATGAAGTTGTTTTATGCAAGGCTGACAGGCTATAATTAAGAAATAGACGTTATTATACTGTTTCTATTTTTGTGTTATATAACTGGGAAGAAAAGGCTAGCTTTATCCAGAAGAAGTAGATTGAACTCAGTTCTGCTTGCATAAATACACTTATCAGGAAGATTTGATACCCAAACATTGGTTTACAGGCATTGACATTTACAATCCAGATTGTTTTAAAAAGAAATATTTAAGAGATGGCTTGTACACAGTGACCTGCATTATTAATTTTAATCTGTGTAGGCTTTAGGTTCACAGGGAGTTTAATGAGGCGTAGCTTTTCTTTACTGCAGATGTTATGAAAAATGCAAGTTTAAAGAAAACCATGTCAAAATGTGTTGATTTTCTTCCAGAGTTAAGATCTTGGATAAAGTTTGTTAGTCAGTGCTAAAACTAGCCAGAATACCTCCAAGTTTTCTACAAAAAGTATAACATAATAGAGTATGACGAGTATCACATAAGGGTATCATATATGAAAGCTACAATATAAAATATTTTCCATTTTGATACAGCTAGATTTAAAAGCAACCTCTCAAAATACTCTAGTCCTTCTTACTTACTAGGAAAGTGGACATTGACAACTGCTCCATAATCATCAGCAAAAACAACTTATACCTAAGGTGTGAGGAGGGGAAAAAAAGAATCAGGTAAAAGGAATCAAAATCCATGTTCTGTTCCAAAAATATAAGTATCTTTTTAAATTAAGCTAAACAAATGATCTGAGAATTTGATAATAACACATCTAGGTAAGATTTTTTTTCCACATTCAAGATAGAACAATCAACATCAGAATAGACTATTTCATGTGTTGAATGGCTTCCTTTACTGTGAATGCTCAGAAATTCATAAGATCCTAAAAGGAAACTTTTTTGCTGTGGGGATAATCAAACACTGGAGCAGGTTACCCAGAGAGATTTGGGCATCTCCATTCCTGGAGATATTAAAAACTCAGCTAGACACAGCCTTAGGCAACCTGCTGTAGCTGCACACACTTTGAGCAGGGAGGTTGGACTAGATGATCTCCAGAGGTCCCTGCCAGCCGCAGCCACTATGTGATTCTGTAATAATTAGGAAAAAATGTATTGTCCAGTGACTGTAGCACCAAGACTGATACTGACCTTGACAGGAAAATGAGACATTTTTGTTAAGGCTTGACTGATTTCATTTTCTCATGTACCTTAATAGGGATGAAAAACAAACACAATGCTTCTTTGGTACAGCCTTCCTCCCTCCTTATTTCCATACTCACGTTAATGTCTCCATTCCTCATCCACCTCCATCAGTGTGCGGTGATTCTCTATACTTAATCACTGATGTAATGCATCTTGTCCCTATTTACCACCTTCTTTGAAACTTTTTATTTGTAATCTGGCAGAAGTGTTTAGTCTATATACAAGGCAAATGTGCAGACAGCACCATCTAGGACCTGTGGTTGCAATTCTAACAAGAATAGTTGCTGACAAAAGGTGACAAGATGATTACAGCTATGGAAAGGTTTTTGTTAAAGGAGTGATGGAAGAGGCTTTGACACTTCAGTCCTGAAAATGATAATTCAAGAGGACAGACAGATATCTGTAGAATCATGCTTTGCAGGGAGAAAGTGAATAAAGATCACCTTGATGACTGGTCTTACCCAATGCAGGAATTAGGAGTTACCAAATGAGGTTGTTAGGAGTCAAGCTTAAAGCAAATAAAAGGAGATAGTTCTTCATACAATGAAGGCTGCTATCTGTGATATCATTCTTTGTCAAAGGATACTGTGAATAATTAAAATTCTTGTGGGTTCAAGGGCAGATTGAACAAGTACATGAAGGAAAAATCCATTAGGGATTGCTCAATCATAGGAACCCTTTCTCATTCAGGAAATAGTGACAATGAGTTTCTTATCTGCTTGATAAGATTTTATGCTTCCATTTATAGCCAGCAAAGACTGTGTATCAAAATAAATGAATCTTTGGTCTGAGCCAGTCTGGCCAGTCTTATATGCCTGTTTTACACATTGCTATACTCAGATCAGGGGTTTTTGTATATATCACATAAGAAAATTTCAAGTGAGATGAACTGTTGCTTAATCACTAATAGCTTAATAATTAAAGTTAAAAAAAAAAAAAAAATCCTATTCCTTCTTTCTATGTAGCAGTGGTTTAACTCCCAACTGTATTTCTCATGAAAGTGGAGAAAAAAAATCCTTCAGATTGCAATCATCTGAGAACAGAGAAATAAATATTTCCAGTTCTTTGATGATAACATCTTAGATTTTCAATATCCATGGCCAGGCTTAGCTAATTATAAGCTAATTTGAATGTCAGTGTGAATACTACTAACTGTGTTGAAAAGGGTATGTTTGCTCATTGTCCTTAGGGCATAGGACTTACCCTATACATTTTTTGTGTGAGGATAAGCTTCAGAAGTTAACCAACACCTGTCCTCATGAATGAAAGTTTCCATTGCATAAATTGACTCTTCCACAAATTAAGTTTTAAGCAATATATTAAACTGTTTCCGCACTTAAGGTACTTACCACCTAAAATAAAGACTACTATATTCCAATTACAGTCTGCCATTTCTCCCATTCATTTCTGTCCTCTGTTCGCTGGAAACACTCTTTAATTCTTTATCAGATTATAGAATTAACCAAAACCAAGTGAAGACATACACCAGCTACTGTAGTGTATTTTCTAACATCTCCCCCTCCACAAAAGGGGTGAACCTCTGTCCCAAACTTAGGTATCATGTTGTCACGGCAACGAGGCACCATTTAGTGTAACAAATGCAGATGAAAGACCAATATAAATAACATCAGATTCATTACTTTTCCAAGTTAATTAGCAATGGAGTCAGATGGTGTTAGACAGTGGTAATGAGTTTTGCAAGCTGCTGCCTTTCTCTTGTTTTCAGCTGGGTCTTTAGACAATAGGTCTGTAGATCAAACTTTTGATGACTGAAGTAAAAACTTCCCATGTGTTCAACAATTTTCACATCAAAAGACTAGGTTGAGCTTCAGCTGGTGTTATATAAATGTATATTATATGGGGTTGCACTAAGCTTTCTAGAAAATGCGTTGGTTTGTAAAATGCTGTGTAGAAATCCCACAGGTGGCTTCTCACAGAGACAGCTCTCTTGTTAACTGAGTAGGTACCCAATCATCACACTATTTCTTGTATAACCAGGCAGCCCAAGTCTTGTTCCTACAAACTGTCATTTAAAATTTCATAAAAATAATTTGTAGGCCAATTGCTAAACGAACAATTCAAGTGGAAATGCATGACATCATGAACAACAAGGAAATGGTTCAGAGCACCAGAATTCATTTTTGTTTTCAGATGCACCAATTCAAGTCTGAGCTCTTCAAGATGTGGACTTTCTTTTATCACAGCTTATTTCTTTATTGCTTAGCCTAATGGGGCATTGATGTTGATAGGAGGTCTGGAAGCATAATCATAACCTAATGCAAATTGTATACAGTACTAAATAGACCCTTTATGTTTATATGAGCCAAGTAAAGAGCACAGGAAGGGAATAAGATGACTCAGATTTGTCTTAGTGCATTTTGCATTTTACCAGTAAATTAAAGGTGACATTACAAAGTCTCAGAGTATTTGCTTGTAAATTGTTCTTATTGATGTTCTGTATCTCAGCATATCCTCAATAAAGATCAAGCAACTGATCCAAGTATTTTCAGCACTTTAAAAAAGTTCACAAGTGCTACAAAATTAATTTGTGAAATTGTAAAGCCGAAGCCAGTGAAAGCAAAAAAATGTCCCATCTGATTTTGGCATATTCAAAAGAGAGCTGCTTCCAACTGTGTGTTAAACAATGTCTGCTTCAGGTCAGTCAACTTTTGTGTTGTTGTTACTGTTCATTTGTATTATGCGAGTACTCCACAGCCCTGGTCAAGCAGACGACTCTTCTGCATACAGCTGTAGTATAAGAAAAAAAGGCAGACAGAAAAAATCAAGAAACTAATTCAGAAACATCAGGGGAAACAGTAAAGCAACGTGGGTCTGCAACACAGGCAATGCTTATGTTGCAAGAGATGCTGAACTGTTGAAGAAGCATCAAACAGAGGAGAGTTTATGGTGACAGTGGGAATTCAGGACAGGGATGACAGCATAAAGCAGGCATTAGCTTCCTATTGAGCTGTCTGCATTATTTTAATCCTGAATGGCAAACCTTTGAGGCTGTTAGCATAAATTTGGTAGGTATTGGTGTGAATGACTGGCTGATCACAAGCACACTTCACTTTACCTAGTGAGATTATTTTGTCCTAACTGTAGTTGTCTGAACTTCTCTGCACTTAATTTGTTTATTTTTCATCATTCTATATCATTTTTACATACTAACTAATAGGATAAATAATTTGCATCTCATCAACTGCAAAATCAGTCACAATCCTCCCTCCAATTTATTTTTGTTTGTATGCTGTTAATAGTTGATGTGGTCATCTGTATTGCTCAGATAAAATTAACTTTAAATCATGCTTTTCTTAACTTGCAGGTTTTGGTGTTCCTTAATGCCAGGGAACATTTGCTCTGAAAATCTTTTATTGTCTTCATTTGTAAGCTACTATCTTGATAACCTTAATCTCATGTGAAGGTAGCTTGATCCTCACTCTTACACCTCCTGATGCTTGGAACATACCTGTGAATTGCATTCTGCCCAGGAGATTGTTAGAAGCATTTAGAAAATACTATGGCTAAGAGGTAAGGTCTATATGCAGTTATTTATTGCAGTTGTCAAAAATTTGGAGTTTTCACTGATAAAATATTAAGTCCTGGCAAACTCCCACACAGGTAATTAGAAGCTTCCTGTCTAAATTCCACCTGAGAATTCAAATGGGATAATTAGTGTTGCCCCTTTTAAATTAGCACTGTGAGGAGTTAACATATGCAGGATGAATGCTGTATATTCCTTGAGGCAATTTTTCTGTTTCCCTTCTTTGTTTCAAACATATACCTGTTGTATACTTATAATTTGTTTCATGGGTCAGGCAGAAAATTAAGGCAGTCAGGACTTTAGCTACAGTCTAATATGGGCTGTTTCCTTAGTCTGCATCTGTTATGTCCTTGCTTCTCAAACACAGTGGTAGCAGCAGATATCTTTTACAGATAAAACACAGAGCTTTTTTCTTTTTTCTTTGAGGGAAGAAGGCAAGGAAAGAAGTAAGGGTTGCTACATATTATGCTGTCAGAAATGCTTTTCACCCGGTCTCCATTAGATAGATATGTTGGTCTAATTTTCAGAACATAAAAATTAAACAACTAAAGACATCTGGGGATGTTGCCCAATGAAGGCTCCTATTAAGGGTTAAGTGTAGATTAGAATTGGTGCCTGCATATTAAACAAAGCATACACCTGATCTTCTGTGCAGCTGTGTCCCATCCATGTGGTCAAATCTGCCCATGATAAAAAAGGAAACCATATCAATGGTGCTTCAGTGAAATGTTGTGCTCATGTTCATGTCTTGCAGATGTATGCTGAGTGAGGTCTGTGTACTGTCTTCGTAATTCTTCTAGAAAGAACTTTCAAAGTACTGGAAGTATTGTTTGTTAATTTTTGGTCTGGTACATGTTGCCACTTGGTGTAGGCTAAGGTAATTGGTTTTAGAAGTGCAATTTCAGGAATTTTATTATTTGCTTATGAATCTTGCATATCTACTAGAAACCGATTTTAAGTTGGGAGGTGAACAAATGCTTTGGGTGTGCATTAATGTTATCATCAATTAACAGCATGACTGCATCCCTCAGAGAGTGTGTGCCCTTCCCAGGATTGCAGTAAATGTCTCTCTGTTACAAAGTGCCAGAAGGAAAAGCAGTGCCCTTCACAGACATGATTGCCAGGTGCTTTGTCTTATGCTTCAATAAAACTGAACAGAAATGGCAACAGACATTACCACGACTCTTTCCTGTCTTATTCATTCTGTGTGCTGTGGACTGGACACCCCATGGTGCTGGGCACAGCAGGATTGGACCCGACACCAGAAAGAGAGTGTCAGCAAGTGCCCGCTCAGAGCTAGCAACTAGGGAAACACTGAGAACGGAATAATTATAAATCCCATTCCCAAGACCCCTGAGACAGAGCTGAAGGGGAACACCTCATCTCAAGTGGATGCTCACTACCTGCAAACCAGGTCTGAGCTGAGCAGGAGGCACTTAAAAACACAGCAAGTGCACCACTTGACCCTACTCTCCATCTCCTTGTCATGCTGTTTAAAACAGCAGTTCAGTTTTTGGAGCAGTAGCTGAGGGAATCATAAATGTGGGTTTACTTTCCCCTCTTCCAAGGGAAGGCAAAACTTCTCTTTCCCCAGAAAAATATTCATTCGACCATTTGAGGACTTGATAGAGGTTGCTTCCTGTGCCTCCTGGTGAAGCCAGACATCTGTGCAAAGAAGGAAAGATACATTGGACTACTGAAAGACAGCAACAAAGGACCATGGCTCTAACTTACATCAGTTTCATTTGGGAGAGAATGAGTGGGGTGTACTTGTTCCCCAGACCCAGCTTACTTAGCAACGGTAGACATCTTACATGAAAACAGCTCGAAGACAAAATTCCCCATGATCGTTCTTTCAGCTTTGAAAAGTTGCCATCCCACCGATAATCTGTGAGGAGCTGAGACTCTCAGTGTGTGTTAAGTGTGGTATACTTACCCTAATCACTCTACACGTCTCTGGGGATTTGGCTAAGAGAACATCTTGTCTCTGGATCAAGATGAGGATTAGGCACGAGTTCAGCCAGCAGCTGCCAAGTACAGTTAAGCCTGGGACAACAGGGAGGTCTGCACAGAGGCACCACTCCCAGTGCTTGCAGAGGGTCTTCAGTAAAGGTGAGGGTCTAACAGAGCTGGAGCACCTCAAGGGTAAGGCAACAGGTGTTTTCCATTTCACAGTCTTGACTTTAGGCATTTAAATTCTTCCTGTGTCCCATTTTATGTCTCAGGCTGTGCTAGATCACAGCCTGTGTTTCAGTGTCAGTCAGGTCTCACCATGCAATGAAGAGAAATTGAGTTCTGTCTTTACACATGCCTTTAAACAGTCCAAATTCCCAGAAACACCTTTACACAAATGTTTGTTAAAATATTTGTGCTAGAATTATCAAAAGGCAAATACTGTTTAAAGTTTGCAAACCTTAACCTTACGAGTTAATCCTAAGCATTATAATTACGTCCTACACACAGTTTGTATTTGTTTCTTACTGTAAGACAAATTTTTCTTACTGTAAGACAAATTTTTTGTAGGCTTAGTTTCTATAACTGTTAATGCTCATTTAAGGAGATCAAAACATGAAAACGTGAGCCAAGGACAGCCTCTGGGAAACTTCTGAAACTGATATGAAGAAGACCAGACAAAATCTGAATCTAAACAAGGAGTGATTCATATACTACTTGGTATATTATAATTACTTTTCTACTGGAATGAAGTAGTGAGTCAAAATTAATAATAGTTTTATTAAATATTCTGGTATTTGCTGAGCAAATCAAACACAGGAAAATACAGTTATCTAAGGATGGTGTTTATTGTCTTGATATTATCTGATAAAACAAGGTTACACGCAGAATCGTAGTTTCTATTTAAAAAGGATAAACACTATAGGCAATACCTGGAATTATTTTTTTTTTAATACCCATAATATTTGCTGTATTTTTTTTAATTAAAGAACTAGATCCTGGAATGGTAAGACTCAACTTTCACTATTGGAGCAGTGCTCATGACTACAGAGAACAGCTTGAGAGCACAGACTCAGAGAAAGATTAAGGTAAAAGGGACCTCTGGAGGCCATGCAGTCCAACTAGCTTGCAAGTTAGACAAGGTTGCTCAGGGCTTAGCCCAAGTGAGTTTTGAAAATTCACAGGGTTGGAGGTTTTGCAGTGTCTGGGCCACCTGCCCCAGTGTTCAGCCAGCCTCATGCTTAAAAGCTTGCATTATACTCATGAGATACAGCAAAAAAACTTAGGGTATCTTAGGATAAATGGAACAGTAAATGGAATGAATACAAAATGATACTATCCATTTCTTATTACTTAATTAAAAAAAAAAAACTAACCACACAACTCCACCCCCAAAAAAAACCACCCCCAAAACACACATAAAAAAGCCACAACAAGACCCATGCATGGAAAGTAAAACAAACACATGAATAATATTTAGAAAACATGGAGGCACAGGAGTAGAAGGCATCAGCAGAAGTTCATCCTCAATTCTTACAGGCACTGTGCCACAGGATCATTTAATGACATTTCTAGAAGCATTTCAATATATTATATTTAGGCCTGAGCCATGATTTCAGGATTGAATGATCTGTGTTGGCAATGTAGTCCGACTTCAAGGACTAAGTCCATGTGGCCAGCCAGGGTGGTGTAGTAAATTGTGCCCATGAATAGTAATGTCTGTGACAGCAACTGCTGAGAGTACTGCAAGCTCAGGGCTTTGGTTCCCTTCACCTCATGTTTCCTGTTTATTCTTCAACTTCTGAAGAAAGAGGCACAGCAGGTGTTGAGCACTCTCACACATGTGAATAGCTCCACATGTCCTCTCTTAATACGTTCCTGCATGCTGTAATCCTAATAGTGCATTCAGGACTTTTGAAATTACTAGCAGTCAACTCCCAAAGGGCTAAAAAGTCCAAGGTAAATCAGAAATTTCCAATTCAGGTTTTACTGAATATCTTTTTTTAAAAAGGTATGAAACCATACTGCATAAAATAGATACAAGAACATTTAGCAATTAGCTCACACTTTTACCTTGCTGCTTGTCAAGTCATAGAACATCCTAGGGTAGAGGGTCACTGGAGGTACCAGTCATGCTTGGAATGTTTCCCTCTGCTTACCTGGAGCGATGTTGTGGGGACAGGGCACTGCGCTCTAGCACCTCAGTCTGGTCTCTCAAGAGGGCTGAATCTGGCCTCAGTAGCTTTAAAATGAGGATGGTGCCATGGTAATGTGCTAGCTTATCTCTTATGCTCTCTGTCTGGAGACTTATTTAAAAGATTTGAGACATTATTTAGAAAGACTGATATGGCAATGGGTAGTATGTAGTAAAATACTGAATACTACAAGCTACAAAAATTTCTGCAGAGCCAAATTGTAACCCTAAAAAGTTTAGCCTAATTCTGGGGACCTTTCAAGGTGATTTGCACTAGAAGAGAAAATCAGTGATGTAAGCCATGGTCTCCTCTGCATTGCCTTGCATTTTTTATGGATAATATACACAAGCCCAACTTTCCCAGAAGCTGGTAGGAAGGCAGAGTGGGCATTTTGCTTACTCAGCAGTCCTCGGTCTGCCATGGCGGCATGCTCTCTGTCTAAGAAGTTCTGCCTATGTTCACCTTGTCATCTTTCTGCCTCAAAACTCACAGCATGGCAAAGCAATGTCCTAATCCCTGCACTTGCAGACATTGGTCAGACTTCGTTGTGCAGTTCAGTACTTTGTGTGAGGGTCTCCATTGTTTCCAGTCTTTTCTATGCTCTAAATTTTATGAGATGGGCATGGTCCTTCAGCCAGGGCTTCCTAACCAATACATGACTTCCAAGCAGAGGATGCAGAACCAAATAGTTATATCTAGAGTAACACATATATACGGCAAGAACTTGACTTTCAAAAAGTGCTTGAGAGAAATGAAATTTGAAGGTAGGAAAAAAGCCTGAAATATGCATCGTCTATGAACTCTCACACACTGAAAAGTGCCCAGCAACGAGTCAGTTCCTGCAGGATGGTAATTGCAGAATCTAAAAATTTTAAAGAAGAAAATAAAAGCAGAGGAGGAAACATATCCATTTTCACATTCTTAAGCAGCAACAGGATATGACTTTCACTGAAAAGAGCAAATACAAAAGCTCTCGGAGTTGATAAATAAATAGTAATAAGAAACCCATGAGACATTAACTAAAAGGGTTAAAGTTTGCATCTTGTTCTAAAGAGGCAAGTATGCCCAAATGAAATCAATCAATGTTTGAGTTGCTCCAAAAGCAAAACCTCTGGCAGATAATAACCTGAACCTTCTGCTATCTGTTAGAAGAAAGAATGGGACTAGACCTAAAGTTGAACAAAACCAGTGAAATGACAACTGATTCAGTATGGTACATGGCCACTTACTGCTGTCACAAAAGATCTAGCCCCTAGGAGGAAAGATTACCACACATCTAATGATGACCAAGCAGCTTAGCTACCAGTGGGACTTACTTAAACTATCTGACAGTATCACTTCCAAATCTCCCAGATGTGGAGGAAAACAGGTCAAAGGAAATTACCCCCAAAATAAGCCATACAGCCATTGTTTTCCCAACATTATATCAACATATGTCTCTAGAAGCTGCTCGCTCTTCCTGAGATACTAAAGATGTGGGGGTAAGCATAAAAGTCAGTATGTTACAGCATGGTAGCAAGGTTTCAGATGAAATCTCATGGATTCACAGGATGGTTTAGGCTGGAAGGAACTTCTTGAGATCATATAGTCCAACCCCCCTGCTCAAGCAGGGTCACCTAGAGCAGGTTGCCCAGGACCATGTCCAGTAGGGGTTTTAATATCTCTGTGAATGGAGACTCCACAATCTCTCTGGGCAACCTGTGCTAATGTTTGACCACCCTCACAGTAAAAAAGTGGGGTTTGTGTGTTCAGAGGGAATATCATATGTTTTAATTTTTGCCCATTGCCTCTCGTCCTGTCAGTGGGCACTGCTGGGAAGAGTCTGATTCCCTGTAAACATCTAAAATGCGTGAACAATAGTTAAGCTGGGGAGAATTCAAGATCAAGCAATCCAAGAAAAAAAATGTCATTTCATAACATTCATCATTCTGACAGGATAGAACTATCAGTAAGAACTGCATCCAAGATAATTCATCTGCAAGAAAATATCATCGAATCAGATTAACTAGATTATTGAGAAAAATATTCCCTTAAGAACCACCACCACAGAAAAGAGACAAGTTTCCTGAACATTAGAGCTACCATATACCAGCCAAATATGAGTCAGGATGTTCAAAATCTACTGCGCAGAAATGACGCATGTAGGAAATTGCAAGGACCCTTTTTGCTGTAAACAACGCAAATGCATCTTTGTTTTGACTCCTATTCTCATTTCCAGGCAGTGTCTCTATAGAAAAAGCAACGATACACAAAGATACCTTACTTAATGCTGTGTATTATCAAATAAAAAAATATTAACTTGCCCATAGTGACATGCAGTTTTCCTTGGAAGATGATATCCTTCCTCCCTGCAGAAGTTCATCTGACATTCTCTTGTCTTCTCCCTTCAAACAGTATCTCACCTGGAAGCACAAATTCATCACCCATCTGTGCACCAACAGCTCATAGATCCACATTCTGCTCCCAATGCCTTTTAGTCCCAGCTAAATTCTGGTCCTTTTTCTCTGATGGCTGGCTCCCTGTGCATAACCAGCCATCACCTTAAATTAACATGGCTAAAAAAACCCACTCAGACTGTCTACTGAAGCTCTCCTCAATGCCTTCTTTCTCACAGCTGGAGACATCAGCAATGTTTTATCTGACACTTGAGACTATGGCTATGTGGTTCTCTCTGCCCACAGCCTCTCTGTAGGGCCTCCCATCTGTACTGTGTTTAAAGTTTGCAAACTGTTTCTTACCAAGTGTTAAGAAGCAACCTTCAGCCTGATCCATGTGTTATGGTGCCATACGGAGCTAGCTGAACTGGTTATGATTTCTGGTTGTATTGGAGCCAGTCCACCAGAAGTCCTGCATGAGCTGCTGCTTATTCATGGAAAGTGGTCCACAGAAGACAGACACGCTGCCATGGTTAGGCTGTGTTCAGTGTCCTACACAACCATACAATGCACAGTCTAATTACGAGTGTAATCTGATGGTCTAGAAAGGTCTCCGAAAACTTATGTTTCATTGCTCATGTTCACATGTTTTTAGGTATGTATTATTGACCCTAATAGTCATTAATACTTTTTTGGAGGAGCTGTTATCACATGAACAATGACTTAAAGTCTTAGCATTTACCTAATGACTATCAACTAAGTTATTTTCCGTTACAGAAATGTTTATGCAAATGCTAACATGCTTACACTTTATTTCCTTGTTGACAAATTTAATTAGACAAAATTTTCTTCATCTGTCCCAGACTACTACAGCTGCCCCAAACAAGTTCACACATTTAGTCTTCCAAGCCTCATCTCTTATGCAACATGTATAATGAATTTTTTTACAGACTTACAGGGCTAATGCTAGACAGAATTTGTTATAGCAGCTCATTCAAGAGAGGAAAAATCATCAAATCTTCTTTGCTTATTAAATATTTTAATATTTTAAATTATTAATATTAAAATGAATTAAATGCAATATTTAATTTCATATTAAATTATTAATATATTAATAAAATGCAATCAAGAAAGGAGAAGTCCTGTTCTGTGGGGTAAAAATAGTTTTGTCATGTAACAAAGAAAGCTTAAGTGTCCTGGGGCACCAGATCAAAAATCAAATAAATTAAATCTTTGCTTATGACGCAAAAGCCAGAAAATGTCACTGTAGATACAAGGCTGAGGTTACAGCACTATATTGTGCATGGAATTGTGGAGAGGTTACCTTTACAGCATTGAGAAAAGAATGCCAAAGCCATGTTTCTTCTCAGTGCCTTCCTTAAGAGGAATAGTTCTTCTAAGACATTAAAAGGAAAGACTCAAGGTGGGTTGTGTTGCACAAATGGTTTCATGCATTTTGAAATGACTCAATTAAACTTTTTTAAAAAAAAAATTAAATTTAGACTCCAGAAAACTGCAACACCACTATTTAAAAAGCATCCCCAGGAACCCATAACAAGAGGTGAAAAATGAAACCAAAGTTGTCCTAACACAAGATTTTGGGCTCTGCTCTGCAGAGGTGTGAGAGCACTGCTGCCCAAGCGCTGTCCTGCAACGAACCCTCCAGCTTTACCAGGTTTCCTGCTTGACCACAGTGAAACACAGTGCCACTGTGAAGTGCAGCAGTCCTCTGCAATGTGGAGGTGGCAGCAGCCTTTAGCCCTCCATGTTTGGGGTTTTCCTGGTGGGAGTTTAGTGCACATTGATGACATTTGCTGGCAATTTCATTTCAGAGAGGCACAGATGTGTTTGTTTCTTCCGTTTGTTGAATTCTTCTCTGCTGATGTGACTGTGTGGTCTCTCTCCCTCTCCCTCTGACTGAGTCATGATCTAGGAGAAAGGAACATGCATCACCCAGCTATGTTTTCACAATTAGACTTTACAGTGAAATACTGACTCATCAGTCAGACAAATGGCAAAAGTTTTCTTAACATATTAAAATATTTTCTTATATTCAGACAAATTTTGATCAAAATATGTGTCTATGGTTTCTTCTGAATCAAACTCAGAATATGCTGGCACTCCTGCTGTATTTCTTTGACCTGGAATTTATTTGGGTTGGAATTTTTCTATTTGGTTCAAGGCAAATATTCAGTTTTTCATAGTTGTACCCTGTATTCCTAATTGCCAAAAACTGTAGGACCTAAAAGAAAGACTGAATCCTTCCTGATTGCTGGGTCCGTCCTACACACTCACAACATGTATGAGTCACTCGTGACAACTCGGTGTTAAGCAGCACTTCCAAACTGCAAGACCAAGATGATGGCCGTCAGTCAGGAGCTCCCG
Source organism: Aquila chrysaetos chrysaetos (assembly GCF_900496995.4). Classification (NCBI taxonomy): domain Eukaryota; kingdom Metazoa; phylum Chordata; class Aves; order Accipitriformes; family Accipitridae; genus Aquila; species Aquila chrysaetos. The sequence continues at coordinate 24,270,199 of NC_044030.1, read as the reverse complement.
CTCAAAGGCACGTCTCAGGACAAACTGGACAGAACTACAGGTAGCCTGCTGCTGAGAAACTTCCAGCTTTTTCCCAAGCTCAAAATTCAAAGGTAATTATTTGCCCTCCAGGCCACCATCTGGCAATTGCCTACTGCTCAGCAACGAGGTCATCTCGCAACGCCATAGCTGCCTTCCCAGGCATATGCAACTTCTCCCTGTTCTGCCCCCGTATGTCTCGCTCCCTCCTCAGCCTGTTGCTTTCCTGATGACCACCCCAGGTTTTCTCCCCTCCCACCTCCCAAGCCTGCCTGTGAAGTCCTCGTCCCTCTAACCCTACCTGCGGCAACAGTGGGAAAACAGCTCTGTGGGTCTTTCCTCCCTCCATACTTTGCCAGGCTTCCTGATGGGGAAACAGAGATTGGGAGCAGAGTGGCATTTCACCCTTCTTTCACAACAGGATAACAGGAAGCTGTCAGGCCTCTCTTGCACTTGTGGTATAATGTCCATCTCTTCATGTCCCTGTCCTGTCACACCAAAAGGCAGAGTGACTTTTCTGTTTGCCAGAAAAGGGAGGTCCTGCACCTTCAAGTAACCTCCGACCCTCCAAGAAACATGCAGATCTCAAAAATCAGTCTCATTGGTACCTCAGATTGTCTCTGTTTTCAACATCTGATTTTTTTTTGTCTTTGTCGATAGTGCAGGGTAATAGATTATAGGCCTTGAGTCTAAATTCATGCCAACTTTATGTCCTAACAGAAGCTTTATTAGCTGCTCCTACTGTCATAAAACCTCTTTCACAGTCTTCCTTCTCCATGAGTATATATATGAAATCTCCACAGCACAGCCAATGATAATAATGTAGTTACTAAGACAAGAGCCTTGTAATGCCCCAAGAGAGCTCCGTGTGCATGTCATGTAAGTGTGCGCGTGTGCATGTCCTTGTCTGTGTATGTACACATATATAGGGACACATGTAAACACAATCTCTGAATGCGATGCTGAGAAAGCGGCACAGTGGTTCATCTCACCAAAACTGCATGGCTTCTGAGCACTGGGCTGAAAAAGCATGTATGAATTTTTGAACAGACCTAACCACTGTCATAACCTGATTTGCGTTCATTCACTGTGAAAAATGACTCCGCAAAACCTACAGCTTTTGAACTAAGGACATGTGGGGTACAACACTGTTAGCTCCTTCATCATTGAAAGAGAAGTCTACCATCTAACTCGGTAGTGGATGCTCCATCCCTGGAAACATTCAAGGTCAGGTTGGACAGGGCTCTGACCAACCTGATCTAGTTGAAGATATCCCTGCTTATTGCAGGAGGTTTGGACTAGATGACCTTTAAAGGTCTCTGCCAACCCAAACTATTCTATGATTCTATGAAAAAAACATGGGGTTTGCACCTGGCAATCTTCATGTATAACTGATTAAAGGTAAACAATTTAGCTTCATAGCCTCGAGAGGTCTCAGTTTCTTGTGCTATGAGGACCTCAAACCAATGTTTAGGAGTCAGTAAGACCCTTCCTCTTTTTTTCTTATCAGACCAGGTCATGCTGTAACAACTGTCCTTTCTATTTGAGAGAATGACAATGAGAAGTATCATTTGTCAGCAAGGGATGCTACAGAAGCATACCACCAAGACATTTCCTATGGGTTCTAGATTTGAGGGAGTGATAGTGCTTTTATCTTTTTCTGAAGATGTATATCGACTAGTCTGCATTTTAAAAAGGAGATATCATACCCAGGGACAGAGGACTTTCAGCTACAATTACACTGTTACACTGTTCTTGGCATCTCATGTGCTCTGTGCTGCTGCCAAAGTTAATACATTTATGATTTTCTTCCTTGTAAAATTTTGAGGTATTTTTCTATTATTCATAGGAGTGCATCGTAAATTGTTTGCTTAGCAGAATACATGAAAAATTGCATGAACCTACAAAATTTATGGAATGTTTTACCAACAGCTGAAAATGGCAGTTATTTGAGTCAAAAAATTGAGCCTGAGCGTGTTTTGCTCTTCTTTGCTTCTCACAATGCATTTGTTTCCCAGTGTAATGACAGAAGCACCAGTTCTCTTTGATTCCTTCGGAGAACTGGCTCTAGCATGCTCCCAGAGCTGATACTGAGACAGACCAGAGCAGAGGAGAGGATGTGTTGGAGATCTAGGTGTTTGGTTGCCCTGCCTGGGCTCTTCAAAGCATTGATATGAGTTTCAGTTGTCAAAGATATAGAAGTCTGAACTCCTTGGATGGAAGATGCCATGCCATTACAAAGCATTATTCAGTTCCTTGCTGTAAAGTGTCAGGATTTTTGCCTCTTTTTGTTACGTACTTAGAACCCTGTAAAGCTCCTGTTTCAGAGCATGACATTTAGCATAACAGGAACTGAATTCAAATTAATTTTAAATACTTTTAGAAGTTGGTCTGAGAGTTGACTTACAAAGAGAGAAATGATTCATTGTCATTACATTCTCCAGGGGCCCATGATGCTGCTGCCATGATGATCTGTGCTGCACCCAGATGCTGATAGGTATTTCCTTTAGCTGTACTTCTTGTTAATTCAATGAGATGTTGAATTGTATTGAGTTTTGATTATGACATGAGCAATAAGGGTAATTCAAAGATTTAAAAACTTTCACATGCACAACCTGCCATTCTAACAGCCTTTTTGTTATTTTTAGTTTGACTGTCTCATAGCCTTTCTGCAAAAAGATTATCTTACTTCTTTCTACTCTACTATTTTATTTCCTGAATTTGTCATGATGACGCTATGTGCCACTATGTTGCCCACATGTTATGTTTCATGAACATTTCTTAAGCTATCCTGAAGACATTAATTCCCACTTCCTTGTACCCTCCCAGCTGTTCATCAGCATGGTGAGATGGACCACAGATCACAGAACTGATCCCGGTTCAACACATAATTTTTCACAGAGCTTCCTCCAAATTGATTTCTTAATCAGTTCACTATAAATACTCTTGGAAGAAATGTCTTTAGATGTTCGTGTGGTGGGTTTTTTTCATTGGGTTTGGTTTGGAGTTTTTTTTCAATATAACTTTAAGGCCTCCATTGAATCTCTTAGGTAATTTGCTTGTTTCTACCTGAAATGAAAAATTTTACAGTTTCTTCCCATGTATTTCTGCAGATTTTCTGCAAAAGTTCCATGAAGTTAACTTTCTCTCTTACAATAATAATCAAGCAGACCTGCCCTGCTAGGTGCAGAGCAAAATGAAGGCACCTGTGTTAGCCTCTGTATTTCATTAAGTAGCCACTTTCAGATACTGTGTTGTGAAATCAGTAATTAAAATATTAAACTTTGATTTTATGTTTGTAGTTCTGACTAGTTCTTTTAACATAACACAAATGAAATATTGTTCAGGCTTGCACAGAGTAGGAAAGCTCATAGACCAGATATGTTTCTTCCTCCTGCTCATTTCCAGAAAGGAAGTGATCTCTACCCGACTTTCTCTCTTCCAGACTGCATGACATACATTACAATAACTTTTCTCTTGTTACTCTCTGTGATATGAAATTTGCATTATCTATTCTTATGTTTTGTATAACTTTGCACTTGAGTTTCCACAGAAACCATATACTGTGTAACCATGATGTTGATGGTTGACTTGGAAACTGGGTTATCTCCTTTTCTCCTTTCTTGAAATTTAGACTCTTATTTTTCTGCTTGTCAAGTAGGTACATTAATTATGGTCTACTAATCAAGCCAACTTTAAAATCAACTGTCTAGGAACTATTAGCAAACCTTCAGGAATATCCATCTTCAGGTAGAATGTTCAGAAGAAAAACCCACAAAGCAAGAGAATCAAGACTTTAAATTTGTTGATGCTGTAATCAAACAGGCTTCAAACTCCAACTGCACTTTTATGGCCAGAATTGTTATTGCTTCTAAACTTATGTTAAAATTTGCCTCAATTTTTCCATTTGAAAAATAGTTCCCACTGTAACCATTACTCCAGATTAGCCTGCAAATACCACTAGGTCCTCAGTGAGAATAATGTAAAGTTCTGTAAGGAAAGATGCCTTTGCTTGCCAGCAAACACCCTCACATAAAGACCTCGTAGGAAGTATTATTAACACTATGCCTACTCCTTCTTTCATAGACCATGGATTACTATCTGTACATAGGTTGTGTTAGATTTTTACTACACTGCTACAAATGTCTCTCCATCATTTAGCTTTTAGGAAAAGAAGCCAACAATTAAGCAGACCAAGGACTTGAGCATTAAGTGATAAAATGAATGGTCAGTTCACATAAATGAAGGTAAACCATCCAAGGCGTGAAGAGCATAAGGACGCTCTCAGTATTTCCTGTTGCTGAAGTATGGCTATACTATGACTGTAGGGTCCAAAAACAGCACAGCTCTGTCAGTCTGGCATTGTGCCTATCCTTGCAAGCATCCCAAGAAGTGACATGGCATTGCGGTTTCTAGAAGTCTGCTAGAAGTCTGCATGCAGTCATGCAGCTTTGCACAGGGGTGGCTTTCTGGCTCTCCCCTCCAATAACTTGGAGAACTCCACATTAAATACCAGTGTAAGCAGCAGTATAATCATAGCTGCTTGGCTATGAACAGTCATGTCCATCATAGTGTGCTTCTCTTAATGAAATAAGAATTTTCAAAAGTGCTCCTTTCCTTCCCATTTAATTTTAATGCCAGCAGCTGCAAAACGTTGAAATAATTCAAATTTTTAAAAAACTTCTTAGAGCGTCAGGTAGTTCTTAGTAGATTTGGAGATTGAAACAAAGACTATTATTGCAGCTCAAGGATACTTAGTGTTTTAAGAATGTTTTCTCATGGTTTAACCAGCACAAAAAGTTGTCTGCCTGCCTTTCTCTACTTTACATATGTTTTTCATCTTTTTTCATCAGCAGCCTCTCTGTTCTTTCTTAACATGTTGCAGTTACTCTCTCCATCCCAGTTGGGTGAGCAGTACTACAGTCCTAATGTTATTCCCTTCCTGTTCAGGCATAGGATTTTGATCCACTGGGATTCATTATTACCAATCTGACATACCTCTCTCTGGTGTGTTTCTTAACGATGGAAAGCAGCTGCTCCAAGAATCTGGCACAGTCTGCTGGCTCTTGGCAGTCTGGGACCTACCTTTAAGGTTTCATGATGACTCCACTCCTTGCTCAGAGTTTCTGAGATCATGGTTTTGTCTATATCCTCTTCTAAAACTACACGCTCTGATTCACCGAGAACTAACAGATCAGGTAGTAGATAAAGCAGAAAGTCTGAGCAAGTTATAATAGGCCACTTAGTTACTGAATTACTTACTTCTCATGTAGTTTCATGAAATTTTAGACACTGTAAATTGTTACCTCTTGAATCAGCTTGTCAGAGAACTCACAAGAAGAGAAACAAAGTTGGATTAGCTGTAACAAATCCAAGCAACCTGACTCAATATATGTCTTAGACTCCCATAGAACTTACCACAAGATGCTCAAGAGCAGTATTCTTACAGGAGGGGGGAAAAATCTGCTGAATTAACACTTTATTTAAATGGACCAGGTGTGGGTGCATTGATCAACATAAAAATAATGAAACTTGTTAGAGGGAAATTGGAAATAACAGGTCAAAATATAAAACACTTGCAAGCAACATGGATATATGTTATTTACTAAACCAAGTAAATGTGTATGGCAGATCAAGAAGGACTGTAAAGACAACACATGCACACACACACACAAGCAACTGAGTTCAACAGCTGAAGGATGGTTATCAGTTGTAAGACAAGGAATTTTTTAACACAGGAATCAAGCCCAAATGAGAGGCAGAGTCACCAGTGAACTGTTGAGAAATTAGTCACAAAACCACTACAAGGCAGACAAAGAGCAGAACAACTACATAAAGACAAAAACAAAATAATGAATGTATTTTCATTTATTCTGGAAACTGAATGCATGCCAAGCTGTGGAGTTAACAGACCAAAAAAAGAGGTGAAGGAATGCTCCAGTAAAAAAACCCATAGCAGTTAAGTATTGCTTTTTTGTCTAATGCAGAGTCATACGCCAGAGCTGGTTTTGGCAGAGGAAAAATCTAAAGAGTTGGCTCAAAATAAAATTTTAGTTTTCTCAAAAAAATGCTTTGAATGAAAAACTGAATAGCAATAAACTGTCAGATCCAGCTGGTACTGACCCAAGAGTTTGAAAGGACCAAGATGTGAAATAGCTGAGATAGCAGCAGCAGTGTGCAGCTTATGGTCAAATAAGCCCTGGAACAGAAGGACTGGCAGGTGGCAAGCATCAGATTCTCAAATGGGCCTCCAGGAGTGGACCAGAAATCTAAATACCAGTAAGTCTAATTGCAGTGCCATGTAAAGTTGTAACTACAGTAATAAAGAAGAGAATCTGTGGATAGCAGAGATAAACTTTATACTTGGGAAGAAACAGCATGGCTTTTCTAAGAAGGATCATGCTTCACCAGTGTACTAATTTACTTCAAAGCAAGCATGTATGTAAGGTGAGTCAGCTTATACAACATAGTTAGATTTACAAAAAGCTTTTGACAAGGTCTCCTGTGATAGTCTCTTAAAGAAACGAAGTTGTGATAGGAGAGTAAAGTTGATTAACAACCAGCTAAATGTTGAGAAATAAATGCCAGGAATAAACTGTTAGATTTCACAATAAAAGGACATTTTCAGTAAGATGTCTCAAGAATTCATGTTGACCTTCTCATATATGACCTAGAAGAAAGGCCTGAATGGTGAGATGACAATTTTTGCAAATGGTATATAATAATTGACATTTTTCAGAGCAACTTCTGGCAACGAGTCTTATGCTTGACTAAGATTTGCATAGTACAGAGTGATAGAGTGCTAAAATGGCAGGTGACATTCAATAGTGATAAATGAAATATAATATATCTGTGAAGAAAATGCCCTACCTGTGTTTTCTAGGTTAGGTATAATTCTTTAGTTCATAGATGTTAAAGCCATTAGCTCAATATGAAGAAGTATTCAAAAAGGCAAATAAAATACTGGCACCCATTAAGAAGGCAAGGTTTATGGATAAAGATCATGTCTTTCAATAGGTTACCTGGTTTTAGTCTAAAACTTTCCCTTGGTGTTGTTGGCTGCAATATTATTGCTACAGTAATGTGAGTTGGAAAAAACTGAAAACAAAATAAAAATACGATTCTGCAATTGTATAGTTTCAAGAACTGCATCATGAATACCAAATCGAGTTCTGGATCCCTCATCTGAAAAAAGACAGATGGGAAAAGAGCAGAGGATGGAGTCTCTGTGACAGGAGACTTAACAGCTCTTCCACCAGTAAGGGGCAACTGCAGAGGGTGATTCATAAAATTCCCAAGGGACAGGAAAAGGGGTGACTAGGGAATGAATATGCACGCTTTCTTATAATAAAAAGGACATAAAGCTTTCAGGCATCAGATTTAAAACAGGCAATGGAAGTGTTTTTTTACAAAACACATAGCCAAGCTGTGGCATATATCACCTTAGGAGCTATGGAAACCAAACGTAGGAATGAAATCAGGGAGGGCTTAGAGCAACTCATGCAGGATAGGTCCACTGAGAGCTATTGAATGTCACTACCTGAAAGAAGCCTCCAGCTGAGGAAGTCCTTGAACCACTGACTGTCAGAGACTGGGTTAGTAAGCCTAGGCAGCATCCATTTTCTACATGAGACCTGTTTCTAGTACTCTTTTCCAAAGTATTAATTACTTGAGACATGATAATAGAATAATCACAGCATTATGGACCTCAGTCTTGATGTTCTCTTCTCCAGGGTCTGTTTCAGGCCTGTGCTGGGCGAAAGCACCCTCAGAGATTGGGTTTGGTCTTGGGCCCCTCGCTGCCATTCATCAGATGCTGGAGGTTGGTAGTAAGTCTCTTGGCGAGACCATAGTTTAGCTCATCATATATAGACAGGAATGATTTCTGGGGATCTTATTGCTGTCATTCCACCTCTTCTCTGGAGCTCTTCCCATTACAGGAATTTGCCCTGCCCCGCTTCTCCAGCTTGGCAGGTACGTGGCTCTGCTAAGACAGGACCAGGTCATCCACTCTCTCCAAATGTCCAGGAATCCCAGTATTTTTCCACCAGGAAGCACAAAGCCTGGCTGACGCTGTGCTCAGAAGGATGTACAACCCATGGAGCAGCTTCCTGAAATGGGGGCTTGCCCTGCTACACAGAATGAGCTCTCAAAGCAGCAACAGGCACGAGGATACACAAAAGGGTTGACCCAAGTAAGAAGTAAAGCAACCCTCAACAGAGTCAGTCTTCCAGGACTGTGGGAACAAGCTCAAAATTCATATATGGCCATATGAATTCAGTCCATTCCCTAAGCAAATTATATACCATCATTTAAAAGTGTATAATCATAACTCACAAGAGGAGTGTCAGCGTCACAGAGCGTTATTTTCACACATAACTTCTCTTGATCATTCTGCTTCCCACACTCCTTACCGTTTGGGTCTTGTTATACTAAACATTATCGTTCTGCTCAGACTATTCAAGGACATTTATAGATTTGTCTTTCTTGTACTTCCAATTCTGGAAGCATTTTCCTCTGATATCAAAATTTCTTACACTTCCATTTTAATGATGAAATCATTCTGAGTTTGAAGATGAAAATGTCAAATCAAACGCCCATTTTGAAAATAAGAGGGAAAAAAACAAGATTCAGAAGGGGAAAATGTGGATCGTTTCTAAAGCAAAGAGAGAAATGTTTATTAAATTTGTGACATCCCCAAAATTTATTTCTTTTTTTTCTCAGGAATTGAAACAGCTCTTCTCTAGCATCCTTGGCATTGCAGGGAAGGAAAGTGATAAACATAATACTCATTTTTAAATAACCCTGGAAATTACCTTCCTTATTTTGGCCTCTGGTACTATCATCACTTCATTTCAATTAAATTAAACATCTAGCCACAGTTTAAATTTTTATTTTTAGGACTGAAGCAAAAAACTGTTATTAAAACTGAGCATGATTCACCAGTGCGAGACTGCAGGAAAAAGAAAAAGCAAACAGCATAATGCGATATGTAAACTCAAATGTCATTTTCAAAGGCAAATGAAACTGATAACCTCTCAGCTGCAAAGTTGAGTCTAGTTTCTGTTGAAGAAAAATGTTGACCATGAACGATCAGAAGTCTAACTGACCTTTAAAAGTAATTTGAACAAATTTTGGTTGTTCAGTCCAAATACAAGAACCCTGAGGGGAAATAACATGCTCAAGAGCAAAGAAAATGTCTGCAAAGAGCAAAGGAGTGATGTGTTCTCTTTCTCCCAGGTAGGGAAGATAACAATTAATGGTCTTAAACTATGCTATGGGTGGCATAGCACAGACATCAGAAAACATCGTTTGAACAGTAACACTACAGAAGCTTGTCTTGAATGGTCATGTTATTTTCATAGCTTGACATAATCAAGTTCATGTTGACAGGCCCTCTGTCAGAAATAGTGTAGATATAGCTGATTGCGTATTGAGGAAGAGTTTAAAAGATCATGTCTTTACAGCTGTTCTAGCTCTGTGTATTTTTATGAATAATGAAGTGTGGCCATTATTTATATTCCTTTCTTAAGAACTAGGTATGTGCTTCTTTCCCTCATTCACTAACTGCTAACAGATTTGTAGAAACAGCTCCCTTTGCCTGTTGTAACCCCTGCCAGCTGTAATTCATTTGGAACCTTACCCATTAAGATTTAATTTTTAAAAATAATCTTATTCCTTTATACGTGCCCGTAGTTATGGTAAGTATCAGCTCCAGAGACACCAAGGCAGAGTTCTTGCTGTAAGTAGTACCATCAAAAACAGGGAAGATAACCACACTACTGTCCTCACTAGCCATTAACTTTTCTTCTCCAGACAACTTCTATCCTAGCTCCTACATTAAAATCGTCTTTGACAAAAGCTAACTGTCTTTTTTCTAGGTAAATATTTTATTCTCTACCAGGATTCAGCAATGAGGGAAAAGGTTTTCTCAGAATGGGACAGCAGTCTCAAAGGATTTCCCTGAAAATCACTCATCTAATAGGACAGATATTTACAGAGGAAGACTATCATGAGCCTGCTATCTAATAGCTTTCTGGGTTTGATTATGGTTTTGGATGCTGAAGATCATGTTGGTTTAATCAGAGACTTGCAGATAGTTCATGTTAATGCTGTGTTAAATATGGCTTCAGCTCTAGGCCTGTCCAGGGTTTTCCTCTGTTCCTCACAAATGCCCTCATCTGCCACTGGAAAACAGGGTTCCCACAGGCAAGGTGGTGTTGCCTTGGGGAGATACATGAGATGGTGATTATTGGAAGAACTGTGCTGTTTGGTCTGTGGTTTCCTCTTTTTTGCTCATCTTTTCTTAGCATGTAGTCAATAATGACCTCAGGGACTATGTGAGGTAGGCTTTCTAGTCTCCTCTTTGTAGTTATCCACCGCTACATCAAAAAATTGGGAGATTAAGGTAGAATAAAAAAATCTGAGAACTTGTGGCTGGAGCCTGTATGACACTTCTCTTTGTGGGCTAAAATGGTTATATGAAGTTTATCTGTGATTAAAGAACAGAGAACTTTCTTTTTTTCTCCCACTTTCAACTCTGTTTCACCATATTACTCAGATTTATTTTATTTTATGCTTAATTAGGAGGCTGAAAACAGATATTTCTTTTGAAGGGCAAATCTCTTACTTTCCATTTTGATACTGTGATCTAATCAGACTTACCAAAAGTAGTTCATCAAAAGAAATAGGCATACACATGAACTCTTTTATTTATGTGCTGATTCTGTGTAGCCTTGATAGCACTAGCTTCATAGTGGGTGCTTAAAAGAACTCAGCCCTTGTCATAGCTGCATGTGTTGTGATGATGCTATTGCAAGTAGCCAATGGAGTGAGGTTAAATCCAGCTCAGGAACCCTTCTGCCTTCTGCAGCCACCTTGGGAACTGCAGTATGATTACCTTTTAAACCAGTGCCATAGCTGTATCCTCAGCTGTGTCTTAGGGACAAACTTCAAAGAACTACTTTTAGGGTGTGGCTTCTCCTCCTCTATGGTAAACAAGAAAAATAAAACAAAACACACCAGGACTGTGTTTGACTATGACTGATAGTGTAATACCTGGGTTAATAGGCTGCAGCTACCCTGAGGTCACTATAGTCTGGGTGGCTATGACCAAGTGAGCTATAACATAAGAGATAAAATACTGCCTACATAGCAGCACTGCAAGCAGCACTGAATACAGTCATTTTGCAGCCCACAGGAGCAGCGATCTTGCCTGTTGTATATGCATGCATTGGACATGGCATATGTAGGTGTCTTCCAGAAGATGTTATGGCAGTTCAAGCCTCCCATAAGGACCAAGGCCTGCAATCTTGAAGCTTCCTCCAGCTGTTTATGGAAGGTTTCATACAACATTACTTTTTGATGGGGTAGTCTGTAAGGGACACCCATTGTGTTGTCCTTCCCTCTGGTTCTGACTTCCAAGCTCTCAACCAGCCACTCTGTAGCAAAGCTTCATGCATTTGAGCCATTTCCCTTTACACAGAGTACATATCCATTGATATATGCCGAGTATGATAACATACTGCTCAGATGGTTAGTCAAACACAGCTGAAAATTAACATATTAACCCCAGAAAATAAGAAATAAGTCATGAGGGAAAGGGAATGGCTTGTGTATACTTCCTTACGCTACTACTTCCATTGATTTCCACTGGATAAGAAGTTAGCCTTATTCTGAGACTTTCTAAAATATAATAGCTATTATTAGGATTGGAACAGGGCACCTGCCACTGGTTTCATTCTTACTGGTGACAAGGAGAGAGTGTACTATATATTCACATGGCACTAGCCCACATATGGGATATGTTCTTTTCTAAATTAAAAGCGTATGGCAAATTCACATAGAATTAAAGATAAAAAGGAAAATAATATCATGAAGAACCTTTTCAATTAGTCATATATGTACCTTATGTTGAAAACAACTTTTTCAAGAAATTAATGGATGCTTTCCTAATACCTCTTTGGTACAGGTAAGCTGAGCTATTCTATAATCTCAGTTATTTTAGAACCCATTTTGTTTCCACTCCTAGCAAACATTGGAGTTCAAATGGCATGCCTCTTTTGCAATTGCTGTACAACAAGTTTTGGAAGATCTGTAGTCAGAGTTATTTCATAATCTGGACTCATTAGGGGCTGGTCTTGTTGCTATTCCTAACAAATGACAGCTTGAGAATGGTATGCTTTCTTTTGTAATGCCTTCCAGAGAAACTTTTAAAGAACTAACTCTTCTTCCAAATAGCTGATTTATCTGTTGTGTGGTGCTAGCAAGCAGGGTCGAACACAATTGTTTGAGTGATTTAGTGGCTGGGGTGTAAGATACCTTGTGATTTCTACACGTACGGTGTCTCGCTCCATTTATTTTAAAATATTTGAAGAGGCTCAAAAAGCCAAGCTTAGAAAGTTCAGCTTAGCGTGATCAGCCAGCCAACTCAGAATAATTTGCCTGCCTGGTATTGAGTATTACCTAAATGCAGTCCATGAAATCAAGCTCCCTGTTTTGAAGCTCAGATTACCTTAGATGTTTAATGCTGACTTGGAGGTGTGCTCAGAAGCACGAAGCTGGGAAAGCTGGAGTTAGAGCCTGCCATCATTCCAAAACTGGAAAGAGGAATAAAAATTCTCCACTGTTCTTGGGGTGGCCTGATTTCCTAGGCTTACTCAAAATGCAGCTGAACGGAGCTTGCTAACCAGGCCAGCATTCATGCTGGAGAAGTGCAGAGCAGGAAGAAGCAGCAGGCTGTGTTTGAATATGCTGTTCAGGTGGGGGGACTTAAGTGATTTACCCTACTGAGCCCAAAAGAGGCTGGACACTTTCATCCCCCTCAACTAGGACATTGTCTTAGCCCTAAGGCTTAGGTAGGACTTGTTCCTTGAAGGTCTCTGTCCCATTCTTGACAGCCTATGTGGGTAGCTCAAGCACTTTTGATCTCTCTGGCAGAGTGAAGCACCAGGTTTTTAGGTCTGTCTTGTAATCAGGACTAAGATGACAACTATCAAAATGAGTCAAACAGACATAAACTACTATATCACAAACTCAGAAGAAGTCACCATTTTCAGGGTGTGCAGAGTTTCAAAATCACAGAATGACAGAATGGTTGAAGCTGGCAGGGACCTCTGAATGCCATCTGTGGTCCAACCTCCCTGCTCCAGCATGGCCATCTAAAGCCCATTGCCCAGGACTGTGTCCAGATGCCTTTTGAGTATCTTCAAGTATCTGCTGCCTCCCTGGGGCCCGGTTTAAACATGTGATGAGAAAACTTCCTACCGTGGTGTGGCCCTCAGATTATTATCCATTATTCATTTTTCATGAAGTCAGCAATGAAGATGCTGGGCAATATGAGTCCAAGGGCAATCAAGAGAGACTTCAGGGCCTTGGGACTACTGGTTAAGGGATCAGGAGCAAAAGAAGTGTTCTATTCTATCCTTCCAGTTGCAGGGAATGATGAGAGAAGAAACAGGAAGACCCAGCAGACCAATATGTTGCTCCATGACTGGTGTCACCAGTAGAATTTTAGGTTTTTTAATCATGAGTCAGACTACACACCACCAGGCCTGCCAGCAACAGACAGGGTACCTGTCTCAAAGCGGGAAAAGGATTTTTGCAGTTAGCAGGGCTCATTGCAAGAGCTTTAAACTAGATGTGAAGGTGGAAAGGGATAAAACCAGGCTTCCTAGACATAAGCCTGGGGGTGGCACACCAAAGTTTGAGGGATGGTGTGGAAGCAAGGTCCTTCAATCTGCTCCACAATGTGCTAAGCACACTGGAGCACATTTGAACTGTCCCTGTACTAATATGCATGGCACCCTAGCCATCTCAGGGGACGTAGGGGATGGACATCCACACAGCAGCAAAGGTGTAAGAGTTGTTGATGTGTTAGAAACCACAGAAATACCTGAAAACAGTCACATAGGAATTAGGACTTCTCCCCCCGAAAAGGTGGCACGATCAATAGCCCAGCTGAAGTGCATCTACACTAGTACAGGCAGCATGGACAACAAACAGCAGGAGCTGGAAGCCGTTGTGCAGGTGGGAAACTATGATGTTATTGTAATCACAGAAACATGGTGGGATGACTCACACAACTGGAGTGCTGCAATGGATAGCTATAAACTCTGAAGAAGGGATAGAGAAGGAGGAAGAGACAGTGGGGTAGCCCTGAATGTTAGGGAGTGGCTTTACTCTCTAGAGCTTGACAATGGTGATGAAAGGGTCAAGTGTTTATGAGCAAGAGTCAGAGGAAAAGCCAACAAGGCAGATATCATGGTGGGAGTCTGTTATAGACCACTCAACCCGGATGAAGAGACAGATAAAATATTCTATAAGCAGCTGGGAAGTCTCATGTACACTAGCCCTTGTTCTCATGGGGGACTTCAACTTACCAGATGTCTGCTGGAAATACAATACAACAGAGAGGAAACGATCTAGGAATTTCCTGGAGTGTGTGGAAGACAACTTCCTCACACAGTTGGTGAGTGAGCCAACTAGGGAAGTCACCCCAGTGGACCTGTTGTTTGCAAACAGAGAAGGACTTGCAGGTGATGTGATGGTTGTAGGCTGTTTTGGGCACAGTAACCATGAAATGATAGTTTTCAGTTCTTGGAGAAGTAAGGAGGCGAATTAGCAGAACTGGTACCTTGGACTTCTGGAGGACAGACTTTGGCCCATTTAGGGGCCTTGTTGACAGAGTCCTTTGGGAGGCAGTCCTGAAGAGCAGAGGAGTCCAGGAAGGCCAGACATTCTTCAAAAAGGAAATGTTACAGGCATGGGAGCAGGCCGTCCCCATGTGCTGAAAGATGAGCTGGTGTGGAAGAAGACCGGCCTGGCTGAACAGAAAGCTTTGGCTGAAGCTCAGGGGAAAAAAAAAGAGCTTTTGAGCTTTGGAAGAAGGGGCAGGCAATTCCAGAGGACAACAAGGATGTCGTGAGGTTATGCAGGGAGAAAATTAGAAGGCACAAAGCCCAACTAAACTTAATTTGGCTACTGTGTTGAAAGACAATAAAAAATGTTTCTATAAAAACATTTCCAACAAAAGGAAGGCTAAGGAGAATCTCCATCCTTTATTGGATGCAGGGGGAGACATAGTGACAAAGGATGAGGAATTGGCTGAGGTACTTAGTGCCTTCTTTTTCTTAGTCTTTAATAGTGAGAACAATTATTCTCGGGGTACCCAGCCTGCTGAGCTGCAAGACAGGGACAGGGAGCAGAATGAAGCTCCCATAATCCAAGGGGAAATGGTTAGTGACCTGCTACACCGCTTAGGCACACACAAGTCTATGGGGCCAGGTGGGATCCACCCCAGCGTACTGAGGGAGCTGGCAGAAGTGCTCACCAAGCCACTTTCAAATATTTATCAGCAGTCCTGGGTAGCCACAGAGGTCCCAGTTGACTGGAGGTTAGCAAATGTGACACCCACCTATAAGAAAGGCCAGAAGGAGGATCTGGGGAACTACAGGCCTGTCAGCCTGACCTCGGTGCCAGGGAAGGTTACGGAGCAGATCATCTTGAGTGCCATCACATGGCATGCACAGGTGATCAGCCCCAGTCAGCATGCATTTATGAAAGGCAGGTCCTGCTTGACTAGCCTGATCTTCTACGACAAGTTGACCCACCTAGTGAATGAGGGAGAGGCTGCAGGTATTGTTTACCTGGACTTTAGTAAAACCTTTGACAGCACTTCCCACAGCATCTTCCTGGAGAAACTGGCTGCTCATGGCTTGGACGGGCATACTCTTCACAGGGTAAAAGACTGGCTGGATCGACAAGCCCAAAGAGTGGTGGTGAATGGACTTAAATCCAGTTGGTGGTCAGTCACAAGTGGCATTCCCCAGGGCTCAGTATTGGGACCAGTTCTGTTTAATACCTATATCAGTGACCTGGATGAGGGGATCGAGTGCACCCTCAGCAAGTCTGCAGATGACACCAAGGTTGGCAGGAGTGGTGATCTGCTTGTGGGTAGGAAGGCTCTACAGAGAGATCTGGACAGGCTGGATTGATGAGCTGAGGCCAATTTTATGAGGTTCAAAAAGGCTAAGTGCTGGGTCCTGCACTTGGGTCACAACAACCCTATGCAATGCTACAGGCTTGGGGAAGAGTGGCTGGAAAGCTGCCCAGCAGAAAAAGACCTGGGGGTGCTGGTTGACAGCCAGCTGAATATGAGCCAGCAGTGTGCCCAGGTGGCCAAGAAGGCCAACAGCATCCTGGCCTGTATCAGAAATAGTGTGGCCAGCAGGAGCAGGGAAGTGCTCATCCCCCTGTACTCAGCACTGGTGGGACCGTACCTTGAATAGTGTCTTCTGTTGTGGGCCCCTCACTACAAGAAAGACCTTGAAATGCTGAAGCATGTCCAAAGAAGAGCAACAAAGCTGGTGAAGAGTCTAGAGAACAAGTCTTATGAGGAGCGGCTGAGGGAGCTGGGGTTGTTTAGTCTGGAGAAAAGGAGGCTGAGGGGAGGCCTTATTGCTCTCTACAACTACCTGAAAGGAGGTTGTAGCAAGATTGGCGTCAGTCTCTTTTCCCAAGTAACAAGCAAAAGGACAAGAGGAAAGAGCCTCAGGTTGCACCATGGGAGGTTTAGATTGGATATTAGGAAAAATTTCTTCACCAAAAAGGTTATCAAGCACTGGAACAGGCTGTTCAGGGAAGTGGTTGAGTCACCATCCCTGGAGACTGTGTAGATGTGGTGCTTAGCGACATCATTTAGTGCTGGACTTGGCAGTGCTAGGTTAGCGGTTGGACTTGATGATCTTAAGGGTCTTTTCCAACCTAAATTATTCTCTGATTCTATGATTCTAAGTATGGAGACTCCACAACCTGTCTGGGCAACCTGTGCCAGTGCTCAATCACCCTCATAGTGAAAATGTTTCCAGATGTCCAGAGGGAGCCTCCTGTGTTTCAGTCTGTGCCTGTTGCCTCTGATCCTGTCACTGGGCACCAATGGAAAGAACCTGGCTTCATCCTCGTTGTATGCTTCCTTCAGGTATTTATATACATTGATGAGTTCCCCCTGGGCCTTCCCTTCTCCAGGCTGAACAGTCCCAGCTCACTCAGCCTCTCCTCCTAGGACAGATGCTCCAGTCCCTTCATCACCTTTGTGGCCCTTCACTGAACTCTCTACAGTATGTCCATGTCTGTCTTGTACTGGGGAGGCCAGTACTGGACACAGCCCTCCAGGTGTGGCCTCACCAGTGCTGAGAAGAGGGGAAGGATTACCTCCCCATGACCCGCTGGCAACACTTGTTCTAAGGCAGCCCAGGATACCATTGTCCACCTTTGCCACAAAAGCACATTTGTGGTAAAGGGTGTTTGATGTGCCTCACTAACACGCTAATGTCTTTATTTAGTTCGTGTCCTAGAAGCAGACCAGGCAGGTATTCCATACTTCCTCAAGAACTTCAAGAAAGCCCACATGAAGGGGTTATTAAAACACTGGAGATGTCCAGACGGTAAATCTACATGCTGATGAATGGGCAAAACTTTAACAAGACTAACCCTGAAATTTGCTTTAAGAAAATGACAAATGTCTTGGGACATTTGAGAAGTCATCTGACTTCTCCAAGTGCTATTTGGAGAAGGACGATAAATCTAATTACATATCACAGCTGAGGGTATGAGGAAACCTGTGTTTCTGTTTTTTCCAGATTTCAGCAAGTATTTCAATGAAAATTGTCACTTGCAAAGTATGATGCTGGGATGCTGAGAAAGATCAGTGACAAAATCCTTTTGCAGGGCTATGCAACCCGTCATGGAACATAAAGCTTTTCCTCCTGTCAGCCAGGAAGAGAAAGAAGTACTTTGCAGTGGATGTGATGGAAGGTAACTGCTCTGAAACCTGAAAATCCAGGTTTGTGTTCAAAACATGGCTAGAAAGAGTCATTTTGTTCTTGTCCATGGCCTTGTTGGAGCTTTAGAAACATTAAACATGATTTGGAAGCCTGAGAACCATGCAGCCATAGGAAGGGTAGTTCAGAGAAACACAATGCTGGCCAGAAAAGGTCACAAGAAAAGATGAACAAACTTGAGAAGACAGAACAAAGCACTCTAAACCAGGAACAGCAAACCAAATCATCAAAGTTTGAGAGTAAAACAGTTGGCCCTCTTTATTTGCCTTAGGGTTTATTAGTTAAACATATGCCAATTACTGAAAGAGTAGTTAGATTTGTAAATTTCACAAGAATTTGTAAAATTCACAAGACTATCAGGTACACAGAATTAGGTCAGATATGCCAAAATGGTTTGGAAAAGATTTGAAATGGTTTCAGAATCAGGTTTTTGTAACTGACCTCCCAATAGCTCTTATGCAGACATTCCCCATGAGTGGGCATTTGTGTCTGTTCATTATGGGAGAGTTGTGTGCAAAACTTGGCCCTCTGGAATTTGTACAAAATGTCAGAGCTTATGCTACTTGAGCTAATTTTCTGGACTTAAATACATTTAATAGATAATGTATTAAATATCAGGAAAGGTGTTTTATAAATGAAGTCTATAGCTACTTTCTCTGCAACCATAAGTGAATGAAATAGTTTAGAAGCAGCTGATTGACACTGGGAAAATTGCTCTAACTCTGAAGACAAAGTATGACATCATCAGCACTCAGCAAGGGAGAGGGGTGAAGTATTTAAAACCCATTTTACAACTTCTGTTCTAGGGAGCTTTAGCTGTCAATATTCTTGTGTGCCTGAACCAGACTGTCATTAATTTCCTGAGTGTTTCTGACAATTGGAAAATATTGAGGAGAAAAAAAGATCATAAAATATTCTATAAGGGAGGATTATAAGGGAGAGAAGGACTAAAGAGATTTCAAAGTCTACAGGATTGTTTCCAAAATAAAATCTGCTGTGCAAATACCGAGGAGAGAATGTATGTCTATTAATAAAAAGAAGATTGAAGCTGTGCATGACTTGCCAGTTTTCCAGGCACTCCTGAAATAGGGTTTTTATAGGGGCCCATTCATAATGCCTGCTCCTGCGGCAAAACCTTTGCACAGGGTCTCAATAGCTGCTTTAATTGCTCAAACTATGATTGATTTTACTATTTCAAAAACTGAAAATAGTCTTGGCAATTACTCTTAGCTTAACACTTGCATTTCTAAAGGAAATTGAGCAGGATGAGATGATTTTCAGTTTCAAGTTGGTAGAAATAGCCTACCAGGACATGAAATCTAAATCTGCATATAGTTATGTTTCAAAAAAAATTCACATCTGCAAACCACTAGGAATGTCAACTTTACAGTTTAACAGAAAAAGATGAATAGAGTTGGGATAAGGTATGATACTACAATGACCATATAGTCATTTTTGCCAAAGAGCTGCTTCTTAGTGCAAAACCAGAGGGCGACCTGCTTCAGCATCTTTCTCTGAGGTTCAAGAAAAAAAAAGGAAGTTCTGAGACAGCTGGAAAACTAACGGGTTCAGGCTCCTGCTCTGACCCTCATCATGAGATAAGAGCAGAGGCACAGGCATGTCTGTCTGTCTTTCTTTCCACACCTTCTTTCCACAGCCTCCAGGAAAATGAGGTTGCGCATACATTCCTTGGAACTAAATAAAACTGCACACAAGGAGTAATTCATTCATGCCATCTATGTTTCTTCTCCTAAGAGAAAAAAATCTTACCATTCAGGCAGTGGTTATTATATAAATGAGAAATACTGCATTTCAATGTGCAAAATATGTTTTAAACATTTCTTGGCAATTAACATCTAAATGTTTTCCTCCAAATAGGACTTACATACTGCTCAGCTCCAGCACAATGATAGTAACTTGAAAACTGAGAAACTAGAAAATACTTAAGAGGTAATGATGGCTCATCCTTCAGAAAACGTACCTTTTTAAAAAATGTGTTTATCTGAAAAGGTTACCACACCTAAATTCCCTAATGCCTCCTAGATTTTTATTCATGAAGTTATATATATCACCATATTTTACTGGAAACAATGTACTTAAACTTATACTCTGCAGTCTGTTTTTCCCAGTAAAATACGTTACTTTCTGGACATTTGTTAACATTTCTATTATCTCTTGCTTTGATGTTATGTTATTAAACCTGTATGCTGTACTTCTATTTATTAATGTTTCTTTTGTGCTATTTCACCCCATACAACATGTTAAACTTTGCATTAATCTTTCTAAAGACTATTGTCATGAGTATTTCTGTCTGTTTTTCAGTAGCCCTCTATTTTAAGACCATGTGTGCATAGAGAATGTAACAGGATCAGAATGAATTTCAGTTTCTATTATCTTTGTTTTCTTTTGTCTCTTTATTCACTTTTTTTTTTTTAATAGGAAAAGAGTATTTTGAACTGACAAAGCAAAAGACCTGTTGTCAATCAGTCTCTGACGGAGCTATTCTTGTGTGAATGCTTGTACGGCACACACTGAAGGC
Source organism: Aquila chrysaetos chrysaetos (assembly GCF_900496995.4). Taxonomy (NCBI): domain Eukaryota; kingdom Metazoa; phylum Chordata; class Aves; order Accipitriformes; family Accipitridae; genus Aquila; species Aquila chrysaetos. The sequence continues at coordinate 24,249,802 of NC_044030.1, read as the reverse complement.
TGGCACACAGCATGTGAAGTCCCTGCTTGATGTGGAGTCTCAGCCAGCAGGGTCCCTTCCAGTTCTGTGAACCACGGCTTTGCTTCTTCTCTATCTTCTTCCCACAATTGGAAAATTGGACACTTCCCACAGTGTCCCATAAAGCAACACTGGAGTTGAAAGCAGCAGCTTTGATTTATTTCATGCTGCATAACACACAGTGACTCAAGATACACAAGACCAGGGAAAAGTTTGGCTCAATCTTTCAACTCATGAGCCACCAAAATGGCTGGTTTTACATAAACGTCAAAACCAGAGGGCTTTACATTCTTTTGGAACAGCCCTTAAAAATGTGACTAAGACATTGGTTGACAACTTACAAATAGTTATAACTTTAAAATGCCAAAGTGAGTTGGCTCCAGCTGCTCATAATTTTTGTCAAGAGACATTAAACAGAGATATGCTTGCATGAGTGAACAGGTATTTCCCAGTAGCAACCTTTTTGAACCTGCTCATCTAGGCTGTAAGAACAGTGTTCCCCAGTTTATTTTGACATACCAGACCCCACTTCCATCTGCAGCAGGGACTGGCTCCCAGTTTCCTCCTAGTCCCTGCTGCCTATAAGCTGGCACAGAGCAGCTGCAGTCAAACAAATATTTGGCTTTTAATTCCCTGCAGGTCAGGGCCCTACCATCCTTACCCCAGTAAGGCTTCACACATCTCCTGGGGGGAAAAGAGACAGAAAAAATCCCCATCATTTCCCTTTCCTCTATCTATAACCTCCCTGTTTCCCAATTCATTTTGAGTGAAACAGCCCCCTCAATCTGACAGCAGATGATGCAAGTTTACTCAGCAGTACGTCTCACGGGTGTTTCTGTTACGTGGCCACCCGTCAGGCTGCGTGCAGGCAGTCGGCACCGTGCTGCCGCATGGCTCCTGTCACGCTTCCCGTGGGTCTGCAGGGATGAGGTTTCTGTCTCTCTGCAGGGAAGAACTTTCTCCCTAGCACTGTTTAAACACAGACCTAAAGTCAAAGTCTCATTTTCCTGTCCATCCCACTTACTTCACAGCCTGCTTTGAATGCTGGGCACCTCCACCCTGCAGCTGTCAAGACTATGCACAGACCTGAGCTCTTCTTTGCCTGAGCTACCCCGTCTGCTAAATTAAACTTGTTTTGGGTTCAAGCTCTGTTCCGATGCTTCTACCACACGCTGTTTCCTAATCACACACAATTCAGGTGGGAAACATTTTGCTCCAGCCAAGCCAGGTCTGCAACCGACCCACACCAGCAGCAGGTCTGAACTGGTGCTTTCCCACTTGAGAAGGGGTGTGAAAGCCACGGTGTCCCCTACCGTCTGCCCTTCACCCAGCCTGGCTTGTGTTAACAGATGGCATTGAGCAGAAAAGTGAGAAGAAAGTTAAAGACAGAGAGATGGGAGACACTTGGGTTATCTGAAAGCAGACTTGTGGACAGAGCAAGCAGAGGTGGCAGCAGGGCTGAGAGAGCGCATGGCTGCCTGCGGCCGGGCTGGGACACAGGGAGTAGCTCGGGGCCGGCAGGCAGGGATTGCACGGAGACGTGGTGCATGCCCAGGGATTGGCAGGGACATGAAACTTCAAACAGGAGGTAATATGTGAATAAGGTGAAATGGGTACGCACATTTTACTGGACTCCAGCTTTGTTAGCTTCACACAAGGTACAGGTTACCTTATCCAATGTAATACTCTGGTCGCTTTTGAGATAGATGTACCTTGGAGCACACTACCAGGCCAGCTAGCAAAGGAAGTACCAGCAGGAGGGGGGTGGTTCTGGCGGGAGGCAAAAGCTCCATTTCCAGGCTCCAGTCCCCCCAAGAGCGACGCCAAACAAGCCACCACTTCTGGAGGGGAGGCACCAGCTCCTCACATCGCTGCTCTGGGCTCCAGGGTGGGCGGGAGGCACTGCTGCCCTCCCCAGGCGACGGACAGGCAGCCTGCCTCTCTCTGCTGTTCGGCTGGCAAGGGAGGGAAGGAGCCATGAACACAGGAACAAATAAATGAACTGTTGTGCTTTCAGCGCAGATATTCCTCCAAGTCTCTTAGGCTGACAAGTAGGGCAGTCCCAGACAGTGTCCTGTAAGGTGCTGCTATGTGCTGTAGCTTCCCTGGGCTGTCTTGAGACATGGGTCATTTGCAGCACCAGATGCAAATCCAAGGCCATGAGAGGCAAGGAGTCCCCGACATTATTTGGGACGTTATTAAGGAAGACTTCTAGGTAGAGGGCTTACTACAGGGACTGAGTATCCCTGGGATATGCAACAGCTGAGCAGCAGCATTGAGGATTGTAGTTCTGAGTGAAGGTACTTCAAAGCCAGGAGGAGAGTTAGACATCCTCTTGGTTCTAGTTAGCAGGAATTTCCATTTGCTTTCCCTGAGGCTGTACTACATCTATCTGTTACTCTACTCGGAGATCTTTCCTGGCAAAATACAATTCAGCATTATTTACATAGAGCACATTTCTGGCACATTGCTTTTTTTGAGTGCAGGGGAGGGAAAATTCAGCTAAATGCCAGGTTCCTTTAGTAAAAAGTAAAGCTTATTGTAGTTGGGTATGAAACTGATAAGGTGATTATGAAGAAGCTTAATTCTGATCATTTCTGCAGCCCTAGAAATACAACAGCTTAATCCCATTTTGATCTGAACCTTCCCGTACTGGCTAGACCTACTCCAGATTTTTACTGAATCAGCACAAAGGCACAAGCTTGTCAACACTGCACTTCAGTCAGGAATGGCAAGATAAGAAACTGGTTTGTACCAAACTGTTTGTAATATTAAGGTTATGTTGCTGCCCATAGTGAATGTGATATCTGCTTAATATAGAGCTCACCTTCTCATTCAGTCACATGTGATTTAAATAATTTATTTTACTAATACCTGTGAGAAAAAAATCTTACAAGTTTATCTTTTTCTTTACAGTACCCTTTAATTACACTGATAATGTCAAATTCATAGCAGTGTTTGTCTGATTATATTCCTGTTAAACAGTGTGCAACTGAAATGTTCAGCAACGTTTTATAAAATCATCATTGCATAAAGCTAAAGTAAGCAACAAAGTGCACGGAAGAGCAAATATAAGAGAAGGAACAGGTTACTGTTGTCTTTTTAAAGATTATCAGTTGTGTATCAGAAAAATGAAATGTTATTTAGCATCAGTTTCTAGTTGGATATATATCATTCTTCAGCTTCTCCAGGAGTTGTGGATCCAGTGACTGATCAAGGAGAAGGATGTCCTTTCAGTTTGACTGCTTTCAACAGCGGTGAGACTGACTTTCTCAACAATTCAGGGATTTTAATTCACCTTGCTGGATAAGGGCCCCAGGGTTTCTCCTTTGACAAACATGTCAGTAATCCAACTGGGTTTCTGCTGAAGGAATTCTTGGATGAGACAAACCCCAGATATTTGGTGAAATATTCCAAATGTAGGGAACTGATGTTTCCTGATCTTTGCTAGCTGGAAAATCTTCAACAATCCTAACTAAATGTGGTGACTTCAAAGCTAGGTTTGAAGGTGTTGTGGTTTAAGCCCAGCCGGCAACAAAGCACCACAGAGCCACTTGCTCGCTCCTCTCCCCCCGGCCCTGGTGGGATGAGGAGAAAATATAAAGAAAAGCTCGTGGGTCAAGACACGGACAGGGAGGGATCACTCACCAATTGTGGTCATGGGCAAAAAGAACTCAACTTGAGAAAAAAAAAATCAATTTAATTTACTACCAATCAAATCAAAACAAGGATAATGAGAGGTAAAACCAAATCTTAAAACACCTTCCCCCCACCCCTCCCTCCTACCCAGCTCAATGCCACTCCCAATTTTCTCTACCTCCTCCCCCACTGTGGTGCAGGGGGACGGGGAATGGGGGTTGGGGTCAGTTCATCACACACTGCCTCTGTCGCTCCCTGCTCCTCAGGGGGAGGACTCCTCACTCGTCCCCTGCTCCAGCGTGGGGTCCCTCCCACAGGAGACAGTCCTCCATGAACTTCTCCGGCCTGGGTCCTTTCCACAGGCTGCAGTTCTTCACAAACTGCTCCAAAGTGGGTCCTTGCTGCAGGCTGCAGTCCTTCAGGTACCGACTGCTCCATCGCAGGCTCCCCACAGGGTCATGGCCTTCTTCAGGCACAGCCACCTGCTCCGGCGTGGGGTCCTCCCCGGGCTGCGGGTGGGCATCTGCTCCCCCACTCCCCTCCATGGGCTGGAGGGGGGACAGCCTGCCGTCTCACCATGGGCTGCAGGGGCATCCCCTCCTCCCCTGCTCCTCCTCCCCCTCCTTCTTCACTGACCTCAATGTCTGCACAGGGGTTTCTCACACATTCCAATCTCCTCCCCCGATGCAGGTTTTTTCACCCTTTTTCCACCATCACTGATGGGCTCGGCCTGGGCCAGAGGCGGGTCTGACTTGGAGGTGGGGAAGCTTCTAGCAGCTTCTCACAGGAGCCATCCCTATAGCCCTCTCCACCACTACCAAAACCCTGCCACACAAACCCAAAACAGAAGGAGAAATCATTGAGGAGTAAAAGGTCAGCTGAGTTTTCTAATCCTGCTCTGGTGATTTTAAACTGTTTCTCATATGGTCAGGCATATACAGTTGTAATGACAACCAGTTGTTATCCAATTCTGATGCAAGGCAGGTTCATTATACCCTAGCAGCATGCTGAGAGTTGTTTTGTCACTGGTTTGAAGTGATGTCTTCCTTTTGTTCAGATTTTGCATGGACACTGGACTTGATCAAAGTACTTCCATATGTTTCTTTTCAATTTTTCCTTAAACACTACATTTCAAAGCATAGGGACAGTAAGTTACAGTGTAAGTATATTAAATTTGAGAGAGAAGAATAGAGGAGTTAAACTGGAGTACTACTGAAAGAAAGGGGTAAAAAAGATGGCAGCACTGTTGTAGTAACCTTTCATTAACTCAGGAAATGCAGGCTACACCTCAGAGAATGTTAAACACATTAATAAGATATGAACATGCAAGGCTAAAGTACCTGAACAGCCTTAACTCAGATGAGCTGAGAATATCCAAAACCATGACATGGTTACAATTCTGGTATTTTAGCATTTGTGAACCAGAGTAGATGCAACTGATGTCTTAAGACATTTATTTATAACTTTTCATGGGATCTCAAAAGATGAGGAGTAGGAGAAAGCAAGGGAGGAGTTTGACAGCAGGTAGACTCTTTCTACCTAGCAAAGGTAAAAGCTTAAAAATAAGCATTTAAGGGTGGACTTGGAAAACGGTCAGGACTGGATAAGAATAGAAGGGTAAAAGACTCAGAGGCTGACACTGGAGATGCGGAGCCAGAAGTTGCTTGGACAGATGAAACGGAGACCACAAGAGAACAGGGGATGGCCATGGGTAGGACAGCAGGGGCAAATGTGTTTACCCCACAGACAGCAATACCTTAAGGGCCTTAATATTAACCACAAGCATGCTGAGTCTTTGCAATCTTCTTCTGGCAATGAATCAGTGTGACTTCTACTGGGAATGTGTATTTTCTTCCTTCTAGCAACTGACCTGCACAAAGAATAACAGATCCCCACTGCTATGATTAGTCAGCCTGGGGCGAAAGGACCTCAGTTGGGAGTCTGGATCCTGTTAAAGCAAGGTGGCCATCAGTCTGGCTCCTGGTGGTGAAGCTTCTCTTCCTGATGGGTGTTTGCTTTCCTAAAGAGCCAGGAAGTTAATTTTGGAAACAAATCGTCCTGAGAATAATGTTAACATCTGTATGAAGTTCTTAAAAGAAAGGATGTGCCAGCTGTCGATGTTGTGGGACGTAGATGCCTTAGTGTACAAATCTGGGGTTTTCTATGTACCATGTAGAAGCCACCAGCATTGACAGGTTTGGGAGAAAGGTATTCTGTATTCATCTCAGGACCCACGTGCCTGAGTCTTGCTGATGTGCTTCCCAAATAAATACCATCAACGTGGCCTATTAGATCAAAAGGGTTAGATTTTTTGCCAATAACAGAGACATACTCCGGTGTTTTGCTGACATGTCTTTTGATCTCTGGGAGAAGCTGAGGAGTACCAAAGGCAACAAGTGCTACACTCTCTCAGAGCTGTTTTGTTCATTGCTAGCCACCAGCCTGCCTCAGGTGCTCCTGACAGGGGTACACACACCTCTTCCAAGTGGCATGTGGAGGTCATCACCAGCATTCAGCTGCTGCTTGTGTTCAAGAAGGTAAGCTCCTAAACATGTGTAGGGACAACCAACCAGGCTTGTGTGTCTGGGACCGGGAAGAGCATGGTCCAGGCATCAGATTGGAATGCGGAAAAAAACACGGCCAACACTTTGAATTTCCACTATGCTGGAAATTACAATACTTCAAAAAAAAATGTTTACATCATTTTCTGAAATAAAACTGTTTTAACAAAAACATATGAAAAAATGTGAGGCTGTTGAGCTTTCACCCCCCACGCCCTGTGCATGAAGGTTATCTCTAACATCGTCTTCAGCTTTGCTCAAGTACAGGTTTCTTGTTGGTGACATTCACACACCCAAGCTGCTACAGGCAGGGCATTTTTGGTTAGCTGGCTGGATGCTGTCACCAGCGATTAGACAGCGCTGGGCACCACAGAACTGTGCAGTGCCTTCTGCACCTGCAGAGGGGCCAGCAAGGAACTCTTCAGCCACAGCCTGATCCATGAAAACGGAACGCTGAGTGGTGTGTACCCAGGCAGATGGAGGATCTCCTGTGTGTGTGGCTGCGGGGAAGGGTGGGCAGGTCACAGACAGGCTGTGTGCATTTGTCTTGCCCTGGGACAGCCTGTGCTGGGCACTGGGGCTGTGACGTACACTGTGCATGTCCTCAACGACCAACTCACTTCCTTCCCATCTCCCCAGCTTCCCTCAGGTAATCACCGTCTGCACCCAACTCTCCTTTCCAAGTACATAATTTCATAATTTAAGAAATTCCCAAATCCTACATATCCAAAGTATGATTATGTTAAACATCCTGATATGACAGCATTTCCATATCAGTGAGGTATTTTAGGAAGGAATATATTGCTCATGTGTTAAAAAAAAAAGCTTTAAGGTTTGACTTTCAGCTACAGGTACCAAGATGTAACAATCAAAAATTGTCTCAGCAAATACAAGTCAAACTGACAAATTATAATGTCAGTAATATAATAATATTGATCAGAAATGTCTACCAAAGTCAGTGACTTCTTGTTGGCTTCAGACTCTTCCTCTCCCGGTGAGGGCTGGCAGCAGTCCCACCCACACAGATACCATCTCGACCTGCAGCGAAATAGCAACAGCTATTTCTCAATCCCATCTTTCTGCTGCTCAAGCACGGTCACAGATGCAAGCTCTTCAAGGCAACCAGGCAGCAGGGATTAGGGAAGAAAGTAGATGTGCTATAAGTATAAAGCTCCATCAGAAAAATGCCTCTTGTCACGAGTTATTTCTCGTAATGGAAACCAGTTCCAAATCCCTCAAATTCAGCCAGCTGCTGTCAGAAGTGAGGCCTCAGCATTCTTACAGCTGGAGCAAGTAAAAGTTAAAAGTTTTGAATTGCTGTAGTTATAAAAATGGAGAGATTTTTCTAAATTCCTCTTCCCCCCCTGACCCCACCCCAGTACATACATTAGTAATTGAACCTGTATCTCTGAAGAAGTTAAAATAGAAAACAAACTTTAAAAAATATTCATCATAATTTGCCATTTCTGAGGTTACTGCTGGGTGGAAATTAGAGACTAGCAAGTTGTTGACAGGTACTATTTATTCAAAGAACTTCTCCCATACAAAAAAGCGATTAAAGAAAAAGTCAGTCAATTCCTTTTTTCTTAATAATCTTTCATTTAACCTTACTTACAACCCTGGTTTGAATGTCAAATTGTCTTTTATAGCCATATACATTTCTGCTTCCTTAAAAAAAAAACACGTTTCGTTTGCTGACCTGATTATATCACCAGTGTCTGCTGCAACTTTGTTCTACTGCTATCTTCAGAGACACAACTTCAGAAATAAAAACGTGCATATTAACGGTGATGGAAAATAATTTCAACCCAGTGTTATTTGCATTAAAACAAGTTGTACCCTTTACCTGTACACAGGATTACTATGTCGTGTTTAGTAAGGACAAATAAACATCTTTGTTTAACTATTCACAGGGTTGTTGTGTCCTGTTCAGTAAAGACAAATGAATAGTGGAAGGTAAAAAATAACATGTTCATGGTCCTGAATTCCTTCCTTAGGTCAGTATTACACTGAATTCATGGCAGGGACAGGCTTTTTGTCATTTATGCTGCTGGTTTTCAGGAGTACAATAAAACTCACCTAAAGTGACTTCCTTTATGCTAGGGTGCACCTTTGTTTATGCAGCTGTAAAACGAGAAACACAAAACTATTTAGAAGAATTGTATTTTTATTAACTTACTAACTTTTATGGAGCCCTTCAGCAACTTCAGACAAAAAGCCCCAGAGAAAGATGAAGGCACATGACTTTGGGAGGTAAGACAACTCCAACAGCTTCTGGAATATGAGAACAAGACATCCTTTAGGAAACAGGGATTTTCTTGGTTGGTTTGACAACGCTGGTAGAGTGATGAAGGGAAGCACCCTGATCAGACTCCCTCAAGGGCTAAGGGCTACCCGAGCTCAGCTAAAGCGCAGCGCACCTGCTCTGCAACTGCATTAGTGCAGTTAAGGCATCGATTTTAAAACGTTGGGTTTGACTAGAATTAGATTTATGTGTATCCACACACGCGAGTCACAGGACCGATGCCACGGTTCGAGCCAGCGACCGGCAGCTCTCGGCAGCGAAGCCAGCGAACGGCCGCGCCGTGCCCCGCTCTGTGCCCCCGCGGACGGGGCCGGGCGCCCCCCCCCCCCCCCCCCGCTCCCAGCCCCCGAGGGCAGGCCTGTGAGGTGAAGCGTGGGAAGAGAAAAAGACGGAGAGAAGGGAGAGATCCGGGACGAGGGCGGGGGGGAACCCGCTCAAGCGGGCAGGCACGCAGCGTTGACTAATCAATCTGCCTTGGCTCGTCCCGCGCAGCTGGCCGAAAAAGCCCTTTCTCCCGCGGCGGTGGCAGTCCTCCTGGGTTTCCCTAATGATGCATGCCGGAGAAGCATTCCCCGAAACCGAACGCGAACTTTCTCTGACCATGAGCTGCGGCTGGGCTTAAAGCCTCCGCAGCCGTGCCTGCGCGGGACGGCTGGGCTGGGTTGGACTGGGCTCGGCGAACCACTTTCGCGGGACTGGGGAATACCTGGTGGGGACCGTGGCAGAGGCGTCGGTGCCGGCCGCCGCCCTCGGAGAAGGGGCTCCGGAGGCCCCTCGGGGCGAGGGAGGCAGCGGGGCCATACGTCCTCTCGCCAGCCTTCCCCGCCACCCCGGGCATCCCGGTTGCCAGCGCTCGGGGCAGCCTGGCCCCCGACGTCCCGGGCATCTCGGTGCCCGGCGCAGCCGGCTGCCGTGTCAGCTAGGCTGTCCCCACGGCAGAGCAAGTGTCCCTCGTCTGCACTCCCCGCAGCCTGCGCAAGCGAAGGGGCTCCCCAGGGAAAGCCGTTTGTAAGGTAAAAAGTTCACCTTCGAGAGGAAGAGAGAGAAAGAAAGAAAGAGAGAAAGAAAAGAAAAGAAAAAAAAAGCTGTGGGCGGCACAGGGAAATGACCACTACCCGCAACCCTCTCCCGCGCTAGCGTGTGAAAACGATGCACGAGTGATGCCCCTGCGACCTCAGCACGGCGGGTATGAGCGTCCACGCCGGGCAATCCATCTGCAAGTGCCCTGAGGGGTTTCGCCTCGCCTTTGAGAGAAAATCGCGTGTTACTGCAATAGTCCACGCTGAAGGTGGACCCCACGCAGTTGCGGGGAGGGCTATTCACACTTGTTTCATGCAAGATCGGCTGTTGTGGAGGTTTTTGTTTTCTTTTGTTTTGTTTTGGGTTTGAATGCTGCGTGTGATTATTATTTATTATCCCAGTTTTCTTTTCGAATTAGTGACACAGCTTCAAGTCTGAATAAGTGTTATTTACAGTTCTGGAAAGAGGTGCATGAGACGTCCAAATGAGTCCCGGTTATGGAATTGGAAACCTTCATTTCCGTAGGCGTACAGGTACATATATGAAGCCAGCGACGATCTGAAGCCCAGCAGGAGAAAAACAACGTGTAAAGACACCATGGATAATCACAAGGGTAACCAACCAGTTTTTCTAGTGCTCCCGAAGCACCGGCATCCCTGTCTTCAGACCTGTCCTCCGTGCCTTGTCGGGTCACGTAGCGGTGCAGGAGAATTAACCTTTGGCTTTTTCTTACACAGTCTTTTGTGGCTTGGTCATCTTTCTTCAGATCGCCGACTTACCGCGGGGATCCACCTACAATTTCAGCCTCTGTAACCACGACGAGATACAAGAGGATCTCCTAAACGTTTTGGATCCAGACATGACCTTTAAAAAAGAGGTTGGTGGTTTCTCTGGTGGCATCGGAGGGAAACTGTCGGGACGGCACTGCCTCCACGATTTTACCCTTGACCGCCGGCAGCTACTTTCTGAAAATCTCGATTAGCAAGCCGGGAGTTGGCTAGTGTAGTAAACCGGCGCCTGTGAAACAGGACGGGGAAGTTATCTCCTACTCTCCTCCGGCGACCTTCCTAAAATGTGCTTCGCTGAAGCTGGGACTGGCAGGGACGGAGAGCAGGAGCCCGGGCGGCTGCTGCCAGAGCGCTACCCGACTCTTCCCGGCGCCTTGCAGACCCGTAGGACTGAAAGTCGCTTGTGTAATGCTTCACCGACGCTGAAGATGGTGTCACGGTTGCAAAGGTGATAAGTGGTTTAGAAGCTACGCGGATGGTTCACACGCGCAGCCGGCGCTTAGCGGAAAGATCAGGCGGCGGCTTGCGGGGCGGCACGCTGTGCGAGCGGACCTGCCGCCGGACCGGGCGGAGCAGCCCAGCGCAGCCCGGCACCCACTGCCTCGCACCGCCGCCGCCCGACTCCCGCCGCCGCCCGCAGCCTGCGCGGCCCCTGGGCGGGCGGGCGGGAGGGGGGTGCAGACCGGCGGCGCGCCGGGGCGGTGGAGACGCTTGTGACGAGGTGTCTGAGGCGGGCTGGCAGCCGGCGACGGCGGCGCCGGGGTCCGTGGCTTTAACGAGCATCCCCTGTTGTTGTTTCCCTCCAGGAGCTACAACTCGATTTTCACACCTGCGAGGACGCGCCTCCCCCGCCGGCGGGCCCGCAGCAGTCCGAGGTTCGCCCGGGTGCACGCATCCTCCGACGGCTAGGTGTCATTCCCTCTCCATGGAGGAAAAAAAAAAAAAAGGGGGGTGTAGGAAGGAGGAGAAGGGAAGGGGGAAAGGGTGGAAAAAGAGGGGGAAAGGGGGGGAAGAGGAAGAAGGAGAAAAGGGGGGAGAAGGGAAAAAAAGGGGGGAAAGGGAGAAAAGGGGGGAAAGCGGGGAGAAAGGGGCGGGGATGGGGAGCGAGAGCGGAGAACGGGTGGGCGGGCGGGCGGGCAGCCCTCTTTTAAGGATGCTTGGGGAGGCGCCGGAGGGAGAGGGGGGCTGCGGGCTGACGGCTCCGCCGGGGCCGGGGCCGGGGCCGGGGCCGGGGCCGGGGCCGGGGCCGTGACCGTGACCGTGACCGTCCATCTGCCCGCAGGGCTCCCGGCGGGCGGAGCGGGCGGGCCGCCTGCTGGAGTGCGTTCTGGAGAGGGCGCGGGGCTGCGGCGAGCGGCCGCCGCTGTGGCGGAGCACCCTCTTCGTCCTGCAGCGGCACTGCCCCGGCTACCGGCCGCCACAGGTGGGCGCGGATGCGGGTGCGGGTGCGGGGCGGCGGGGCAGCCCTGCCGTGGGGAGGCCCGGGGGCGGCGGCCGGACGCTAACGCGTGTGCGGTGGCAGGGCGCCGCGGCCGGGGAGGCGAGCCGAGGCCCGTGCGACGAGAGCAAGGCCCGGGAGCTGATGGCGGTGTGGAGAAGCTACTTCAATTTGGGATAGGTGGCTTTTTGGGGGTGGCATCTTATTTTTTTCCCCCTCCACCGGACTTTGCTGAGTATTTATTGTCCGCCGTGCAGTCATCGCAACGAAATCATCCCGAGGGTTGTTTTTTTTTCTTACTGTAATTTATTAAAAAAAACCAACCAAACAAAAAAAAAACAAAAAAAAAAAAAAGAAAAGAAAAGAAGTGACCACCTTCGGACGTAAAGTACAGAGGTTGTTCGCGCGGGTGGCCAGAGCGCGCCGCGACCCCGCCGGGATGCGCCGCTGGAGGCCGGCTGACCGAGCGCTGGGGTGCGCTGCCTGGCTGCGTGCCTCCGCGGCGGGGCTGCCCCGCAGCCAGGGCCTGAGCCGGGCCTGGCGCTTTGTGAGGGGAAAGAGGGGGCGGAAAGAAGAATAAAAGGAAAAAACCGAGCAGCGGTGGCTGCGGGGAGTGTCTGTAGAGGCTCCTGGCGGCCGCCGCGGGGCCGGGGGGATGGAGGGGGCCGCCTGGCACCGCGCCCGCCGGGTTGGCGGCGCTGGCACTCCCCTCCGCCCCTCGCCGGGCAAACCCGCGTCCGGATCGGGGCAGCGGGGCAGCATCCCCGCCGGCTGGGCGCCAGCACCGGCCGCGGGGACCGCTTTCGGCGGCGCACGCCGGGGCGGTGAGGGGGAGGAGCGCCGGGCGGGCCGGCCGGAAGCGGGGGGGGGAAGGGGGACGCTTCCTGCGAGCGGACGGCGGACGCGTGCCGGAGCGATGGCGGGGGAGGGCGGCGGGCTGTTCGCCGGCTTCCGCGTGCTCGGCCGCTTCAGCGGCCACGTCCCGCACGTCCTGCGCTACCACGGCCGCCACCGCGAGTTCTACCTGGCCACCGCCGTCGGCCGCAGCGTCCACACCTACAACGTGAGTACGCGGGCCCCCCCCTCCCCTCCGCCGGGCCGCTGGCCGGCCTTGGGGAGGCCGGGGCCGCGCGGGGCGAGCCGTCCGGGCGCGGGGCAGGGCCGGGCCGCCGCGCCTCTTTCCTCGCCTCCAACCCGCCCCATCCCCCGGCCCCCCAATCGTGAGACGGGAGCGTGCGAGGAGGGCCCCGGGAGCGGGCCTCGGCGGCAGGCGGGGCTGCGCGCCGGCGGGTGGCTGGGAGGAGGGGAGGCTGCTGGCTAAACAGGCCAGAACGGGCTCGCTTAGCCGCGTGGGCGGCCCTGGAGGGCGTCTGTGTGTGTGTGCCCTGGCGGTGCGGCACAGCCCCTCCGTCGGATCGAGGCGCGCCCAGGGGCTGAAGCTTTTCCTTCTTCGCTAGATAAACCAAAGCTCAGCCGCGGTTTGGGTGGCTGCGGCTTAGCTTTTGAGGGCTACAACTTTGGGCGACAGTCCATTAGATCGTATTGAAACATCCCTTGCACTTAAACAGGTGAGCGTAATTCAGTTCTGCAAGATGAAGGCCCGTGATACTGGCTCTCTTCTCACTGTACGATAAAAGCCGTTTCAGTGTAGAGAAAGAGTAACAAAACAGAACTGAATCGAGAGAGTACAGTGCACAGCAGAGTGCAGATGGCGTAGACCTTCCTGTGCCTTAATGGTAGTCTTTTAGCATTCAGTCCTCTCAATCTTCTCCACAGACTTTGAACTAAAATAGTAATGATCATCACTGGGCAAAGATGACTGTAACTGAAGCAAGCTCTGTGTGAACGGAGATAAGATAATAACATAGTGTGTTTGTAGTGGAAATAAAGTAGAAGCAGAGACAACGTGAAAACAAATTTGCCCAAGCTGTGCAAGGTGTCTAAACATGTGCTTAGTTTCCCATGCTGCCTTAGGGTAAAATACATAAAGAAGCACAACTTACTGTTGCTGAATGGTTGTGTTTCGGCAAATATATTGTCCCATTCCTTTTGACTTGCTATCTGTGGGCTTTCCTGTCGATACTGTTGTAAACTAAGATGAATAATTTTTCTGTCTTGTGAGGCATACAAATTCCTTATCCAGGTTGGTTCCTAGAATTTTGAATTTCTGTTTATAGCAAATTCATTGCAACCAATCACTAAAAATGCCTTTTTAACGTTTTCATTGCAGGTGAAGAAACTTGGTATTGTTGCTGTGAGTAAGTATGCGCAGATTGTTCATATCTGGGTGTTTGGGGTTTTTTTCGGTAACACATCTGACATCTGCACTTGATTCTCAACTCAAAAATGAAAAATTAATTGTGTGTACTAATATCTACACTGAAATATGTTGAAAGAAGTCTCAGAAATATCAGATATCAATTTGGAAATAAGACTGCTGTTGCAACTGTAACTTAGTTCTCTTGGGGATATACCTTGTGAACCTCCTGTCCTTGTCATCTTGTTCTTCCAAGAACATCCCTAGGCCTTAAGGAGTGAGCAGTGAATAAAGCTGTTAATTCCAGATCCCTTTTTTTGTTGTTTTTGTTGTTACTAGAAGGCTGTGTTACAGGAGGAAAACAATTACAGGAACAGAACAGGTGTGGATGGGACTAGAAGTCTTCAGGGAGTGTTAAAAACTGGCTGGACCGCTGGATACGAAGGATGTGAATTGATGACTTGCCATCCAGTTGGCAGTTGATAACAAAGCGTAGCACCCTAGGTGTCAACAGCAGGGCCCATGTTGTTCAGCACCTTCACCAACAGCCTGGGTGATGAGGTGGCATGCACTCTTAGTAAAAATTTGTGGACAATACTATGTTAGGAGGAGTAGCTGACATCCCAGAGTGGCAGAGCTTCAGTCCGGAGAGGTGTTGCAAAATGCTAGGCCTGGGCCAACAGAAACCCCGCCAGGTTCAGCGAGGGCAAGTGCAGAATCCTGCACCTGGGACAGAACAAGCCAGGAACTGACTGGCTGCGTGGCATCCTGCTGAAAGGGAGCTGGGGCTGTGCTGGTGCCAAGTTGAACATGGACCAACAATGCAGTAACTGTGGATAAGGCAAGCCGCGTACTGAGCTGTGTTAGGAATGTGGCCAGCAGATCAGGGAAAGCTGTTATTCTCCTGTACTTTGTGCTGGTGAGGCCATACCTGGACTGCAATACCTGGTTAGTATGGTTCTCCCCCTCCCACCACTCCCCTCTCTGTTTCAGGAGGGATGCTGAGGAAGGGGGGAGTGTCAGGGGCCTACAGCACACAGTATGAGAAGAGTCATTGATGTAACGGGATTTGTTCAGTCTTGCAAAGGGAAAAGCATGGGGCGACCTAGAGGCAGCCTGTTGTCTGAAGGGCAGCTACAGAGATGATGGAGCTGAATTTGTGGTGGTAATGGTAGACAGAGTAACAAGGGGCAACAGCCACAGATTGCAGCTGGAGAGGGTTTCAGTGGAGGTGAGGAAAAATGGCCCTAAGAGGGAACTGTAGTACAGTGTAGAGCTTGAGTGATCTCTTTCCCCAGAAGTTTTCAAGACTCAAGTGGGCATAGCTGCAGTTAACCTGATCCAGTACTGGTGATAATCCAGCTATGGGAGGAGCTGGGCGGCTCCCATAGATGATTTCCAAAGGTCCCTTCCAGCCAGCTTTTAGATGATTCAGTGAGATGCACGCTGTCTTGAAAAGCAGCTTTTTTACTTCAGTAAACCACAAAGTTTTTACACAGACCTCATAAAGCAAAATATTCTTCATTAACAGAGCACATATAAACTTGAGAATAAATAACTGTCACGCAACTGGGACTAGATTTGGAAGATCAATGGATAGTGACAGCTGTAAACACATTAATGTAACTTCTGTTTTCAGCTTACAAAATTGTAAAAACATTGCATGTTCTGTGAAATCCTTTTCGGTGGGCTACATCTTCTTACAGACCTAGTCATTTAAGCTTTCTGAGAAATTGAGATGTTTACATACAAAATTGTGATTGAAAAAATAAATGATGTGCCCCTCAGTGTGGTGGTGTTGGTTTATTGATGTTGTATGGTTAGTGCTCTGAACTTTTTGATTGGGGTGTGCCTAAAACTGTCTTGGCCTAAGCTGACTCACGTACAACTCATGTGGAGTACCAGGTATCTGTAACCTGATTATAGACCTAAATCACTTCAGAGGCTCTATGGGAAGATGTCTAACGTGTTCAAACAAATGAAACCTCTCATAAAGTGCAACCTTTTTTATCTTCTTAGTTTAGTTCTTCCCACTGAAGCTGTGCTGCGGAACAGCAAAGGGTACAGGATTCTTTCTGATAATAATTCATAATACAAAGCAACATTGTGGGGAGTGCTGCTGTGTGATCATCTAAGTTTGTACCATAGGTATGCTCCTACAGTGACTGATTTTTGATCTGGTGTTTCTCTGTACAGTTGTTAAGCTCTGTAATTTGCATTTTTATATTTCCCTAGATTGAGAGTATTTTTCCCTACTCAGTTTTCTACCTTTTGGGACCACACCAGCAGCTTCTCAGTGTGGTCTGGAGCTTTGACTCTTTTACCATTTGAGCTAGTAAAGTCGTAGATCACAATAGTAGATACTCTTTCTGAACCAGTCACAAGGTGGGGAGTGAGATGTATTCTTAGACCAGTAAATTCCCCCTGTCTTTAACTGTAATTGGGTAACAGTTGCAGGAGTGGGTCGCTAGCTTCCAGGTCTGCAGAATGGCTTAGCCTAATAGGCATTGCTAATTCTGAGATTTGTTATCTGTGTTTCCAGTCCAGTGGGCTGGGAGTATCTGACAGTCTCCAGAAGTGTTATGTTGGGATAACTTCTTCATCAGCCCTCACGAAGCTAACGCGAGCCTTTACTTACAGTGATAATTCAGTAATTTATTATTCACTGTTTTTCAAAATAGCCACCTTGTGATCTGTCAATCTGATGTTACTCATGTTTTTGTTACTGATGTTATGTTATTTATGGTAATGCTTGCATTCTTCTGAAATGTGTGCATTTCTCTAAGAAATTCAACAGAACATTCAATAGGAGAGCTTTCTTGGTTGGTCACCATGATAAATAAATGCACTGTCAGGCTTTCCTCTCTTGTTACGAACCTGGAACTTGTTGAACTTTTCTTCTGTTTGATTAACAGGTAATGCTTTGCCACAAGACATTACATGTTTGGCAGCAGACCGCATGTTGATATTTGCTTCGTACGACAATATTCTCCATGCTTTTGCCAGGAACAAAGAGGTTTTTTATTATTTATTACTACAAAACAGTTGTGTAGTGTTTGTGTTTTCAAGACACTTAACTTTCTACAAATATCTATTTTTGTAGATGTTTATTTGTGTACTTCAAATGTAGGGAAGCAAAAACTGTAGAAGGAGGAATAAAAAGTTTAAAATATGAGAATGTAAGAGCAAATTCTGCAATGGCTGATCTGTGTTTTATGTATTAATTATAATTATTAAGTAGTTAGTTAAAGATCAAAAATAAATTGTTAATTCATGTAAATTAAATGAATTAAAATTAAACTAAATAATTAAAAATACTCATTTACAATATTTTTGCCAACGGTTTTAAATATCAGAGAAAATTACCTATCTTCTACTTAAAGTTGTATGACCTTTCCATGTATTTTATTTAAACTTGTTGCTGACTTGTGTTAGCTATCCTCAAGTACTATGTTAACATGATATGCTACATGAACAGCATATATTGAAAACATTTCTATTTTGAAACTCTAGGTGGTTCATACCTATGAAGGTCACAAGGCAAGAATACACCTTCTGCAGCCTTTTGGTGATCATGTTATCTCTGTGGATGTTGATAATGTTCTTATTGTCTGGGATATACAGTCAGAAGGTGAGAGACACTTTATTTTTGTTATTACTTTATAAGACAGCATTGTTAAACAGTAGTTTTTTAAAAGGGTTTTTTTTAAATATGCATGTTCAGAAGTAGTTTGTCATTAAAAAAGGAAAAAAAGTCATGAAATTATAGTGCTACTTAAACGGTAATCTGAACTCCTAATCCTACAATAATTTTTCATGAATGGATCCGGCACCACATGTAGAGACCCAGTAAGGTTCCATATAGGCCTAAAAAGATATGCTTTTGCAGAAATTGCATTTTAGTGCTCCATTTTCTCGTAAAGACTGTGGTACAGCAGCTTTGGCACTGACTCTGAAATCTTGTAGTTCCTTGATACTTACTAGTCTGGGTAAGACTAAATTCTTACGAATGATCTTTTGATTGTGTCAGCGTTTTCTCATGCCATTGTAAAGTGCCTTATGAAATCCTGCTTCAGTGCCCTGGATTTTTTTCTTTAGAAGGCATTCTCATGGGTGTCACCAATGTCATTCCCTGGATGCTGGGTCTCGAAAGTGGCTGCAGACAGGCTTTAGAGATTTGAAGTTGCTATAACAAACAAAAAGCATGCTAATCAGGTGAGGTGTTTTGCTCAGGCAGGAGCAGGAATCCTTCAGAAAGATATAAATCACTACACTTTTGCCAGCATTGTTGTGCTAGGTAGGCTTATAGGGAAAAAATATACCTTCAAGCCAACAGATGTTGTAATGTAAACAAGTTTAGTCTGTCCTGTTACGCGTTAGCTAATCCTTTAATGCAAGAAACACCAGTTATGGGATTTGTACAGAGTAAACATCAGTTCTGCCTTTACATTTGCTAAGGGATGACAAGCCTGCAGATTTGTAGGGATAGCCACACTAATAGTGTTTCTTACCTTTTTGCAGAGGAGTATCTTCAGGTGGATTTTGATAAGGCCACTTTTGCAGTTTCTGCAGTTCTGCATCCCAGCACCTATTTGAATAAAATTCTCCTTGGGAGTGAACAAGGGAGCTTGCAGCTATGGAATATAAGATCCAAGTAAGATTCTTAATAACTTGAGTATACTTCATGCTCCAAGCAGTTTCACATGCAACAAGTAATACTTTTAAGTACGGTAGGTTTTGAACATGGAATCTTTTACTGAGTCCTTTGGCACAAGTTTTCAGTTGGTCTACCTCCAGGAACAAAGAATGCTGCTGCTCCCTGAATGCTGATGCCTTTCAAGTTGCGTGTTGTTTACTCTCCCTGCAAAATGTCAGGGATTGTTCAGGAATTTATTTTTTTTTTAATTAAGTTTTTTTTTTTTTTTAATTTCTTGGAATCACATACCTTTCCCATGAAAATAATTAAAATAATAGTAAATGCATGTTCAGGCCTTCTGCCTCCCTTCTTACAAGCTTAATTTTTTGGTGGTTGTGGGTCCAAGGAAGTACTGGCAGGTAGCGTGGAGGTAATTACTAGCATTTGATCCTTACACTCAAGTAAGAGGTGTGTAGACATGTAGTTGTTCCTGAGCACGTCCCAGTAGAGCATCATCCATAATGGCAGTATTTCAAGCCTACCATGATCAGCTGCTTTTCTGACTCATGAAAGTTACAGCTACAGTTAACTTCACTGCATGTTAATGTGCATACTACAAGTAGGTGTTAACTCAAGTAGTTCAGTGTTTTATTCTCGTAACTACTGTATATTTTCAATGATATCGCTGCTGATTTTTTTGTTCCATATTCTAAGGTTTTGGAGTTTCTGTATATGCTGTGCTATATAAATCAGGAAGTAGGAATAACCTAAAAATACAGAAAAGTAAATGTCTCTACTTACAGTAGTCTTATGTCTCTTCAACGCCTGTTGCAGCATCTGAGATGCAATACATCCTAGATGACAAAAAGTCTTCCTTAGATGGCTTAGTTTCTCTTTTAATTGTGTGAAAACTTACAGGGCTGTTACTGCTCTTTTAGCAATGTTGTTGGGTTAAGCACTTTCTATTTTTTGACTGTTTGTTCCCTACATAGATTATTTTGTAGATAGGTATGGGCACAATTAGACAAAAAAATAAATTGGAAGAACTGAGGGGAAAGTCTGATGGTCTCTGGCAAGAAAGGACAGTGACAGGTGGTAACACATGGCTGCTAGAAGTCTTTTAAGAATGACAGCCTCTATCTGTGGTGATGGAATAATTTTTTAATCATGTCTGTTCTTAAATACCGTCTTCATAATTTCACCTTTAAGTACTGCATGACTGCCTTGTTGGTGAATAGTCCTGCTTCACATTTTGGCTGTTACCATTTCTGAAAGAAACAAGATGAGGTGTGCTTGTAATACGTGTTAGTGTCTTCATTTAGGGAAGGTACTCTGCAAATGAAGGATTTGTTTTTTATTAGAAGTTGGACCAAGACTGGCTTTTTATGTTGATGTTAAGAATTCTGAAAAGGTGTTCAGAGCAGAAATGTATGGGGAGCAACTGGTGGAGAATGGGTCTTCCTCCCTATTCATGTTACGTAATTATGTCACCTTTTAGGTATTAATACATGACACTAACTTGTTCAATAAAAATTAGCCATAAGTTTTATTCTTAACCTCACTTAACTAGTATTACAGGGTTTTTTTTCCTTTTAACTGATTTATAAGGAGAGAAGGCTGATGTGCTTTCCTGTATAAGTGCATATAAAGCATCCATTTTGTTGTGAAAAATCCCCAAGGGTTAATTGATTTATGGTTTTTGTTTGTTTGTTTTCCAGCAAACTCTTATACTCGTTTCCAGGATGGCACTTAGCGGTCACAACTCTTGAACAAGTTAGTATTTTTGGTATCTTATTTTCTCACATAACTGGTCAAGAATAGCAGGCAAAATATCCTTGCTTAAAATTACAGCAATGAAGATGACTTGTATTCTCTCAGGTAATTTTAATAACCCTCTCTTGAGCATTTTAGGCATTGAAGAGAGGTAGACTTGGAGGTTTATTATCTGCCCTTCCTCTAGTCCTAGTTCCATTGCATTTAGCATCTTAGCTATTTGGTGTTCATCACATCTGTAGTGTTTGTTCACTGAACGATGTGATGAATCCACAGAAACAGTTTGTCTGAAAGATGCATGTGTATTGTGTAACTTCGGTAACACTGGTAGCTTTTTGCTAAATTTATTTTGCTTTGGAGGTTACTAAAATGTAGATTTTGCTGATTCAAGAAAATATTTTGTAATTTTATTTGCTGTATTTTTGTAGATATAGAACTTAATTGAAATGTATTGGTAGCATTGATGACAACTTTGAAAATGGTCTGCAGTTGTCCTGGATAAAACTTGTAAATATGGGGGTTTGTGGCAGGGTACGTGTATAATGACCCACCAGAACTACTGGAAACTTAGTGAGGTGTTTTTCAAAGGAGTTCCAGCTTCTGGAAACAGAATTGTTTCATCCAATGGAGACTAAGCACAAAATCTTGCATCTCTCATTTTTTGTGCGTTAAGGTAATATAGATGTCATGTGAGATGCCTTATTTGTTTCTTTTCTATTTGTCCTGGACTTACATACATTGTCTTGTATGTATTGGTATTAGCAGTGCAGCAGCAAGCTTTTCCTTTTTCATTTCAGTTGCTGTTCAATTTTTCTTGCAGGCTCCAGCAGTGGATGTTGTTGCCGTCGGTCTTGTATCTGGTCATATCATTGTACATAATATTAAGTTTGATGAAACTCTGATGAAATTTCAACAAGACTGGGGTCCCATCACAGCAATATCTTTTCGTACAGGTAAGTCATAGCGTTTTTAGTTAAAATATGTATAAAATGACTAAAACTAAGTGGAAGGTAGGAAAATATGTTTTGATAAAACATTTCAAAATCAAAATTGGGGCTGAGATTTTTAGTTTTCAAAGGCGGCAGATAATCTAGAAAAGTTACTAATAAGTAAGGGACATCATACATCTGCATCATACTGGCTGTTTTGTAGCATTTTCTTGTGTACTGACTCAGTGCACAGGAAGTGTGACATACAGTAGGTACTCCTTTTCAAAGAAAAGTAAGACAGTTTATATTTACAATGTGCCAAGAACTAACTAACACAGTACACAGTTACCAGTTAGTGCAGAGAAATCAGTACACTGTAAATTAGCATCCAAACCTACTTGTCAGTAGTGTCTTCACCCTCCAAAACAAAGTTAGAATGTTAATAGTTGGGTGACTACTGAATGGATGTTACTGGAGAACACCGTTTATATTCACAGCTTTTTTTTGTGTAATGAGCTTGTACTAATTACTAAAGCTAGTTACTGTAATGATGATCGTGCCTACAGAGCTGTTGATACTGAATCTAATCTCTCATTTGAAAAGACAAATTTGGAAATCTTAACAGAACATAGATTGATGCAGACCCTGTTGAGGAAGAATGCTACTGGAGAGACTTGTGGAAAGACTTGTTAGAAGTAGAAAGAGTGCCTTTTCGTGTCAGCCATTTAACTCAAAACCTTAATAAAGTTAAATAACTTCCATTGCCTGCCTGAAGGTGTGGCTTTCAGAGGTTCTCTAATCTCTCTCTCTTCCTGTCTTTATAGTTAGGGAAATTTAGTGTAAATATAACCTGGTTGTTTTGAACTTGGGTACTCATGTTAGTCTTTGAGTAAAGTGCTCTTCATTTAAATTAAAATGAACTTGGCATTTACTTATCTGTGAAGCTTTACCAAAAAAGAAAACGCTAGGCCTGTCTGGTTTAGTTATCTATGATGTGTGTAATTGCAAATTGGAAACTGGCTTTTCCTGTTGTTGGAGCGAAAAGATTAGTTACCATTTATGCAGGATATTTGGTGGAATTTTATCTTGATATGGTAAGTTTTAAAACTTGAATATTTGTAGTACATTTTTGCGAAGTTAGTATGATGTGTTTACCTCCTTAATATTAGACAGGATAGAGCAAATAGAAGAAAATTAGAAATTCTGTGAGCTGCGGTTTTTATTATTTCTTAGACTGATGGAATAAGCATATAATCAACTTCTGGAATTTGTTTTTGCAAGCTCTGAAGCCAAAAACTTGAGAGGATTTAAAAAAAGGACTGGTAACTTCTAGAGTGCTGATAGAGTAGCTCTCACATCCTGAAGTGTGAAGGCTAGTAAGTTCGGGGAAGAATCTGGGATGGAGAATAACTTTTGAAAATGGTACAGTTACAATATTTCTTGTGCTTTCAAGCAAAACCTCTAGCATCGGCTGCTGGATTTAGATATCTTTGTTATTATCTGATATGAAAACAATCCCGTTTTTATTATCAGTGAACTTTGTTTCTTTTTGGCTTGAAATACTAAAATATTTCAGTTAAAACATCCTATTTTTAGAATCAGCTTGAGAATTTTTTTTTTCTTGGGATTGTAGCCTTTTCTTGCATCAGTTTTAAGATGTGAGAAGTCAATAAGGATGAGCTGAATGTCAATAAGCAAATTTTTTTTTTTTTTTTTTTTTTGAGTAGATGGACACCCAGTAATGGCAGCTGGTAGCCCAATTGGACACATTGCTTTGTGGGATCTAGAAGAGAAGAAACTAATGTGTCAGATGCAAGATGCCCATTCCACAGCAATAGCTGGTATGTCGTTTGTCCCTGGAGAGCCACTTCTTATTACTAATGGTGCTGATAACGCTATACGGGTAAGTTACAATAGCTGCTGCTATGTGCTGTTACTTTTTTTTTTTTCTCTTGTAGTCCTCCAAAGTGTAAGTGCTTAGTTTGGATTGAAGTAGCAGTTCTCAAATGAAACAAATACAACAAAACTCAAGTTACTGAAGTAGCTGGCTCTCAGCTGATCTCTAGTGGGACAGTTTAAGGATTTGCTACCATGATGTCATTGCTTCATGATAGCCTTGGAGAATAAAGCTTTGGATCCACTTTTCCAGAACCACACTTTATATCCTGGTGTACTATCTTAAATCTTGATCTATTTTTATAATGTTCTGGGTCATGAGCAGTTGCTGTTGATAAGTCCCTTGTGCTGCATGTCCTCTGATGCTATTAGCCTTTGGTGGAGGGGTAAAATGAATAGCGGGAAACCCGTCAGCTCCTGTGGTGGAAACTTCCAGAGTTCTAGGATTAAAGATGAAAGCCAATGTGTGAAGTTTGCTGCACCAGCTCCCAGCTAATCCTGTTCCACTTATTGGCAGGGCAATGTTCATCAGCTTTGTTTTTCTGCTTTTCTTGGGAGGCAGGTGTGGATTTTTGATGGACCTGGTGGTACAGGACGTGTATTGAGAAGCCGAATGGGACATAGTGCACCACCAACAAAAATCAGATACCATGGGCAAAATGGAGAGCAAATTCTTAGTGCAGGTATGAATTCTCATTCTTCTTATTCAGTCTGATTTCCTGCTGTGGGAAAGAAAACATGCAGAGCTAAGTGCCTTTGTTTTATTCATACAATAGATTATATTTCATGTGTTGTGTATGTGTATTTATGAAACATAGTAAGTGATTAGTGTAGACAGTATCATTTATTACTGTATCAAGCCGTTTCACAGTTTCCCTAGAGGAACATATATCAGTGGGTAGGCTGAAAATCAGTTACGAGCAGAAAAGCTTAGGAGCTCCTTTTGTCATCCCTATTTATATGTCTGATGAATAAAAATTGTTTCATTATCGCCTAAGGAACTATCAGCTGGACAAAATGAAAACCTGTAGCAACTAGGGAAATTCTGTTGTGACGGGAAAAAACAAGCAGCATAATGCATTTAGTATCTTAGAGGAGCCACTCCACTTTTCCCACTAGTTTGAGCAAGTTTTGTGGGTTGCAATGTCTTTGTAATTTGTTACAGCTCAGTTGTGTCTGTAATAAATATTCCCAAGGTCACTTGTTACTAAGATGTTAATCTAAAAGTGTAAAAATGCGTAAGTGACTACCCTTCCTTAGAGGCTAGCATATTTAAAAATCTGTACATAGACCGCTTAGGAAATGAAGTACTAGATCAGACTGTTTTGTGGCCCAGAACACTTCGGTAGTGGAATAATAGAGACTCTTCACCTAGTCTTTAATTACTCTGAAGTAATGAAATTGTGTATATGGGCAACATTTAAAAACATTACATGACATTTTGGTGAAAGTTACACCTAATATGGCACAGCAATACTCTGTGCTAAAATGACCTGTGCTAAAATCTTGCTGGTCATCCAACTAGTAACTTGGATTCAAGTAACTAGTTACTTGACAGTAATTCAGCTCATACCAGATGAACTACAGTAACAATCAGGAGTTGCTTAACAAATCCTCACATTTGCTTTTGCTTTACTGCTTTGTTAACTGCACTGAAACGTATGGAGAGGGCACAGAGGCAACTACTGAAGTGAAAAGGGTCTCAAGCTTGGAGATCTCATTTATCTGCAGTGTAAGGAGACTGACTCTCTATGTTTCTTTCTGAACCAGTGGTAAAACTTTGTGCAACAGGAATGCACTAGTAATGCTGTGGGGTGCCTTTCAAGTACTAGTGGTATCCTTACAACAGGCATCTGCACAAATCAGCTGTGTAAAATTTCACCAATGTCACTGGCTTTCATCCTGCTTAACATTTCTCCCAGTTCCCAGTATATACATCCTGCCTTACTTCTGTATCATAGCAGCAAGGAAGGGTTGCTTGAATACTATAATTGTTCCATTGTCTTTTAGATTCTCTAAGTTCACTTTGACTAATTTTCTGTTTCCTTACTTGTTTGGCCTAGTAAAAATGTTTTGTGATTCTTCTGATTTTTAAAAATCATCTCAGTGCCTTTAATTTTACATACATTGTACAATTTAATTTTCTGTTAGTTTCTGGTTCTGCCTTGTCCACATCTCCCTCACAAAGTGGACCTGTTTGCTAGTTTCAAATTTGAACCTTCTGTCCCCCTATTAAATTAAATACCTATCAGTTTTGTGAACATTGGTCACTGGGTAGAGGAGGGAAGTCCCATTAGCGTCCTGGTTTACAGGAAAGATGGACAACTCAGCTTTTGCCATTTTTGTTTGGGTTAGCTTACTGGCTAACCTAGGTGTAGTCCTTAACCAGCCACAGCATGTGTTGGTTAGACAAAGTATAAAGAAAGGAATATTGTAGTTGGTGAGGGAGTATACGGGGTCACGGGAAAGCTTTGGAAGTATTATTGAGGTATTTGAAGGACGTAGCAGTTTATTTAAGGTTTTAGTCATAGAAAGCTGGGAACAGGTAGATATTGTGGTGGAGAAAGGAGGGGGGATAGAGGAATTGAACATGGAGAAGATATCCATAAAAGAGGTGTTATTCTGATCACATGTGGGGCAAAATAGTAGGAATGGGATATAGGCCATAGAAAATTAGGCTCCATTAGTTCTGCTGCTTACAGTGTATCTGTATTTTTTCTTGGATGAGAATTTTTAATAAACACTTTTATTATGGTGTTTGAGGTTTCATACCTTCTGCTTTTCTTGCTCAGATAGCTTGTGTGTAAACCCTTCACGGCTCTCTGCTAATATTTTGTCAGGTCAAGATGGAACATTGCAGTCTTTTTCAACAGTTCATGAAAAGTTCAATAAAAGTTTAGGACGTGGTAAGTGTTTCACTGAAAGTACAAATATTGGTGAAAAAAGCCCTGAAAAGTATTTATGTAAACAGGAGCTAAAATAGTCCTTATTTTCACTTGAACAATTTTCATACAACAGTTAATCTCAGTTGTTCTGCAAACTCAGTCCTTCCTGATGTATATAAAGTGTATTCTGAGATTTGTTTGTAATTAAGAAAATTAATTTCTCTAGCCTGGCAGTGTGTGTTATTTCACTGTGGGAAACATTGGGCATGATTTTTTTATTGAAAATGTGTAAAGCAGTAGCTGACATTTCAGCATGCGTAATTACAACTGTTTACCTCATTCCCCTTCTATTCAGTTGACTAAATTATTACTTAATTCATATTTCTTGACTTTAGTTCCTTTGATTTAATGTAGAATTTAATTTAAAAAACACATCTTCCACACAATGCTGTGGTTAAGGGACACTTTCTTGTACAGTTCAGAGAGCAAGGCTCAGAAAGACTAAAATAATTCTTCTTTTTAAATATCTGTATGTTGATACATATGTATTTAGATAGATTTGAATAGACAGATATAGATTAATTGATTGTATATATCCTTTGGGCATAAATCTGAAATTCCTGACTCTTTGGTTGTTGAAAGGTCTGGGTGTTATACGTTGCTTTATATAGTGATGTCTGTATGACCATTGTTTTAGCTGTGATGGGGGGACCTCTGCTTCAGCTTGTAAGCACAAGATCCTGCAACAAATGGGTTGAGTAGTACATCTGTGAATGTAATACGCTAGTGATGGGCTCAGCATCACATGAATTTTGACAGGAACTCTAATAACGTTCTTAGCTCTTCAAACCGTAGGTAACAGCAATGCTGTGTTAATGTAAGCCAAATTTTTCTAAGTTTTATAGGAACTTCACATTTAGTAAACAATCCTTTTTAAACCATTATTCTCAGATCTAGCCATAAGACTGAGACACTTCTTTTTTTAAGGTTCAATTAACAAAAAGAAGTCAAAAAAGAAAGGTCTTAAGCTTGATACGATGGCACTTCCACCAATTACAGTCTTTGCTTCAGGTAAGTAGTCTTTGAGATGCGTTACATAGCTCATCATGTCTTCATTTTGTTGTTTAACCCTCAAGACACTACTATTTTGAAAGCCCACGCTGTATCAAGATGAGATTATTGAGATTCTGTGACCCTTCATGAGCTGTTGAGTGACAGTTTAAAATGACACTTTACTTGGTAAACTTTTCTATTATTTCAAAAAAGAGCATTTTATTTCAAATGTCTTTGTGTTTAACTGGCTCTTGGCTTGAAAATCTCCAGCATGGGAGCCAGAATCTTCTGATGTAGATACTCTTCCAGGCTGCAGAATGAGCAATAAGGGGGCTGAAGATCTTTGTCAGCTGAGGAAATCTTAGTTATAGTGGTTGATTTGGATTCCCCAGTTCCTTTATTTGAGTCACTTTTCAAAGTCAAGTATCAATTACTCTGTTTGTTTGTAATTCAGTATGCAAATAGCGAACCTAACTTTTTGAAGCAGAATTGCAATTATCTTTGCTTCATCAAAATGTGTTTCTTTAAACTAATGACCTCCTCCTCAGACTTGAATCTGTTTTGTCTTAAGTCTAGCTATGCTTTGGTCTTCCAAGAATGGTTGATTGTTTCATACGTTGAAAGGTTTGGATTTACAATTTTGTGTAGCCCTTTGACTACATATGGTATTTATATTTGCAGACCTCAGTGATACAGACTATCTGTACATACTTGTTGCAAATATGTGAGTGTGTGTGTATATATATATATATATATATGCACTTTTTAAATTGGTATTAGACCTGCCTTTGATTGATTTAAGGTGGTAGAACTACCTTAAATGTGTTTGGAGACATGAGAAAACAATTATTTAAGTACATTTTAGAGTGTTTCTTTTTTGCTATCTTGTCTTTGTTTGGTGAAGTGAACCAGTTTGTATCCAGTTGTTTTATTTTTTGAAGTTCTAGAAATACCCAATTTCAAGCTCTCAATTTTTTTAAACGTATGAATTCCAGGAAAAAAGCAAACTTGCTCATTATTTAGATCCCCCATATCATATTTTACTACAAAGTTTGGACACTGAGCTTTTGAGGAACGGTTTTCCTGCAAATGCAGAAAAGTCTTTTGCTATGTGAAGCAGACTTAGCTCTTAAACCCTGCTTTAAGATGTTAATCTAGTGGCTTCTGCTGCTTCAGCAGCTGAGGAAACCATTAAGAGACTCAGCTGGAAATGTGTACAGATTGAGCAGTTTAAACCATTTAAGTTTAAGTATGCTTTTCAAATCACATAGACTCAAATATACAAAGACATGACATATACCAAAAGAATGCTTGTGGGTTTGTTAGCATCTTAGTACACTAGCATATGCACAGTGGTTTGCCAGGTGTTTTTTATGGTTTGCCACGTGTTTTTTATGAATGATAGCCTTTTGATTGTCCAACAGGGACAGTAAATATGAACTGTTCTGCCTAAAGGTATTTCAAAGTACTGTTTCTTATGATACCAGAAGAGCTTATTTGACTTTAGAATGATTCATTGTTACTAAAAGGAATATGTGTTACATTGCAGAAGTGGCACATCAGAGTGACTGGGATAGTATTGTTGCCTGCCATCAAGGGTATATAACCTGTACAACCTGGAACTATCAGAAAACTTCCATGGGAGCTCATAAACTGAGGCCAGAAGAATTTAGCAAACACAAACCTATTGATATATATGCAACAGTAAGTTTATTTAGGATAATGTTTCTTCAGCATTACAGTATATGCCATTTTGGTTTATATTTATACAGAAGCAATATTTAGAATGAAAAAACACTATCTAGACATGTTCTAGTTGCTTTGCAGAGTGCCTTCTGCCAGCTCAGGGTGGCCTGCTAGCTGTTTTGTAATGCATATGGTCTTAAGAAAAATGCTGTATATGCATTTTTTCCTTAAACATCCAGGTTAAGTGCAGATTTTATTTTCTGATTCAGATAGGTGGTTGGTGTTTTTAATCTGTCAGTGTGATGTAGAGCTGACTATATGCCTGTGATGATAAACTTGCTCTGTGATTGCAAATTGCCGAAGATAGTTGTTTTTTTGCAATATGGAAAACTGTATTTCCAAATTGCAGGCAGGATATTCCCTCTAAAATGCCTTACAACTTGAGCTGGACACAATGAAAGTCAAACATGCAATGAAAGAGATTATAAATGTTTACTGAGGCTTATGGGCTTGCAAGACAGGTAGTTGTTGTGGCATACTTCATGTGCTAGGTGTTCATACTACTGCTGCATCTTGTGATAAATCATTTTTCTGACCTTATGCTTAGTAGTTCAGTGATAGACAAAATCAGTTCATTTGTAAATACCTGGTTTTCTTTTAACTACTAGATTCTTTGGACTTTATCTTTCCAAAGACATCTAGACCATTGTTTCTTTGTTTCTTACTATTTAAACTGTGTGAACTTAACCTATTTTGGGGTGCCATTGGCAATACGGGCATTGAAAGAGGCATGCAGTCAGCATGCTTGGACTTTTTCTTAGGGATTGAATTTGTGGATGTCTTGATTATGTAGGTTACTCATTTAGGTTACAGTGTTGATACTAGATATGACTTCTGATGGGTGTCACTAAGTCAGTATTTCATTATCCTTTGTAAGGATATGCACTGCCATATTTATTATTTGCTGACTATTTGCTTATTTTAAGAGCTCCTCTCTACTTTTTTGAGATGTAATCTGTTGTTTGTTTTGTGCAGTTTTCCTTGAAGTCTAATAAAAACATACTAGTATTTTGTATTCCTGATATGTTATGTATCTTAACAACTTTGCTAATTACATAACACTTAAAGAATTGTTTTCATAGGTGGTTGTTTTTTTCCCCCCCTTGAAAGGCAGTTGACATTACCTCATGTGGGAACTTTGCTGTAATTGGGCTGTCAACTGGACGGGTAGATGTGTATAACATGCAGTCTGGCATTCACAGAGGGCGTTATGGCAAAGAAAGAGGTAAGAATTGCTACACTTCTAAAATACTGACTCTTAACAGAACAGCAACAACTTGGTGTTCTGTCTTCTAGGAAAATTATCATAGAATCGTTTAGGTTGGAAAAGACCTTTAAGATCATCGAGTCCAACCATCAACCCAACACCACCATGCCCACTAAACCATGTCCTGAAGTGCCTCGTCTACGTATTTTTTAAATACCTCCAGGGATGGTGACACCACCACTTCCTGGGCAGCCTTTTCCACTGCCTGACAACCCTTTCAATAAAGAAATTTTTCCTAATATCCAATCTAAACTTCCCCTGGTGCAACTTGAGGCCATTTCCTCTCATCCTATCACTAGTTACTTGATAGAAGAGACCAGCACCCACCTCACTACAGCCTCCTTTCAGGTAGTTGTAGAGAGCGATAAGGTCTCCCCTCAGCCTCCTTTTCTCCAGGCTAAACAACCCCAGTTCCCTCCGACGCTCCTCATAAGACTTGTTCTCTAGACACTTCACCAGCTTTGTTGCCCTTCTCTGGACACGCTCCAGTACCTCAATGTCTTTCCTGTAGTGAGGGATCCAAAACTGAACACAGCACTCAAGGTGCGGCCTCACCAGTGCTGAGTACAGGGGAACAACCACCTCCCTGCTCCTGCTGGCCACACTATTTCTGATACAGGCCAGGATGCCGTTGGCCTTCTTGGCCACCTGGGCACACTGCTGGCTCATATTCAGCCAGCTGTTGACCAGCACCCCCCAGGTCCTTTTCTGCCGGGCAGCTTTCCAGCCACTCTTCCCCAAGCCTGTAGCATTGCATGGGGTTGTTGTGACCGAAGCACAGGACCCGACACTTGGCCTTGTTGAACCTCATACAGTTGGCCTCAGCCCATCGATCCAGCCTGTCCAGATCCCTCTGTAGAGCCTCCCTACCCTCAGGCAGATCAACACTCCCTCCCAGCTTGGTGTCGTCTGCAGACTTACTGACGGTGTAATTGATCCCCTGGTCCAGATCACTGATAAAGATATTAAACAGAAGTGGCCCCAATACTGAGCCCTGGGGAATGCCACTTGTGACTGGCTGCCAACTAGATTTAACTCCATTCACCACCACTCTTTGGGCTTGTCCATCCAGCCAGTTTTTTACCCAGCGAAGAGTGATTTAGCATGGCTTCTGAGTTGAATTTGGGAATCTTTTCAGTTTCTCTAATTACCCTACAGTGTCCTATCTTGCACTGTAATCAGAAGTAGTTTGAAACCTGCTCTGAAGGACAGGATCCCTGCTAGTTTTAACAGCTCTGATGTTAGCATATGTTTGGTTTTAATTAACACAAAATTGTCAGTTACCAAAATGGTTAGCACTAAAGTGAGATCCTCTGGCCTCAGCTCTTTTTGAGATAATCACATTTCCAGTACTCAGCTTCTTGTTACAGGGTTCTATCTCTGAGATAGATTTTCCCTTCTGTTTTGTGCTCCCTGCTTAAAAATGAAAGAATACTTGGGAAAGTATTCCCATGAAAGACATGCATGGGAAATGGAAATCCTAAGGAAGTCCAGTTCTTTGCATGTGCTACTATTTTCAATTATGCAGCTGCAAACTTAGGGCTTAATGTAGGTGACAGTGTTCAGACTTTTCCTTTTAATGGTTGCATACATATATTTCATGTCATGTATTCTCATGTATGTTTGCTGTTGCTTTGTAATTCTGCAATTTATAATAGGGCCCTCGTGATCTGTATTTTTTTCCTGTAGAAACAAGGAAAGAGTCCTGATGAACGCTTAAACCTTACTGGGTTTCTAAAAGCCATCTAGTGTAGCAACCATGAAGTGATCTCCTAATAACATCATTGTTTGATAGTGGGATGCATTTTATAAGTTTGATTACTGGCCAGTAGTCCTAGGCATAGATTAAGAAATAAAATTGATCCCAAACCAGAGGAGCTATGCCTTATCCTTAAACTGCAGTGGAAAGTAGCCTAGGAAAACTCTCAGACTTTGGGCCAGAACTGAAGCTGTAAATTCTGTCTGGAGTGGTCACCCGCGCTGGAGGCATTCTGTAAGTGATTCAAAAAGCCCCTCAAATCTTGCATTCAAAGAAAGCCCCCCAAACTGAAAGCAGAAATAAAAGCTAATATTCAGCTTCAGTTACTCACAACTTTTGTATTGTATTCTAGGTGCTTACTTGAAAGAAATTTGGTTTCTGTACTGATAAAGAAACTTCCAATATTCGAGCAGTCTTGTCAGGTGGCTTTAGAATTGTTTGTCACATGCTTACTGCTTATTTAGTGTAGTTAGGCAAAGACATACAGAATGGTGTTTGGCATGCTGCTGATTTCTATGCTATGTTTAAATTCTTAAACAACTTTCTTTTCCCTTGATTTGCAGCACATGAGGGGGCCATTAGGGGGGTAGCAGTGGATGGATTAAACCAGCTGATAATCACAGCTGGTAGTGAAGGATTAATTAAATTTTGGAAATTCAAAACTAAAGATCTAGTTTACACCACTGAACTTTCTTCTTCTCCAAATGGAATTCTGCTTCACAGAGACAGGTGAGAAACTGAAGCTATTTCATGTGCTTATTGTTTTGCTGTAAGTACATAAGTCTAGGATGGCAGTCAAATACTCTTATAAAGTTTAAATTTCTGATGCTTTGAAATACAGCTGACTATGAGTTGACAAAACAAAATGACCGCACAACATTTTATTAGACTGAAGGAATGTAATGCTGTTTATCTGAGATTATCTTGGGTTAAAAGATTTTTGGAGCAATGTTAGAATGTTGTTTTTATTTTTTGTCTCTTGAGTATTTACTATCGTGTGCTAATGATTCTTGACAGTGGTATTCTGGGAATTGCCTTTGATGACTTCAGTATTAGTGTTTTGGATATAGAAACCAGGAAGACTGTCAGGACATTCTCAGGACACCATGGACGGATTAATGACATGGTAATTGTTAACTCATTTTCTGTAACAGGTGACATACAGATACCTAACTCATTTTAAAGATGCTGGATTTCTCTGTGTATATTAAGTCACTGAGTATTGTGTTCAGCTGTTACTAGTAAAGTTGTAGTTGAGCTCTACAGCAATTTTGGCAGTGTTAGTTTTCAAGTTAAAATGTATAGCATTCAAATGGCCATGTATTTTTGGTGTGTATAACTTTGCAACAAGCTTATTTAGGGTGCAACAAAAAAAACATTATCAATAATGAAAACCACCTTGAGGAGCAAAATTGTGCAACAGTCTTAACTGTATATATAGAAAAGATAAGCCAGGTAAATAAAAGGTGTAAACGTGTCTGAGATTATGCAATGCACTGGTAATTCCTTATTTTACATCTTGTGTAATAGTGCTTTGTAGTGTTCATTGAAATAGTTTTTAGCTTCTGATTTAATTCTTAGTGCTAGTAAGTAAGTATTTATTTGATCAGTTTTAAGCTCAGTGGTTTTCATCATTAACATAAAAGCGAGGACCAAAGTGCTTTTACTAACAGCCAGATGTATCCTCTGTCATATATTTAAACCCGTTCTGAAATAGTTTCCATTTTTGTCTGTTTCTCACTTTCAATAAGGTGGTGTCAGTTTTGGTTTATGGCCTGTCCTAGTTTCAGCTGGAATAGAGTTAACTGTCTTCCTAGTAGCTGGTACAGTGCTATGTTTTGAGTTCAGTATGAGAAGAATGTTGATAACACCGATGTTTTCAGTTGCTGCTAGTAGTGTTTAGACTAACGTCAAGGATTTTTCAGCTTCTCATGCCCAGCCAGCGAGAAAGCTGGAGGGGCACAAGAAGTTGGCACAGGACACAGCCAGGGCACCTGACCCAAAGTGGCCAATGGGGTATTCCATACCATGTGACGTCCCATCTAGTATAGGAACTGGGAAGTGGGGGCGGGGAATCGCCGCTGGGGGACTAGCTGGGT
Organism: Aquila chrysaetos chrysaetos; assembly: GCF_900496995.4. Taxonomy (NCBI): domain Eukaryota; kingdom Metazoa; phylum Chordata; class Aves; order Accipitriformes; family Accipitridae; genus Aquila; species Aquila chrysaetos. The sequence goes on along the minus strand of NC_044030.1, from coordinate 24,215,733 downwards.
GCCGGTCGGCGGGTGGTGAGCAATTGCACTGCGCATCATTTGTACATTCCAATCCTTTCATTATTGCTGTTGTCATTTTATTAGTGTCATCATTATCATTATTCGTTTCTTCTTTTCTGTTCTATTAAACTGTTCTTATCTCAACCCGTGGGTTTTGCTTCTTTTTCCCGATTTTCTCCCCCATCCCACTGGGTGGGGGGGAGTGAGTGAGCGGCTGCGTGGTGCTTACCTGCTGGCTGGGGTTAAACCACGACATGGCCAGACCATTTCATCCTGGTGTTAGGGAGTAATCTAATCTTGAACTGTGTTAAACAGGACCTGCTGTAGGGACTGACTTGTTAGTTGTGCCTTTAAATGGACTATTTTATTTCAGACTTTCAGTCCTGATGGTCGTTGGCTGATAACTTCATCAATGGACTGTACCATTAAGACTTGGGACCTTCCCTCTGGATGGTGAGTCAGTTTAAAAACATATAGCAGAAATTTATTATAATCCCCTTTCTGTCTGTTAAGTGGTAAAAAGCCTTCTGGCTTGATTTTCTGTCACCCAGTTGTACTATGTGATATTCAGTTGTACATGGTGTAACAACTCAGTACCCAGTATTTTGGTTGTGTGTGATGCTAGCAATGTGTGCCTTTTTCTGGGTATACAGAACAACAATGTCCTGAAGATCTAGTGATGAAACCTGGAGTTTTCATGTAGTGTGAATGAGTGTGAATTTGTTATTTGTCTGGAAGCAGCACTATGATCTAAATGGCAAGAGATTGCTTAAGGTGAATTGCTGTGTGATATGCTGAAGTATTCAGAGTCATAGAGTGGTTTGAGTTAGAAGTGACCTTCAAAGATCTAGCCCAAGCCCCTGCCATGGGGAGGGGACATCTTCCACTAGATCAGGTTGCTCAAAGGCCTGTCCAGCCTGTCCTTGAACACTTCCAGTGTTGGGCCATCCACAACATCTCTGGGCAGCCTGTTCCAGGGTCTCACCACTCTCACAGTAAAAAATTTCTTCCTTATGTCCAACTTAAACCTACCCCCTTTCAGTTGTAAATCATTGCCTCTTGTCCTGTCACTACAGGCCCTGTTAAAAAGTCTGTCTCAGTCTCTCTTGTAAGGCCCCTTTAAGTATTGAAAGGCTACAAGAAGGTCTCGTCCGAGCCTTCTCTTCTCCAGGGTGGACAGCTCCAACTCTCAGCCTTTCTGCGTAGGAAGCATGTTTCAGCCCTGTGATCATTTTCTTGGACTTGCTCTAACTTCATGTCTATCTTGTGCTGGGGGCCCCAGAGTTGGATGCAGTACTCCAGTTGGTTGTGTAAATAGAAGGCTGTTCTCACATTCATTTTAGCAACACAATAGGCTTTACCTCAGTTATATTTTTCATTTGTGCATACTTGCAACTGCCAAAAACACTCTTTTATGACCCACTGTGAGTAGTCTTCTCCCAAAATGAAATTTGGCCAAGTACACAAGTACACACAAGAAGTTCAGGAGCCTAGAAAAAACAGGCTGAAAAGTAACTTCAAGTTCTGTCAGTGCATTCTTTTAGCAGCACATTAGGTAGATTTTTAGTAATTTGAAGTAGTGCTATGCAGTGTGCAGCTCTAGTCATACATGGGACTGAATGGTTTCATTTGGATTGATTACTTTTGTTGATGTGGTTTGGTAAATAATTTTGTATACTGCAAAAGTTTTCATTTAACTACAAAAAGTGTGTTGAATCTCAACAAACAATTGACCTGTTCTTACATGATGAATGACACTAGTCTAAAATGGGATGGGATGGACAGTAACTGTCTTCTTTCCGGTATAAATGGGAGGGAAATTAGCACTCTGTTTGGACTTCCTCTTTGTAACCCTCTTTCCTTTCCAAAATGATGTGCCTACAAAAAATTGCAGCATTAGTTATAAAACTTCAGAAATGTTACTTTTATCTTCCATTTCTTTAATAACTAACACTTTACAGTAAGAATCCATCCATACTGGTTTTTTAAAAGTAATCTAACACTAGTTCTTGTTCGCATGTAACACATTAGTAAATATTTTGTGTCTTCTCTCTTAAGTAACTGCAAGAAATTCTGGTAAAGTTGAAATCTAGGCAGGTACATGACAAACCCTGTTTTTGAAAGTAGTTAGGTTAAATTGTTCTTCCAGAATTTAAAGGAAAGGTTTTCCTGTAACTGTAGGGAGATGAGTGTGTTGAAAAAGAAAAGCAGCTTTTAATAAAAAGCCAGATGCTTGATTAACTTCTACTGTGGTATATTTGCTCATAAATAGAAAAAATTAATTACGAACTGTGCATTCTAAAGACTCAGCTTTGATATTGTCCTTCTAAAAGGATGGAACACATGTTTTTAGATGACTAAGTCCTACATTATGAAAAATACCAACTGACTTTAATAGATGTCATACCATTTACTTATTGAACATCTGTTTTTACTTGGGAATGCTGCTTAACTGTCCTTACATAATGTAAGTATTCCTAGTGCATGTTTTTTAGGTAGGGCTTTTTGAGAAACATGTTGATACTGTAAGCTCAGCAATTTTATACTTTCCATTGTCTCACTTTTGCAGTTAGGCAGGAAGTGTAAGGGTCAATGCATTCAGTCCCCAGGCAGGATTCATTTAGCAATTACTGTACATTTTGTGTAAAAATTGCAAGCATGTTTCTCCTTGTCCTATAGTGGATTGATTCCCCTCCCTGCCCCCCCCCCCCCCCCAGTCTGTAATTTTAATCATGATTTAAATTCAGTAAGTAGAAAAATTTAATTTAGTGTTAACTTTGTTTTGCAGTTGTTCCTTGCAGTTGCTTTATTGAACAGTATTTCTCAGTTACTGATAAAGATTGTGGTAAAAGGATAGGTTTGAAACTAGAAACAGTATTTATGGTAAATTTGCTAGCCATTATGCACTGTGTGCAAAATGTATTGTGTAACTGATACACATTCTGGCATTTATGGGTTTAGTGTTTGTATATTTTACGTTGAAAGTGATGAATGATGTGGCTCTTACCTGATTACTTTTTGCTTGTAACGTGTGTCTAACAGCATGCAGAAGGAATAAAACATTCCATTCAGTGAAAAAAATGGCCTTTATTTTTAACATGGTTTGTCAAACCGTTACAGGAGTGCTCAGTACCTAAGAAATACATGCCCACAAGATTTTACATTCTAAACTGCTTTGTTACATCAATATTTTTTCTATGCTTAGTAAACACAACAGGGTCGTAGAACTAGTTGCTCTCATCACTTCTCACTTTGCTTTTGATTTTGGTCTGTAAACAAGAACAAAGTATTCAAGCTCTCCTTTTGTTCTTTTTGTTCTCTCAGTGAACTAGTTGTCAAACTTAACTGCTTCTTAGAATTTGAAGTAACTGGAATTTATACCTCAACAAGTGACAAGCAGTGCTATGAACCTGGGGTTGAGTGGAAGTCTACTAGGGTGTCCATCATCCAGGACTTGTGGCATCATCCAGAACTCAAAAGTGGCTTATTGTTAAAATAGTCACGTACTACTGAATATTTAAACTTCCTTTTTATGTGGTATTTTTTCAGTTTTATGTAATAGTGAAAGAAATTATCAAGCAATGGTATATCAGGCTGAAGATACGGTAATGTCAAAACAAACTATTGCAGATAATCAAATTTTGCAACGTACAGTTCATTCGTTGCTTTAGGAGCATTAGGTTCTAGTGTTACCCAGGTGTATATGAAATATCTTGAGAGAGGGAATTGACAATTAATGGTAGAGCATTAAAAGATTAGCTCAGAGCAGCATGGGGCTGATTTGAAGTATGAAATTTATGGCTCCTGAGAAGGTTAGTGTTAGGCATAAGGAGTTGAATGTGAACAGATGGTTCATCTTATTTTCTACAGAATGTGGATGTCTAAGGAGGTAGCTTTAGCTGATTTTGGAGAGTTTCATAGAGGTGGGTGGTTTGTTGCACAGTGCCATACATTTGCTAAGTTTATATGTCGTATTTGAATACTTCTAATATACTAGTTCGTATACATACTTCCAGTCTCCTGCTTGCGTTCAGTCTCTGTTGTGTTTTTTTTTTCTCCTTAGCCTCATAGATTGTTTTTTGGTAGACTCTGCAGCTGTGAGCCTTGCTATGTCTCCTACAGGAGATTTTCTAGCTTCAACACATGTGGATGATCTTGGAATTTATTTATGGTGAGTATGTAATATAGCTATTTCTACACAGAATTTCAGATGGAGAAGAATTCTTTTAATCACCTTTATTGCAAATAGAGAATTGTTCTGCAAAGTATCATGTCCAGGGTTTTGTCTTCTCTGGTTCTAATTAAGACAGGTGTTCTGCATTGTTGTGGTTCATAAATCTTGAAATCTCTTGCAGTTAAGATATTTATTCTGATAATTAAATGTTCTTTTTTTTTCTAAATGTTTCTTTCTTACTCTGAAGAATTTGTATTATGCCATTCCTAAAGTTTTTCTTTGTCTCTGCTATTTTTTTTTTACCCCTCTTGAGATGTCAATGCTCATATATTGTTACTTTCTGAAGGGCTTTTCTTCTTGCCCTGGTATACAATGTTGTATTATATACTCTGAGATTTCTAAGTCTAATTTGGAAGTTGTGATTATTTCTGTTTATTAATGATAGATCAGCGCAGATGTAAAATGTGTTTTGGTTCAATTTCCTCCTGATATGGTTTAAAGCAGATGACTGGTCACGTCCAGTACTGAAGTAACACACCTTTTAAGTGGTTTGTTTGATTTTTTTTTTTTCCTTTTGATAGATAGATCTTTCAGGTTACATTTGTTGCGTGTAGTTTTGCCTGAGGGGTGTTCACCTTTCTATGCTTAAGTAAAAGTGCTCCATTGTGAATAATGACAAATTTTTTTACCTAGCCCTGGTTTATATTGACAGAAAAAATCATTTGCAAGAATGACTTGTGTGCATGTTCCAAACCTCAAGAAAATTTGCTAAGAGTACTACTCTGAAATTCTGTGAAAGCAGGATGAATCATATATATTTGCATAATGTATTGTACATATTAAGTACAAAGCAAGCTTTTTAGATGGGCAATTTTGCAATTTCAAGTAAGTACAGTACCTGGCAATGATTGAAGTAATCATACTTGATAATGCCGTATGTATTAAACATTCTTGGCAATAATACTTCAGCATAAATTTTGTGTTTCAGGCTTTCAGATGATGTGTATTCCTATGTTTCATATCTTGTTTATCTGGTAGATGAGGAAAACTAATCTTGAATAGAACCTGTTGAATTACCATAGTGCAGTAGTATTAGACTGTAGTAAAAATTATGTCTAAAATACTTGTTCCCATTCACCTGAAGATTGTTTTTAAAATGCCTGTCTTATTTTTCAGGTCAAACCGTTCTCTGTATTCACTTGTCTCTTTACGGCCTCTGCCGGCAGATTATGAACCTTCTATGGTGACACGCCCTAGCACCTGCCCTGTGCAAGGTAATCTTCAGGTGAAAGAGTATTTTATTTTCAGTTTGGTATTATATTTCAAATAGAAGATGGTTTGCTTCCTCAGTAAAAACTCACTGCGTCTTAGTATTCTTTCTCTGAGCTGTTCCTATTGCTTCTGCTGGCTTTGGCATACTTACTCATATGCTGATATTATTTACTAAAATCTAGTCATGTTTCTATGTTTAGACATAAAGAATTACATTGTTATGATCTCCACATCTTCAAGGAGATTTTGTAGCTAATAAAAACATCTGTGCTATTTGTTGCCTTTCTTTAATCCCAGACTTGTGTAAATACCTTCTGTTTTGACATCTGTGAGGCCAGTTTGAAATTAATGTTACTGTTTGGCTTTGGGAAGGGGATTGTTCTTTGTTCCACTTCCCTCCAACTTTTTTGTCTGCCTGTATGCCATCGTAGTTTCACTGCTGTATATTGTCTTGTTGGCAAAAGAATTCAGTTCAGCTGACCTGCCGTGTATCTGTGCTAGATTCCCAGTGAAAGAAAGGCCTAAATTGCATTTGTGATATTTAATAGAAATGGTTGTGCTTCTGAAGGCCTCTAGATGGAGACCTTGTCTGCCCAAGTTTAGCAGTGTCTACATTAGATCTCCATCTGGAGGAGAAGCACACCTAGCTATTGACTGTGTAAAAGAGCAAGATCATACTTATTAAGCACACACTCATTTTAGATACTTAAATTAGGGAGACAGGATTTAATCTGAAAACTTCGAATGTTTTAATCCTATAAACTGATCCTGGCTGAACGCTTTAATTCACTGTCTGTCTTCAGCAAATGTAAAGTTCCTGTTTAGATGCTCAGAGCTTTTAATGGTTTACATTTTTTGGTTGTTTTAGGCTTTTCTATCACATCTGTGGTTTTAGCCACATATATTTTGAAAAAAGGAAGGGAAAGTAGAGGTGTTTGGTCAAGACTACATAGGAAGTCTAGAGAAAACCTAATGACAGGCTGCATATCTTCTGTTGTGTGATGCTGTGATTTAATGTTGAGATTTTCTTCATTATTATGTGCCACTTCAGTCATACCTATGAAGAGGTTGTGAATAACGTGCGTATTTAAAGGCAAAGATTTTGCAGATTTGTAACTCAGAACTAAAATTGTGATGCATATATTTTAAAACAGTTAACAAAATTTTAAAAGTAATCCATTGTTCTTCATTTAGGACTTCTATAAATTGCTTTTATATCGTTTCAGCCAAAGCAGATAAATCTTGATAGTCTTCAAAATCTTGTTTATCCAATTCTGCATTTTAGCTATAATTGTTTTCAATTTAAATTTAATATTTCATAGGGTTAATAAAGATTGCTTTTGTAGCTTTTCAGCTATACGGTATGCTAGCACCCTTTTATATAGCTGTTATGCATGTGTTTTTCAAAAATTGCAAAAGAATCATGTTTTGATTTTTAAACAAATAAATGTGAAGTATGTATGTTCATAAAAGATATCTGTTCTTGAAAGATGTGGATGTGGCAGGAGATGAAGAAACATGTGATGAAATGGTAGAATATGTCTCGCCTGAGCAACTGGGAGAGCAGCTGGTGACCCTTTCCTCATTACCGGAATCAAGGTGGAAAAATCTCCTCAGTCTTGATGTTATCAAGGTAATGATATTAGGTACACCATTGCTTATCTACTGTAGTATTTGGATTGTATTTTTTAAGAAGGACATAAGGCTATTTCTCCTGTAATGTAAAACAGACAATTGTCTTAACCATTCTCTTGGACATTCAAGAAGTCTTGAGAAGGAGGAAATATTTCATAACTTTCGCCATTACTATTTCTGCAACATGCAAAAGAGATGTCTGAAGGCAGATACTTTGATGTCAAGGCAGCTAGTAAGTGCCTGTAAAGCTGTTTGAGGTTATGCCTCCAAATCACTGTTGGACATTCTCATAACCAGAAAAAGAGGGAATGTGCAAAAAATAGTAGTATACAGCCAGATATATTTGCCCTTGTTCTATGAGCTGCATTTACCTAATCAGAAAATTTGATCCCACTTTTCAGGTATTTTTCAAGATTTTGCAGTAGAAGATTATATGGTACTTTTCACAGTTTCTGGGATTTCGGAGAGGGGCTGTTTTTCTTCTAGATAGTAGCTTCCTATTTAGTGGTAAAACTTTTTACTTATGTATTTACTTTGCAGTTAGTCCTTGCAGTTTTCATAGTATTTAAAAAATAAAACTCCTGACAAAGAAAATTCCCACATGTTCTTACTATGATGATGATTTTAATTCAAATATCTAATTAACAGAAAAAAAATAAACCAAGAGAGCCACCAAAAGTTCCCAAGTCAGCCCCTTTCTTCATACCAACAGTTCCTGGTCTTATACCCCGATACATTGCTCCAGAGGAAGAAAGTGATACACAGGTAAAAACAAGAATCAATATAATAGTGTTTATATAGTGTATTTTAGAAGAAAATTCTTAAGTGCTTTTTAGTGCTGAGTGAAATCTTGCTGAAGACTTCAAAGTACCAGTTTTAACACATTACATTAATGCTTTCTTTCTGAAAGTCTTTTATTCTGTCAGTAGGAAAAGAATCTAATGGAGATGTAAAAATATGTTTGCGTATTCATGTACACTCTTTTATACTTCCATGGTCTAGTCAAAGGTCGTAAACCTTGGAGTACTGGCACAGAAATCTGATTTCTACATTCATCTTGAAGAAGCCCTGAGCACTAATGAATGTAAGTTAAGAAAACATTTCACTAAAAATGTAGATCCTAATAATATTTTGATATATGTTTGATTTCTAATGCCAGAATTGTGTGTAACATTTATGAGGAAAAAAAAATGCGTAGTACAGTAGCAAAGGCAAAGAGAAGGACCTGTTATGTATAAAGCTGGCTAATACATAGACAGCCAATCTAGATCAAAGATTCTCTGGTACTGCAGCTTGCCTGCAGCATGGAGCCCAGTTCTGGCTAAAACCCACATAGAGAAAGAAGGTAACGTTCCTAAGATTGTTAGACTCTTTTGGAGATTGTGATGATCTCACCCAGAAGAGGTGCTATGTATTATTTCTAGGGTAAGAAAGGAAGGGAATGATCTGGTAAGCAATAGTCGTGATTCACCGAAACATGAAAAACATAATTTGCCTAGCAAGTTCTATTTTCAAGGGCTACTTCACTAAACATGCAGCAAATACAGAGCTTTAATTGATTGCTTTGTAATTTAAAGCTTAAGAAGAAATAATTGACATAAAAATAAGCTGTTGGATTTCTTTTAACATTCAATTCGTTTTGAAATTCAGTCACTTAAGTTGCCTGTGGAATGTACCTGCTGTTTTCCCTGTTTACCTTGTGCTGCTACAGAATCATTGAAAATTTAGATTTTTGGAAATGATTGGGAATCATGCCTTGGAATCATGCCTTGGAATCATGCCTTGGAATCATGCCTTGGAAATGTAAATGGACAGTCACTGATAGCCTGTCCACAAGGCAGTTATTCTGGGAGTTTTTCTACCCCTTCTTAAACTCTTTTGGGATGATCAGCTTACTCAACTGCACTTAAAACATTTTGTGCATAGAACTTTATTACCTATCACAAACAGGGTGTGGTTGTTATGCTGTGTTTTTAGTATTGCAATTGATAATGTCTATTAAGCCGCTTCAGAGCTGCTCAGAGAAGAGTGAAATATCAGGTGAATATTTAAAAACCTAACCAAGCACCTAGAGGCTGGCTGTACCTGGGAGCAAGTGCACTCTATGGTGCATTGCAGTAGTGGTCCCATGGGCCTCCCTCAGGCCACCTCTCTGCTGTAAGGCAGGTGTGCTCCAGGGTCTGTGCTGTAATCGCAATCCAGGGAGCCTGTTGCTCCTGACTCAGGAAGGTGCTGGTGTGTAACATGGCTCTGTGCTTGCTAGTTTACAAGCATCTCTTCTAAAGGTGACTAGACTATGCAAAGAAATAGTATTATACTCTAAGCCATCTTGGCTTACCACTGGGATGGAGACAGGGTTTCGTACCTCACATCAGGACTGTGAACACAGATTGAGCTGGGCACCTTTTCCATACTGTATATGTACCAACCTCATAGTATGTTCCATGCTTGGTTTTTTAATGTCACAGTACAAAAATGAATTAATGCATCTCTTTAGTACTGTTAATATCACAATTACATTTAAAACTAGCTAATGATTTTCACAGGAATCAAATACAGGTGGAAGCAGATTTATACTACCGAAGGAATATTAGCCAATGCCTGATACCATTATTTACAATGATATAAGAGTATAAGAAGTTGTACTTCTTAGCAAAAGAAATATTAATTAGAGGACATTTTTAAAAATGTTTTTACCAACAGCTGTCTTTGCAACCATACATATTTTTATTTCTGCATTTTTAAAGCAAGTGGATGGAATTCCCAAAGATCAGGTAGGATTGTAGAAATCCTGAGGAAGAACATTTACGAAGAGGAGGAAAGAATTTGTAAATTGCATGTATTTCTATCAGGGAAAAGATTTCCACCGCCCCCCCCAGGTCACAGGAAAAGCAGGAGGAATTCACTTTACAAAAGTAATAACTACGTTAGAGTGCACCAGATGATCCTCGATTTAGCTTAATGTCAGTAAGAGTAAACACTGTAAAGATTCCTAGTAAAAGTAGAACCCTGTCTCTTCTAGGATGTATTTGCAGTAATAGCTTGAAGTCCTGAGTATATAGGTGATTCTTGCCAAGATGTAAAATGACAAAGTTACATGGTTAATAAGAAATTTTGTTCTGCTTAAAAGACAGAAATGGGAAAAAAAGTGATACAAAGATGTTACTTGTATTTTTCAAGGTGAACTTACAAATAAAATGCAACTGTCTTATTAGAGATACACTTCGCTGTAGTATGTGATGGTACAGTAAATTAAAGGCAGGATGGCATTTTGTAGAAAATGAAAAAAAATAAGGAAACAGTAGAAGCTTGAAACATACAGTTACTGCTTAAGAATTTTGGAATAAACGTGTCCACATGAAGGATTTGTAAAATTCTTTTCTGCAAATATTACTGATAATGTATCCCTCAATGCTTTAACACAGATACAGCTCCACTTAACTTACTGAAAAGCTTGGGACCATCTAACATTGAGATAGAACTAAGGGGTTTGGCCCCTGAAGGTGGTGGCTCAATGGAGGTGATGCTAAGCTTTTTGAGAATGATTGGGATGATGCTGAATAAGAAGTACAACTTTGACCTTGCGCAGGCATACCTTGCACTATTTTTAAAGGTAACAATTTTCTTATAAAGTTCTATATTAGTCCTGTTTAAAATGGTGATTGTCCAGTAAAAGGATGTAAATTGTCTCCTTGAAAGAATTATCTTAAGTGGTTTTTGTTGGGGATGGTTTTAAAATGACTGACTGAATGTATTGGATAATTTGGCAACTCATCAGGTCACAGTCAAGAAAAACTTGCTAAAACCAGATACTGTGAAGAGGACCATGCCAGACAGTTTTTATTCTAGTATTCATTACTTAGAATTGTTTTTATTTTTGTAACATACCTAACTTTTTTTAATGGTTGTTAATTGCTAAGCTAAGATATGCTGTGTCTTCAGTAAGACAAGAATTCAATGCACAATATTTGGGGAAGTACAACAGACATTTTGTTAGACTTATCACTAGACACAGCAAGCCTGACTTTCATCTTCCATGTTAGTGGGCTGCCTTTCTTCTGTCAACTGTTAAGCATCAGAGAGCTAATGAAATTATTCCCAGGTTGTGGAAGTTAGAAAGTTATTGTGATAAAACACAGTAGCAGTTACTCTTAGAGAGAAGGTGGTTCTGCAGAAGGTTGAAACCCTTCTGATATACAAATGCTTACCATGTCAAGATACTCTGATTTATGAAACTGTGGGAAAGCAAATAATTACAGTTTACTAGTAAAAAAGTTGTTATAAACATTCAGACATATGCAATACTGTCTATTTAACTGAATATTTCTTGATAGCAATATTGCAGGGATTGGTTTTCAAGATAGAGTGTAATGCTGGACAAATACAACTTGCTTGTTTCCTTTTGTTGGGGTTAAATAGAATGTGTGGGACAGCTTTTACAAGAATAAGTAGTGCAGATGAATAGAAGTAGATCTGTAGAGTGAAACACTTCGGGTTGACGTCTTGATATTCATTCACCAGTGGCTTTTTATCATGTCTTTTTATTATTAGTCTGGTCCTATGGACTGGATATGATTAATAGTTGCAATATTAGATGTTAGAATTCATCTTTCTGTTTAGTTTCATAGAAAAGAAACTTAGCTGTTGTAAAGTAGATTAGGGACAGCTAGGTAATTTTCTTCAGAAATGTACTCCGGATTTGAACTGCAGTAGAATAATATAAACTCACCCTGTGACACATGAACACCAATATCTTTTGTTGTAGGTTCCAAGTAAAACAGCTGTGAGCTTAGCAAGACTCCTAGATTTAAGTGTAGCCAGGAGAATAACTATTCCATCTGTTAAGTGGTAATGATGTATTGCCTCTCTACGAGATTGGGAGGTTTCTTTTTTTTATGCTTTACCAAGGTTACTGTTTATTACATAGAAAGACATAATCTCTATCAGTATAGAGTGTGCTGGCTTCATTCTTCTTGCTTTATGCAACACAGATAATTAAAATAATAATCCTGATTGACCTCAGGGCATCTGTTTACCCTTTCTAGCCTAAAGAGGAATTTGTGATGCAGGTTGGAAAGAGGAGAAGGTTACCCTCTAGAGAAGTGTGTGATTAGGACAGATTCAGCAGCAGCGTCAGAAGAAGATCTAGTAAAGCAATAACACATTTAAGACATTTTGCTGCCTTATCCTATCTAATACATATGTTGGAGTAAAACGGCTTGTAAAAGACTAGCAAAAGGGAGGCAGCAGTAAATAGAGGGAATTAATTGAAGGAAGAGAGTCCTTCCCTTACTTGGGAAATTCCTGAAAGCAAAGTATTGGAATGAATGAGGAAACTGATCTTTTAATTTTTTTATTATCTGTATTTGTTTCACTAACTACTTGTTTTAATTTTCAGTTACATCTTAAGATTCTGTCATCAGAGCCAAACCTATTGGAAGAAATATCCAGATTGTCAACACAACTTGAGGAAACTTGGATTTATTTGCAGACTCTCTTCAATCAGAGCCTCTGTGTATTAACATATATGAAAAGTGCTTTGCTGTAAAATACTTAAGGATTTTATCTGCATGAAGTTCCCCTTGGAATAATAGTATGATTTATTACCAAAAATACTGGATCCCAATAATTATACCAGGACTTCTGATGCTGTATTTTATACATCTGTGTATGGTAAAGTGTTTTAGAACGTGCATAACTGAGTATTTTTGTTCCCTTCAGTTGGAGCAAAAATTAATATGTGCAGCTTAAATATTCATGTTGTATTAGTTTGTGTTATCAATGAACAAACAGTTGGATGGCTACAGGTAACGTAGCTAGTTACCTTATGTTTTCATGACCAAAAATGTTAATCAGCATGAAGAAATTACTTGCAAAAAAAAAAAAAAAAGTGGGAATGTAATTTCTGTGCAGGAAACCAAAACCTATATTTTGCTTAATAAACAATTATTGTTGATGCAAAAATAAAACAAAGAGTCTGAATTCTTAACAATTTATTAACATTAGTTTAAAGCAAATGAATATAAAAATTTCATTCCTCTGCAATCAGAGCGTTTCTGTAAAGCTTGTAAAAATTAGTTTTCTTCTCCCTTTGGCAAGCTGTGTTCACTGTTTTGCCTCAGACACCTATTTCTGAAAGAAAAGGTTTCTAGCTGCACTAAAAATGACGGAACTTGAAAAAAACCCACAACCTAAACCCAAAAAACCCACCCATTTTTTATAACCAGGTTTCTTGCTCTAATTTCTAAATTAGAGGCTATTGGAGGCTAAATTTCTTAGACAAATTAGTATTATTTTCTTAAGGAGATAAAGATTACTGAAATAAAAGCTTTGAGTTATGGGAAATTTTTGAGTCAGGTGTTATTTTTATGAATTGATATTTAGGTTTCACATAATAAGGTTTGGGCAGATTTTGGGAACTCAAGAGTGGGATTATCTTTAAACTTAAACTTTGCTGTTTGAGAGTACTGCCTCGGAGCGGAAAAATCTCCTGAACAAGGCCTTTGCTGTAGTTCACATGCTTCAGCTGCAGACATGGACTAACAGAGTAACTAATACAAATGTATGCAATTTTCATGAGAAAATTTGAAAGGTGGTGTCATGTTTTCCTCTGTACTTGGCACTGGTGAGGCTGCACCTCGAGTGCTGTGTTCAGTTTTGGGCCCCTCACTACAGGAAAGACATTGAGGTGCTGGAGCATGTCCAGAGAAGGGCAACCAAGTTGGTGAGGGGCCTGGAGCACAAGTCTTATGAGGAGTGGCTGAGGGAACTGGGGCTGTTTAGCCTGGAGAAAAGGAGGCTGAGGGGAGACCTTATAGCTCTCTACAGCTACCTGAAGGGAAGTTGTAGTGAGGTGGGTGTTGGTCTCTTCTGTCAGGTGGCTGGAGATAGGACAAGAGGAAATGGCCTCAAGTTGAGGCAAGGGAGGTTTAGGTTGGGTATTAGGAAGAATTTCTTTACTGAGAGGGTTGTCAAACATTGGAATAGGCTGCCCAGGGAAGTGGTTGAGTCACCATCCCTGGAGGTATTCAAAAAGCACGTAGATGGGGTACTTCAGAACATGGTTTAGTGGGCATGTTTGGTGGTTGGACTCGATTATCTTGAAGGTCTTTTCCAACCTAAATGATTCTATGGTTTAAACCCAGCTGGCAAGTAAGCACCACGCAGCTGCTCACTCCCTGCCCCTGCCCCCGGTGGGATGGGGGAGAGAGGCGGGGCGGTGGTGGGGGGGGAGTAAAACTCATGTGTTACAATAAAGACAGTTTAATAGGACAGAAAAGGAAGGGAAAATAATATACAAAATAAGCAATGCACAATGCAATTGCTCACCACCCACTGACCAATGCCCAGCCAATTCCCAAGCCGTGGTGCCTCTTGGCAAAATCTCCCCAGTTTATATACTGGGCATGACATCATATGGTATGGAATACCCCTTTGGCTCGTTTGGGTCAGCTGTCCTGGCTGTGTCCTCTCACCATGTCTTGCGCACTCCCAGCCTCTGCCGGCAGGGCAGTATGAAAAGCTGTGAAGTCATTGACTTAGTATAAACACTGCTTAGAAACAACTGAAAACGATCAGTGTGTTACCAACATTCTTCTCATCCTAAATCCAAAACACAGCACTATAACAGCTACTAAGAAGAAAATTAACTTTATTCCAGCCAAGACCAGGACAATGAATTAATTGCATTTGGCATAAGACTGAAACAATAGTGTGGTTTTGTTGTTCTATATACGTGATTTTTTTTTGTAATGCCACCATTTTTTAGTTATATATCCTGGAACAATTATCTGCAGACATGTACATGCAATGTAGAGTATGGAATACTGCCTGAAACAAGCAACAATTCCATATGTATCATGAGATCAGCATCCTTTTGGCTGCTCAAATTTGCAAGAAAAGTCATCAGGGTTATCAAAGGAGTGCAAAAGTGATGGGAAGTCAGCTTTTATAGCTTCTGTTTTCTGGCTGTTCTTTATCCATAACTTTGACTCATGTTAAAGCTTGAAGAGAACAGAGAAATGCTATGGAAGTTTACAGACTGTGGCATTCTAGCCAATTAGGACTGAGAATGTGGAGTCCATGGGAATGATGTACACTTGAGGGTTTTTTATGAAGTTTAACACTGAGATTTAAGAAAATCCTTTGTACCATAGAATGATTAGCTTCTGGTGATACCCGTTACTCCGAATTTCTTGAATGGATCTGAAGCAGTCCCAAATCTCTCAAACTTCAATGTTAATACATAATAAACATCTGAGCTTATAGGTGTTACTGTAACTAATTTGGAAGATTTTAAAGAATCATTTTTTGAACCAAGACATTAGAATATTAAGAGATTAGTAAGTCAGTAGTTGTGGACCTGCCTCAGTAGAAGAAGGAACAGTGGATAAAGAGCTTTCCTCTTGGATCAGAGCAAAGATCTGTCAAGCCTAGTGTCCTTTCTCCAGCTGGAGCAAGGAATAGATGCAAAGGGTCTAGCAAATGGGTCATGTGTAAAGCGATCCTTTCTCAAGCACATCACACCAGCTTTCAGCAGACAGCTATTTAGGTACTTCATGACCCAGCTGTATTCTTAACAGTTGTGTTTAATATTCTGTGACAGACCTGTTCGTTCTCTGTGAGTTCATCTAATCTCTTTTGGAACCCATTATCCTTCACAACATCCTGTAGTAATGGGACCTACTATTTATTTAAATACTAAGGGAAATAATGTATTTCTGCTTGTATACTCCAGACCTGCTATCTTCTAATGTATGCCCCTGCTACTTCTTGAATGTGAGAAATAATAATTGTGCTCTAGTCTTCACGCTTCACAGAGCAGTTGTGAAATGGTTTCTACTTGTGAAGGAGGTACTTCGTTTTACTGAGTGCACACATGTTTTTTCACTGACATGCAAGAACCTTTTTTGGGCACAGATGTTTAAATCTGTATGTACAAGATTTGTCTACAAAACTCGGAAGATTTGTGGAGGGTGGTGGTTTTTTACTTACTTTCTTTTTTTCTGGACTACTTGATGTAATCCAGAGAAAAAAGACATACTTTTTGCCAAACAGGCCATTCGTCTGAAAGCAGAACCAGCAAGCTAATTTTTGCGAACAATTGATGTATAATCCTGTTGACATAATATTTGCAGTCTGGGTGATCTCATTAAATGTGTTAATGCAGTTTCTTATATCATACACAAATGTGTTTGAAGTCTACCTGGAAGACTTCAATTGTTTCCTTCAGAAAATAGTCTTTAGATGTTAGTGGTATCCCACCTCCTTTATTCTTTTGTCTTTTCCTCAAAATTCCTAGTCATCACTGCTATTTCAGGAGTGTTTGACTATTCTTAAAGCTGGTTCCAGTCTTACACCAATCGCTCTGATTGCTTCGTGTTCTTAGCCTTTTATTTTGTCCTTCTTCTCCCTGCATCAAAATGGTGAGCAACTGTTTGCCATTAATCACTTCTTCAGAAATAAAAAATAATCTCTACTTGCTAGTGGATATAAGTGGATATTTCACCTGCTACTTCCTGTATTATTCCTTCATCCAAGACATCAAGGACAATATCTTGTGATACTAGTCAAAAGTTGTTGATTACAAGTGGTAAGCCACATTACAGTGGCATTTGATAGGTTGGGCTTCATGTTGTCTATAAGAACTCATTTTAGCCTATTGGCATTGTAATGGCATATGCAATAGGGTGTGAGAAAAATCATTAGCTGTATTAAGGGATATACTTGTTAACCCTAGGCTCTCTTCTAAGCAGGACAACTAAAGATTTTACCATTCTTAAACAATGCCAAGCTCATTTTAGGCTAGCTTTTACTAGCAACTTGTTATGATTCTCCACGGTACTGTGTGTCACAGCACTCCTCCCAGCTTCTTCTCAAGTCTGTTATTTGCCTGTGCCTGCCTGTGTTCCTGTGCTCCATTTTCACCATGATTTTCTCTGCTCTTTGGCTTCTGAGCATACCTGCTCCTCTGTCCTGTACACAGCAGTCCTGTCAAGGTAGGTCTCAGTACTTCCACTATTTTACTTTGACTGTGTTGTACTTTCCAAACTGATTTGGTACTCAGGTGAGTACCAAACCAATTAGTTGGACCTTGTTCCCTGAATTTGTTGCTGGCTGGATTCAAACTCTGAACAGTGAAGGCTCCTCTCTGAGCTATAATAAGCCTTTACTGCAATCTTTACTTTCCTTTTTCTTTCAAGTAAAAATAGAGTTATTATGAGGAAAAATAGGCAAATGTGAAGTGAGAGTAAACAGATGCAAATGTTTACACATTTTTCAGTAGCCAGCATAGACCCCTAACTTGAAGCACTTGAACACTTTGTAAGTTTCAAATTTAACTCTTGCTTCTTCAAAAGAAATGTTAGGAAAGGTCTCAAGTCTGTGCAAATTGTCATAATGCAAGCATCATTGTCCCAGAGTAAGGAAACTGGAAGGTACTCATTTGCATTCTGTGAAGTAGAAAAGCCAAAGCATTTCTTGGCGTATTTGAACTCTGTTGATGAGCTGTGTTGAAGGAATTTAGCATTGTTTAAAGATAACCAATATATAAGTAGTTTCTCCTTTTGGCCATTGACATCAGCAGATGTTTCCTGAGCATGGTAACTTAGCATATCAGTATTTTCAGCACATCATCAGTTGTAAAACTTGTGCTTCTTAAGAATTACTTGATGAAAAATTATCTTTAAAAAAAATAATTTTCCTTTTTAGAGATGAGGAATCCAATCAGTGCCTTACTTGATGTCAGTGCAAGGAGTCTGCTTTACTTTTTTGATGGGTTTGCAGTATGTGTTAGAGGAGAATAAAATGCTGTCATTAAATGTCCTTAGCACTTGTGCTTTTCATTTTGTGAAGCAGTGATAAATTGAGGAAAGAAAAATGAAGGACAAAATAACTAAGATCTTTCTGCCCTAGCTATTCCTTTTTCCCCAGAAGGATTGAGTGAGCTCTCTGATGCTCTGCAGCACATCATGGAACTTTGCTGGTTAGTGGCAGTCTCTGGAAGATACCTTTTCTCCACTGATGCGTGTACTGCTAGTTTGCAAACCAGTCCATGTGACTAAGTGGAGGTACATCCTATTGCCCTGACTCTCCAGTGTGTTAAAAGGTCTGATGTACTGGCTGTGTGGGTGTTAGAGTATGCCAGTGTTAAGGGTCATCCCCCCGAAGGATGAGACCACCTTGGTGATTGGCAGTTACCTGAAATCACCCATAGAATAAATCAGAAAAAGGTAGAATAAAATAATGTATTTGTAGAATCTTCACTCAGTTGCTATGTTTGTGAAGGCTGTGGAAATAAACTTACCTACTTAAATTAGGTCCAGAGGATTCCTTCATCCTGTGTTAGCCTGTAGCCAAGCTGCTAGTTGCCTTACAGCTACATAGCTGAAGATTAGCACTTACTGTCTCTTGAGTTGCTCAATGTTGGTCTTGGAATAAGACGTGAATTTAGCAACTCATGCCATCTGTTAGCACCCCAAACTCTCCTTGAGAGTTATTGAGATTCACATGTCTCAAAAGGATTTTGTAAACTTAGCTCACTACAAAAGTGGTTATGACATTCCTCTCTTACAACCAGTGATGTTCCCCACTGCTTTGGAAATGTTAGCATCTCTTTGGCCTGGCTGGAACTGAAAAGTCAAGGTTTGATCACACAGGGCTGTGCAGCTGGTTGTTGTTCACATTTGAGATTAACCTTTATATTTGCCCATTGCTTTGCGTTGATGAAAGGGTAAGGGATGACTGCCCAATTCTCTTTGACGAATTCAATTTCAGCAAAACCAAGATAAACATAAGCTATTTCAGCAGTGCTTACATCAGTGCTTAATTGAGATGGTTTATTGATGGTGCTAGAATAAACAGCATCATCTCTACAGAAATCCCTGCAGCTCCCTTCATGTTGATGGCTGAGGATGACGTCCTACTGGTGCATATGGAAAGGGCAGAAACACTTGATGCCTTTTTTTCTTCAGTCTTCACAGGCAAATCCTTTTTCTGTGTGTACCAGCATCCTTTCTGAAGGAGAGGAGCTGCCAACAATGGGGGAGCAATGGGTTAGAAAGACTTTAGAGCACAGTGCTCTGCAGTCACCTTATAACCATGGGACTGCACAGGACTTACGCACAAATGCTGTCCAATATAATGGCATTGCCTATCAGCTATAAAAAAGCGTTGTGATCGAGGAGGTCCCCGACAACTGGACTGAGGCTGTTGTGCCCATTTTTAAAAAAGGTGAAGTGGAGGATCCAGGGAACTATTGGTTGATCAAACTTACCTCAGTCTCCAAAACAATCATGGAGCATGTGCTGCATGTGCTTTTGGAATCCATCTCCAGTACACAAAGGGGAAGACGATGAAGAACAACCAGCAGAGTGATGAGGGCAAATCATGCCTGACCAAGCTGGTTACCTTCTAGGATGAAATGGCTGCTTAGGTGGACAAAGGAAGAGCTATGACTTTAATGATAAAATTCAGTGCAAGTATAACAGTATGTAATTACTTAATAGTCTATTATTAAACATTGCAAATTGCTACTGTTAAAGTCAACAGGCATGCTGTCAGTTAAGATTTTGCAAATTTTAGTGCTTGTTCATTGTGTTCTGTGTGCCATGTACCTTTTACTCTGTGAGCTGGCTTACAGGTGATACTGGGTCTACAGCATAGAGGTGTGAATTACTTTTGCAGTAATCCAGTATAATCGGCATTACAGAAATTAATTTAGTCACGTTCTAATTATGCCTAATGCATTATTATTTTGTTAAATATCCCATAGCAAAGAAGCTCAATAAATTAGATGCAGCAATGTTGAATAATGCTACTAGCATTCGAGAGATTTGCAATGAGGCATAGAAGAATTAGACTGCCAAATAAGTTGAAAATATTTCAAGTGAATGTCTGATAAGAAAAATTATTCTAAAATTGGTGGGTGCCACAGCACATTTGACCATTTTACAAGTTCTTGCCTTTTATCCCTGGAGGTTTCGTTATTGTGTATCACCACCGTATTATGTCCCCTGCTGTAGTTAGAGATCTTTCTTCTTTTTATAATAGCTTCTACAGCCTGACTATTTTATAACCAATTGGTAACACAATTTGTGCTTGAGCAAAGACCCTGTTCCAAAAGTACAAGGCACTTAATCTGGGAATGGTGAGAGGTCCAAGAAACACTTAAGAGAGACTGTAAAAACATGTAGCTAGCTGAGAAATAGACACAAAGTGCAGTTGTCTTAGGGAAAAGAAAGAGTCTAGAAATGTATTTCTAGAGCAAGACTCTGCCGCTTAGGCTTGGAGACAGTAGTAATCTCAAAATTGTAGAAGAAACAGACTGGGATATATCTTTTCAGGAGCTAGGGACTTACTGCAAATAAATCTCCATATTTAGCAAGAAAAATGTCCGAGGTGTTGTAAAGAACCTGTGCAGTCAGAAGAAAGACTGTCAGCCCTCAGGAAGAGGATGGACCCCACTACAGTGGTACTTGGCCCAGAAGAAGGTGTCCTCTCTAGTGATGCTGTCCCCTTTGCAGCATCTCCCACAATAATTAATGAAAACATCAGAGCAGATACCTGAATACCAGAGCAGGAGTTATGACAAAGAAACCTGCTTGGAAGAGAGCAACACAGAGCCTCTTTCTACACAGGAGGAATGGAAGACAGTGAAGTACATAGCAGTGAACCTTCAGGGAAGCAACAATCTGATTGCAGAAAGCCTATAGTGGGTAGAGACGGGCATCCATATGTTCCTCCTCGTCCCTGCCTAGCAGTGGGACTGTTGTGGCCATGCTGTAGAAGCCCTCTTTTCCTTTACAGCAAGGTGACTGCAAGATGTTGACTTTATGCGTTACATAGTTCCTGTGGGCAAATCTGCTTAGACAGGGTCACAGAGTCCAAAAGTGGCCCCAGTTGGCTAGTGTTAAACATTGAGGATATCATATGCATGATAACATGCAAGTTGCAAGATGTCTCCTGGCCTTCCTTAGGGGACTAGACAGGAATGATTTCCTCATAAACAGAGGAGCCAAAGCTGGATTCAGCCTGTCAGAGAACTGTAGCTAGTTTTCTATATAAACTGGGATTTGTGTCTGTGTATTGTGATTGCCAATGTCAAGATCTTAAAGGGCAACAGAAAGAAGTGAGGTAGTGGGCAAATACAAAGATACTGCCAGAACATTTACTTGATAAAATTATGTGGAAAATGTACCAATTTTTTCCCAACAGAAACCTATTAGTGAGGTATACTGCATGTTTCCACAAGTTGATAAGACCTGAACAGATTTGTCTTTACGAAATAGAAGGTTAAGGTAAGATATTTTTTTTTTCCAGGAAAATGTCTGTTTCTGTGAGCTTGGAAAATTTGTTAACCTACTTTATAAGTATTTGATTAATCTGCTTTGTAAAGAAAGAAAATACAGAAATTGTCAAAGTGAAAGAAAAAAAATCAATTGAGGTAAAATAATGAAGTAAACTTTAATCCTAAGGGCTAATTATACTGAAAACAATATGTGCTAATGAAAATTTGATCGCCTTAGATTATTTGCTCCATGCATATGAGAATATTTCTTAACTGAGCTCAGTGCCTGGCAGTTAAAGAATAAATCTTGATTATAGCATACACATATAAAACAGGCTATGACTGAGGAGGTGCTGTTCTTCTGGCACATGCCATTTCCTTTCATGCTGAAAGGTGAGGCTTTGAAAAATTTCATAAGTTTTTTTCAAGCAGAATCATAGCACAGCTCAGATACTCATTCTTCAGCTTATTTATCATCTTGATATGTGGGAGGAGGAAATCCTGGAGCCCCAGATCATTACAGATGTTATCAGTAATCTTAAAGTAACTCATCACCCCAAATCCACTTAAGTCTCTGGACTAAGAAACACAGATGGAGTTCTGGGATTAGCAGAAGCTGGCCCTGTAGCTTGATATGCAACTTAAACAGGACCATGAGCTCCTTGATACGCCTGGTCAGCCTAAAGAGAAACATAATGCAGTGACTGTAGCATCACATGAAAATGGTTTGGACAAAATGAATCTAACCTCATTTGAATTAATCTAGCAAGAGCTGTGGGCTGCTGCCCTGAAGTGGAGTGTTGATGTTAAGCTGAACACTGATGCTGGAGAAGGAGCCAAACCCAAACTGTGGTGGTAGAACATTCTTACCATCTCAGTGTGTTCCATCAGCAAGAGGGTGGTTACAACAGCCCCTCTGAAGTACAGCTTTATACGCTGGTCCAGATTTGTTGTTCTTCTGATTTAAATACTATTTTAAATACTGGTTACAGTCCTAAAAGAGATGCTATGGTCTAGGCAACTGTTAAGCTGTGTTAGTGCTCTGATTTTAATAACTGACAGCCCTAAGTGAACTGTCAATTAAAATGACAGATTCCTGTTGATTAGAGATATCTACAGTGAATCTCTAGCCACTGACAAGAAACAGGCTTCTATGCTAGAAGACAGTCTGCTGTAACAACAGGGAAAAAAATTATTTTTTATAATAAGCCATAAATGAATTTTCTACTGTTTTTCCATAATAAAATAGTATGCTATTTTGAAAAGGGATCAGGTTAAAAGCTTTAACTAAGAGACACTTTTGCAAAGCTTATGAAGACAAAACTGCTAAATAAAGTCCTTGAATAGTAATTAATCAGGAGTGAGAACTACATTCAGAAAAGCCAAGTAACTGTTTTACATGTGTTGGATAATATTAAATGAAATAAATCATTGCCTTTAATTAGAAAAGGACAACTGACAGTTTTCAATGATGTTCCAGTCTCTGTTGTTCTGTTGAAATGGGTCTACGTGGCCACAGGCTTTTTGCCTCTCACAAATATTAACCTAACTAGGTATTGGAAATACGTACAGATAGCAACAGACAAATGAAAACAGATTTTAAATCTAATAATATAAATATAAAATTCCGTGCTTAAGAGAACTGTGTAATTTTCCTCCTTTTACAATCAGCTTTTACTTTTTTTCCTAAAAGGCACTCTCAAGATCTTCTTCTTAGCTATGATTATCATCCTCCCCAAACCAGAAAAGCAAAGGTTTACTAGCATTAATTGATGACCTTTCCAATTATTTCTGCCATTCCTGTGTCAATTTCTGAGAAATTGTTCTTGCAGTATTCACCCCACTGATTCACTGCATGTATCATCTACAGAAATTTTAAGAGCTGAATAAAACATTGTAGACACATCTGGTCAATTCAGCATTTTCTCCTCCATGTTCCATATTTCTAAACAAGATTCTCTCTTTACATTGCTTAGTTATGCTTTTCTCCTTTAACTAAAGGGGAGGATGTCTTACTAAAATGACAAGATTGTTCCTCAGATTGTACTAAGATAAAGGAAAAATCTTATTTGTTCCATTAATCTCTTTAATTTCCACTCTAGGATTCAAAATGTAACAATTATCCTTTGTTACCGTCTGCTTCTATTCCTGTTAGAGACTAACTTGAAAGGCAAGTGCTTCTTTTCCTATTGTTATTGCTTTAGCAACCATGTTCTTAAGAGCTAATTCTCAGTCTAAGCAGCACCCGCTCATTTTATAATGTTGGTAACAATTTCCACTTGCTCAATGGGAGGTCCTTTCATCCAAAGACTTAAAGTGCTTGACAGCAACCCATGAATATAGGAGTTATCAGAACTGTGTGACATGTAGGGAAATGGATCATGTAGCATAGTACCATGTAGAAATATGTGTATGTTATCATGTAGGAGTGTTAGCTAGAGGTTGGGTTCCCAGCTGTGGCTTCCAGGCCTAAATAGTTTGGTGCTAGCTTGCTCTCTCTTGCTTTTTTCATCATGCAGTCTTGATATATCCATTGTTGCTGAATGTCCTCTACCAAGTCTGCAGAATGACCAGAAATAGTAGAGAGGAATTCCAACCCTTGGCTCCTTGTCCTACTGTTCACAATTAGTCCGGTCTTGAGAAACTTGGGGGTGGAGGAAGAGGAGCGATGAAAATCAAGGTTTCTGCATTCAAGGTAAGATGGACAAGAGCAAACCCGGTCTTTAGTTTCCATGTTGCGACCTATGGTTTTGACATCTGACCAACTGTGGTTTTGTGAAGATTGCTGCTCAAGCATTTTACCTAGGAGTTCCTAATAACTCAACCTATCTTCTCCATCTCTGGCAAAAGCCTTCAGTGCTCAACTGTATTAACTCCAAACAGCACTTCTAGGTTTATAGGGAAAACACAGTGATACCCACCCAGTCAAATGCTTACAGCCTTACTCTACTTCAACTCAAGCCAATTTCTTTCTAGCAAGAATAACAGAATACTAAATGGTCAAGTCTGGCGCCTAATAAGACCGGTTCATATAACAGCATTGATATTCATAGATGGATAGACAGCAACCTCTGGGTCTGATTCTACCCAGAAATGCAATGAATGAGGAATTGCTCTGTGAATGCTGACAAATCTAGTCATAATGTCATTAAAAGCTGTCCCCTCTCTTTCTCCTTTTCCCCTATGAAGACTACTCTCTCGATAGCCAAAGTGATAGTAAAGAATGTGTTGCTGTCCCTCAGCCATTTCACTCTTTTTACATATGATGAAAGGAAATTTACATTTAAAAGATGGGGACAAAGAGCTGAAGATGAAGTATAGCTGTGCATTTACTTCCCTTCCTGTGCTGTGGGGCCCTGACTCTTTGCTTCAGAGCCCACAAATCATATCCTTGAAGTTCCTATGATGAAGGGTTATAAATGTATATGGAGGAGCAACAAAAAGGCAAGAAGATACGCTTTTGTCGTATGCCTGACTTTTTAGTGTGCTTGGTTCTCAGGATATTAATTATCTGTGGATCTAGTAGTGTGATGCATTATTAAAGTGGCCTAACAATTCCCCTAAGTTTCTGGTTTTCTTCAATCGTACAACACATGGCATCAGAAACCCCATGCCAGACTTCTTTGCAACTCTTAGGCCATAGTGAAGCACCATATGGAGTTCCAAACATGGTGGGCTTCAGGATATATACATAAACATTTAGTTACTAACTAATTAGCTGTGCAAATGCCTTACTGTGAGTCAAACCCACCAGTCTTCAGAAGTGCCTACACAGCAGGACATTTTCTTGACCAAAGTTTTTCTCTGTTGTGATGAACTGAAAAGTTATTTAGGAAAATACGTATAGGAAAAATCACTTCAGTAAGATCATATTTTTATCTGACCTGCTGCCTAAGTTTTGCTTTAAGCTGAAATAACAAATGTGAAATTTTAATGTAACAATAATAAGGGCTCTGTTAGATCTGACTGAAGTGGCCAAAAGCAGATGCCAAGGAAAAGTGAAACACATCAAGCATATCTGATACTTCCTCTGAAATACTTTCTCAGCCTTTACCAATTTGAAAGTAATGGACTATCTGAGGCAAAGGTGATTTCTAACTGTTCTGGGATATTGAACAGTGGGTTTGTCTTTCATGAATCTGCCTGGCATCTTTTGAATCCACCTACATTTTTGGCACCTGCAGTATCCCATGGCAAGGAGTTCCACAGCTTACCTGCTCACAGCTACCTCCTCTTGCTTGCTTTGAGGCTGGCTGCTTGCTCACTATCTTATTCCCCTTAGTTCTTTCACTGAAAAAAGCAGCAAACAACTAATCCTTATCCATCCTGGGGTTCCCCCCACACCTGCACTCCTCTCTTGATTTTCTAGTTCTTTAGTTTGGGTAAAATTAAAAAGGAAACAGTTGCAAAGATGACTGTGTAATGGGAAGAAAAATCTTCTACCTAAGCAATGTAGATATAGGTATGTATAAACGCTGAGCCGTGTAGGCACTCTTATTTAGAAAATGAAAAATAATTTTTGTATGACTTCATGTTTTGAATGCTTTGATAAACAACCATGAAGGCTGATTATTTCTTGAGTTGTAGGCAGCCTGGGATAACTGTAAACATAAGAGACTACGTCACTGGCTGCGTCGTCCTCTTAGTTAGCTAGCAGTGTATTAATCTGGAAAGAAAACATAGGCAAACCTTTTGGAATCCCTATCCTGGTTTTCAAATGTATTTAAAAAAAAACATTCACAAAGCAGCAAATGAGAGAGAAACTGCGGGTAACAAACTTACATTGTTTTCAGAAACTTCATGAACTAACAAGTACTGTTTCTGGAATAAAAAGAAATGATCATTCAGAATGTATCAGCATTTTGTCAGCAATATCTGACAAACTTGTCAAACTCCAAAATCTCCATTTCGTTTCATTGCAGGGAAGACCATTTCACAATAACATTGGTTTTCCCTGGAAGTTTTATAGTAAACAATGATTTGGATAAGATCCTGGCCCAAGAGGACAGGTCTTCAAGTTGTGCAGATCCTCTAAAAGATGGAGACTGTGCTTTTGCAGGTTCTTTGTAGTGAATGGAGCCATTAGCAGTAGTGGTGGACAGACCCATTTGGGATGTCATGATCAAAGCACTCTTTCTCTTGTTCACTGTAGAGGAGTTAGCAGGCAGCTGGTGAAGCATGTTTGGTTATGGACTGTTACCTCGGAGCACCTGTGTTACAAAGTATGACACGGTGTTTAACACTGAGACAGGCAGAAAAATCATTGAGGATATAAATAGTTTATTGTGTTCTCTCTTTTGGATACATGTTTCAATGTTTTTATTATTTAATGGGATCACTTACAGTATTTGAGAACCCAGTAACTGCTCTGGGACTCTGTACAAACTTTAAAAAATATATGCAATGTTTTTGTTTAATGTTCAAGTGCTGTAAAGTGAATGCTGGGTATTGATAAATTATATGTGACATTTATTATGCTAGATTCTGTGCTGACCCAGAGCTAATGGAAATTACAGAGTATGGCCTGTATTTGTTCCCATTAAGGGTACTTGTTCTCAGTAGCACTTCAGGCTGCTCTTGTCTGATCTTGTTATCTGTTTAGCAGTTTGAGCTGCCTAAAGTCTTTCTAATTCCCACGATCAGTTCCACTCCTGTAAGGATAAATACAGTATGCAAGGATGCCAAGGAGCAAAGTTGAAAGAAGGTAAAAATTTGCAGTTAAGACTGGGGTTGTGGAAAAGCAGAATTTTCTTGTATTGCATGCAAAACTGGAACAGAAAGTTTTAAGTTCTGTTCTCAGATCTGTCACCATCTCTCAGTGCCTATAAATAAATCAGTAATGTATTCCCGAGTTCCTTCATCAGTGAAGTAATGCTTGGTGTGTTACTGTTACCAGGGATTTAAGGGAATTTTTTAAAAAAATGAGCAAAACAGTGTGGCAGACTAGAAGGGAACATCCTGCTCAACATGCAGGTAATACTTTGGCACCTAAAGGTTGTGGCCTGCTCTGTGCTGGAGTATCATATTGTGCTCATATATGTCTAGTTAGAACAGTTTCATTTAGCTCTCAGAAGATCTTTCCAGCAGTTGGCCTCCCATAACTGTCAGGATGATTGAGTAATTTGGATGCCTTCCAAGGCTCCTTCTTTTCCCAATAACCTAGATTGTTTCAGTTTGAGTGTGTTGTGGAGAAAAAAATTTGCCAGGAATTTCTGTTACAGGAACTGGTGGAAACATCACTGAACCTGACTCAAACCAGACAAGCATATGGTTTGCTACAAATTTATATTAGCAGCTCTTGATCATAAGTATCAAATTTAGGCATATTAAGATTCCTGAACAATTTTAATGTTTGGCCTTTTGCATTATGGACAGTGAAATAATCGTCTGATGACAGATAGTTAAAAGACTGCTATCCCATGCATGTGGGCAAAATGTGAAATAATATTGGAATTCTACACAGATGTAACAAGGGAATGTTGGTGGCCAGCCCCATCTAGTGAATGGGGGGGTTATCACCCTCATGGTGAGTGACAGGTTTGAGGACCGTGGTCATAGGCTCTGAAGGGACTCAGAGGCAAAACCAAGTAATTTTTATATTTGATGGCTTGAACTAGAGGGGTTATATAAACAAACCAACACTCTGGGAGAGAAATTATTTCTATCGGCACCATTCTGAGTAGGCCTACATTGTATTTGTTGAATCCCAGGAGCAGAACCTGAATTAATGGAGGTATGAATAGTTTGTGTTACATGGATAGGTAGGAAAAAACATATCCAAAAATACAATCTGGGAAGAATCTGCAAGACTTAGACACAGTCTGTTTTGTGGCCAGAGAGATAAGGGTCATAGATGAGACCTAGACCGCAGGCAGGTGTGGTAGCCATCCAGTAGCAGGTAGCAGGTAGTAGATGGCATGTTGTTGAAAGAAGGTATCTACAAGTAGGACTGGTCTGAAAGTGCTTTGATCAATAGAAATCAGGTGTTAAGAATCATATCCAGTTCCTAAGCCATCTGCTAAAATGTCTTTCCATAAGCTCCAGTCCTTCTTGACACACAAGGTGGCAGGTAGCTCTCCTTCTTCCCCATCTGCTCTGAAGGTCCTAAGCTTTACAGTGATAGCTTGCTGTCACCCTACCTTTTTCCCCTTTACATGTGGAAATTCTGATGATTAAGAAAAGTTCTTGTTGTATATTTGCCCACAGCACTGAATCACTGTGCAGCTTCCCCACCTTTAATACATCCAGTCCAGGAGAGCCTCAGGGGCAAAAGTCACTCACTCCAGTGGAGATGTGGTCAGTCTGTTCAGGACCAATTTCTTAGTCTTAAAAAAGTCCAGATGTTCTTCTGCTGTTGTAAGCATTATCATGCTTTAAGAATGATATTTTTATTACACTTTGTAGCAATGTGAAGGAATTGGATTACTTTTCAAAAGCTGATGACTTCACCATTGCTGAGATACTGTCTGAGAAAGAAAAGGAAAATCTGATGTAGGATATGGTGGATCTGGAGGTCAGGCATCATCTCTGATAGTGAATGCAAAAAACCTACTCACTCATGAAGCTGGTGTTAAAAAGTGACTTTTTAAAAATAATAGCAGAATAAAGTCTGTAGTGCTTGAAAAAGAAAACGTGGTTTCTTTAGCAGCCCACTTCATGCTTGGATACCTAATCCAAGACCCATCAGTCAGTAGGAGATTGCCATTCATTTCAATAGGAGGTAGCAGAGGGAGGAGAGGTGGGCACACCTCCCCAGTGAAGGCTTTTGAGATTTATAAAACACTTGAGATCTAGAAAACTACTACTGCATTTTTTTTCTTCATTCTTGCATTCAAGATGCTAACTTTTCCATTTTTTTCTCCCATAAATGTCACAACCATAAAAATCTCCTTCTTTTTTTTTTACTTTTTGAAATTGAAAGTTGAATTTGGATACAGTCCAGTTGCAGCTTCTGGGGCTGTAGAGAAAAGACAAAATATCACAAGAGTCAGTTGTGCTGGTAGTGACAAGTTTGTGTACCTAGTCAGTTTTTAATAATGCTCTGTATGCTGTCTGCAATGTGTTTGCCAATTCCTGTTATGTGTTCACAGATTAAAATCTCTCCAGCATTTGTTTTTAAACTGGAGGAGAGCACCACCCATTTAAAATCTTTGGATCTTCAAATGAAGGGAACGTCACTAGCTGCAAGGCAGCAAAGATTTGCAGCCACATTAACTCATACTGTTTTCTGCCTTTATCTTTTTTAGGCTAGAAAACATTTTCAGCAACTCTGCTAGATCATGGTCTTAAATAATTTTTGGTAATTTCACATGGTAAATTATTTGACCCCTGCTGGGAATAAAATTTCATGCTAGCTAACGTTGTTACAAAAGGAGCATGTGCTATATCAGTAATAGCAATGATGTGAGCACTGAGTGCAAGTATTACAGTTTTTCAGGGAGTTAAGCAGGCTTGAGATGCAGAAATGTAAATTCACTGAAGATTGCCAGATTTTAATGATAAACCATGTGTGAGAAATTGATCAGGAAGCTCCGGATTTGGGGGGGGGGGGGGGGGGGGGAGAGCATGTCGAAAGCATCTAACTGGTGGTACTCTCCTTACATTGCCAGGAGGCAACAGATATTTTTGACCTACCACTTGAAGATAATTTTGTAACTCACATGTAATCATTAGTATCCTTCTGCTTTCATCTGCTAGTTTGCATTCTGGTTATAAAACTCTTGGATATATTGTAAGCAGTTTAAGAGCAAGTGGGGAAGGCTGGCCTGGGGGAACATACTTTCAGCCACTGGAAGTTGCCTGAAGCCACTGAGGCATGAGAAGTTTTGATTTGGTCTGCTGTAGTGTCTGTTCTGTTTCCCAGATGAGGTCCCTGACGAACATCTCTCCCCAACCCCATGGAGCATCGCAGCAGTCTCAGCGCCTGTGTCCATCCACAGCCTCTTCATCCTCCACTGAAAAAGCTCTCCTTCCTGCTGCTGGGATCAGCTCCCCTCCGAGGTGGCCTCTTTCCCCTTTTCTTTCCCAAGAGGCAGGCACGTCAGTGCCACTGGTGCCGGGGCAGCCATGGCCCTGCGGGTTTGCGTGGTGCTGGGGCTGGCCACCTCTCGCTTGCCTTTCGGAGCTGCGGGTGCCCCGTCTGGTGCGGCAGCCAGAGGACATCAGCAGCGAAGGGCAGGGCCTGGAAGTGGTTTTCCATCACTTGCAACGGTCTGTTCCTCCTGCCTCCTCGGCCGATTTCCAGTTTGTACCTATTCGGTCTGCTGACCAGTGGCCTTCTAAATTAAAACGTAGCCAGTTTGGCCCACACAATATATTGCATCACTGCTATGTCAGACTGCAGAAAAAAATAATTGTCTTGTATTGATGTGCTGAATACACAATACTACATTTGGCATTGTTGCACTAGACTCCTTATTTTCAATAATAAATATAAATGACTCAGCTCCAGAAGCAGCTTTTTATTTGTTAGTTGGCTATTCTTTTCATGGAAAAAATGAACCTGGCTGTATTTCAAGTATGTGAACTATGGCTGATTGTTCATAGATGTATTTTAATGAATTAAGACTACTATGAAGTAATTAAACCTTGTCATGGAGAACATCTATCTGGCAAATGTACTTATTAGCAAAAATAAGTTGTAGAGCCAGTCCTGGAGTCTTTCTTCACTGAAATTTATGTGAGCTCCTGCTGCTGCTGTCCTGTTTAGGGGTCGACAGTGCTTCTATTTTAAAATCAGCATTTTTAGGAATTCAGTCTGTAAGCATGATTGTGGCAGAAAATTGTAATATGTATAGATAACTTAGGCAGAGGGCCTTTTTCTTTTCTTGGTTTCTGTTTTTTTTTTTAAATATGGATATCTGATCCTTTGCCCACTTTTTATAATCTAAGAAAACATGGTAGAGACTGCTGGTTGTGGGTGATACTTTCTACAGTCTATAAAAAGATTTGCAATTCTTGTAGCTGCTGTTTTAAACAACGTACATTTTTTAGGAAGTTGGCAGGGGAGGCTGGATGATCCGGTGGCATGGAACTAAGTCTGCTCCTTTAAAATTTGAAAATTTTGCTACTGGAGGTCAGAACCTAAGTTTGTACTCACCAATCTACTTAGTCTTTGACTTTGTTCAGCAAGGTCTACACATGTGCTTAAGTTCCAATAAAATCAACAGACTGAATTGAAGCCCATTTTTTATGCCTTGCTAAATAAAGATACTAAATGTAGAATGAAAGCCTGTTTTCCAGGATGAGTATGCGGTGAAAGTGAATGGGAGCTGAAAAGAGGGGGACCTACCCTGTTCTTGATGTGGTACATGCTAATTAGACACCTATAATCAGTCAGAAGGAATTGAAGCACCTAATTGCCTGTTCCTGCATTAAAAACTTTAAAGAAGCATTTCTGGGAAGAACAGATCATGACAAAATTACCTGTGATTACAAGGGAGGGGATCTAATAGTGCAGGTGCACTCTCAGAGTCCCATAGATTGGGTCATGATCCAAATTCAACTAAAACCAATTCATGTTATTTCAGCAGATTAATACAGTCATCTGTGCTGCCCTGACCAAACTGAAAGCAGATAAGCTTGTTTACAAGAGCTAGTCACATGCACCTGTATTTATGAAGCTGTGCATGGTCTGTGTGGATACCATCTACAAATGTCATTTTGGTGTTAGTTCATGGCAACAGATTCCACTTACATCACTGGGACCAGGCATTCAGCCTCCCGTTTGCCTGTCTCTAATTTGTCACAGGCACACATCGAATATAGGGTGTTTAAGAAGTGCTCTTTGTCTCAGTTCTGTTCTGTATTGCTAGTCTGGCTGTCACAACTTCATTCTGCTTTTCTCCTTTGCAGCCTTTGACACTGTCTTTTTCTAGATGCATCAGTGTAGTAGAACATTTGTATTTTTGCTGAGGGAGTGACTCTTGGGTTCAGTTAGAGAAAAAGAAAAGGTTTTTGCTCTAAAATCTATCACTAGTCTAAGTATCAGTGGTATAACCTGTATCCTTGAAAATATGTATGTCTTGGTGAGTGGAATTCTAGAGAAAAAGCACTTCCTTAAATGGTCTTAAATCGAGAGCTGGCCTTGGTATTTTTTTTTAAATTTGGAACAAATTTTGTATTGAAATTGCTGGGTTTTGCCAAGATCTAATAACAATATTAGAGTTCTGCAGAAGTGTATCATTCTGGGTATATAAACTGGCATGGTGCTCTACAAAAATACTATGTTTGTTGACCAAATTGCTGAGGATTTACCAATCTGACAATAGTACAACAGGAAGGTTAGATTCTTTAAGAGAAGCTGATCATAAACACAACATGCACTTTTAAAACTGTAACTTAAACTTGCTTACTGGCACAGTCCAGCTATATTTAGAATATAGACAATCTTATGTGTCTTCCTCAGTGATCTGTTATTCTTCAGACCTAGTTTCATTGCTTTGTTTTAAACACATCACAGTGACTTTCATAGGGAAATTCTGTGTTTGGTAGGTTAGATAGAAGAAGCCCAGATGTAAGTTTGGAGGTTCGAGAAAAGCATCCCATATAGAATTGAGTGAATTGCTGTAAACCCAAGGATACCATGAATTTCAGTATTCTATTTGCCTAGCTTTCTGCTCTAACAACAGGCTGACTGATGTGGCCTCTGAGTTAACTTAATTTTATTCGTTTTCTAGAATTCCTATTCCTGTCATTTACATGCCATTAATCAAAATGCAGGCCAGTTACCGAAGAAACCATTTTTGATGAAAAAAGCTGCACACGATAAATAAAGGATACAGGCAGAAGATACTAGGAATAGTTATACTGGCAGTTACACTCTCTTCATTACTGTGCCTAAAAATGGTGAGTATGACTTGGCCAAATCTTGCACTTATATCTTGCTTTCAGTTGCCATTAGCACTTTTTTAACTAGGAAACTGTTTTTCCTCTGGTAGAGCATCAGGTCCCAGGTGAGGCTATTGAAGACCAGTACAAGGAGAAATATACAATTTAAATGTTGACTTCTGAGATCAAAGACTCCCAGTGGTGTCAGTGGATGTTGTATCCGCCTGTAAGAACTTCAAGATTTGGCTCAGAAATATTGTACAATTTTAGAGGCAGAGGAAGGGTAAGCAACGGATCAAGATATAGATGACCTGTGTAGTTTCCAAAGTATTAAATCAGTGTCCTACTTAATAGCTGTAGGTCTATTGAGAAAAATAATATTTGGGGATGTAGGACTTATGATGATGATACAGCACCCACTTCACTCAGTCCTTCTTGTGACAAGGTGCTAATCTAGATGTGTTGACCTTAAACTCCAAATGTCATCACTTCCGGAAAACCTCTACACCTTCATAGCACTTACACTCATGTTTTTTTTTATTATTTCCACTTATTTGAATGTTGCAGTGGCTTTGCCACAGAGGCTTTCTTGGTCTCTCTTCTCATGACCTGCTAAACAGTTTCCCCACTGACATCCCAACAAGGAAGAATTACCCAAGAAAATGGTTGTGAGTGCTACCCAAAAGCATGTTGTGTTTTGCCACGTTAAGCTGCATGACTGAAAGATGTAAAAAGCCATAGCCAAGATAAATATACCAAACAGATGGTTCTTCACTTTCCTATCTTTCAAGCTCTACATGTCTGGGAACAAAGTTTCTTTTTGTTGTCTCTGCTGCTGCTGCTTGTCTGTCATAGAACTGGGGACTTTTTAAACCAACACCTTCTCCATAGAAAAAAAACCTTGGTAGGAACCCAATGTACTGTTTGAGCTAAACTCAGTTAATAATTTTGTATTAAAAAAAATGCTGGAAACTATCAAATGTTTTGTGTAGGTACTTTTGAAGTTAAACATTTTGCTTCAAAACTAACTTTTGTTGTTATAAAAGTTCTATTGAAAAAGATAAACAGAGCTGAGTCAAATGAAGTATTTTGATTACTTGAAATAAGTCATTTGCATTTTACCGCAAGACCCAGAAATACTGATTTCAAGTTGCTTTGTTTAAGTTTGTGTGGGATTTGGCCAATCAACCAGGAAGCCTCTTGCAGAGTGAGTCTCAGACAAAGAGCAAACACACACACTGTCTTCACTCTGGTGAACAGTGAAGAGACTCTTTGTTTTTTTCCTCTCATTTCAGATTGAACGCACTTCTTTCCAAATGCAGTCAGCAAAACTTTATGAGCTCTGCTATTCCTCAGCTTGCTTTAGATAGCTCACATTTCCTTCCCCATATGAGTTAAGATGCTTATCTACATAACTGCTGACATTTCGTAACAGTGTCTTCTACAACTCCTAGAGAAATGTGAAAGTGGCAAGTAAAATGGAGGCAGTCTTGTGTGATTATTTTCTGGAAACTTAGTGTAGATAAAGGCAAGATTAGTTGGTTAGCAGATAGATATATCAGTATCAGTGCACTTCTCATCTGGTGTTGTAAAAAAACCATCCTCTTCCAGATCAGTTGTACAGCTGCTGACACTGGAAGGGAACTGGTGACAATCTTAAACTTCCTGCAAGGTGTCTGGCCAAGTATTTCTTTCACTTACGTCTGCTATCGTACTTAAAGTTCATTGGCATTGCCTAAGTATAAATAAAACCAACATTAGTTTCTGATCTATTATTAAATCATACAATAGTTGTTTAACCCTTAACAAGACACCCCCCACCCCCCCCACCCCCAGTATCAAAAGCCTCCATCTAGGAGACAGAATGCAAGAAGCATTGAGAAACATGCAGGAAGAATAGCCTGAAGAGTGCTTAATATCTTGGTTGGTTTGTTTCCACATACTGGTCAGTGATTTTAGTATTGCCTTACTGCACAGCAGCCCTATGGAAGAAGGAGAAATTGTTTTGTAAGTACAAAAGCTTTCTGTACATCTACAGTAATTATGTGCAGATCAGCATTCAAATTATGCATGATTTTTTGCACACACATATCTTGTCATTTACTCTTGTAAATGCTGAAAGAACACTTATACCCTCTGGGTGAACTCAGCTTTACCATGAAGACTGGACGAATGCAGCCTTTTTTTATATATATATATATATATATATTTATATATATATTTTTTGAACGTCCATGAATATTTAAGCAAAAAATGGACAGATTCATTTGAACAATATACTAATTTGTGATCACAGCATTTTGATTTAGTGAAGGGTTCTTCACTGAATTCAATGTTCGGTATTTCACTGATTGCATTTCAGTTCAGATTAAAAAGAAAGAGATAAGAAATACTACTTGAAGAAACCAGAATGCCCCTAATCATGTGTCCAGAATTTTTAATGACAGCAAAAGGAGTTTGTAAGTCCTTGCAAAGTGATTTGTACAAGTCAGATGTTACCAAAGCTTTTAGATACATCACATAAATCAAGGGTCTAAAATATGGTAAGGGTATATATAGTAGCAAACTACTGAGTGAGAAATAAACAAGAAAAACTGTTTACATAACCAATGAACCTTTCTGCTTTTTGCTTTTTGCAATACAGCTTTTGACTTACTGTATTGGGTTTGTATGGCAGGGTTTTGGTAGCAGGGGGGCTACAGGGGTGGCTTCTGTGAGGAGCCGCTGGAAGCTTCCCCGGCTCCAAGTCAGACCCTCCTCTGGCCAAGGCTGAGCCCATCAGTGATGGTGGTAGTGCCTCTGGGAGAACAGATATAAGAAGGGAAAAAAGTTGTGGCAGGCACAGAAACTGCAGCTGAAGAGAGGAATGAGAACATGTAAGAGAAACAACCCTGCAGACCCCCAGGTCAGTGCAGAAGGAGGGGGAGGAGGTGCTCCAGGCGCTGGAGCAGAGATTCCCCTGCAGCCCGTGGGGAAGACCATGATGAGGCAGGCTGTCCCCCTGCAGTCCATGGAGGTCCACGGTGGAGCAGATATCCACCTGCAGCCCGGGGAGGACCCCACGCCGGAGCAGGTGGGTGCCCGAAGGAGGCTGTGACCCCGTGGGAACCCTGCGCTGGAGCAGGATCCTGGCAGGACCTGTGGAGAGAGGAGCCCTTGCTGGACCAGGTTTTCTGGCAGGACTTGTGACCATGCTGTGCAAGGCACCCATGCTGGCGCAGTTCATGAAGAATTGCCGCCCGTGGGAAGGACCCACGTTGGAGAAGTTCGTGGAGGACTGTCTCCCGTGGGAGGAACCCCACAGTGGAGCAGGGGAAGAGTGTGATGAGTCCTGCCCCTGAAGAGGATGAAGCAGCAGAGACAATGTGTGATGAACTGACCCCAACCCCCATTCCCCGTCCCCCTGCGCCGCTGGTGGGGGAGGTGGAGAAAATTGGGAGCAAAGTTGAGCTGGGAAAGAAGGGGGGAGGCGGGAAAGTTGTTTTAAGATTTGGTTTTACTTCTCATTGTCCTTGTTTTGATTTGATTGATAATAAACTAATTTCCCCAAGTTGAGTCTGTTTTGCCCTTGATGGTAATTGGTGAGTGATCTCTCCTGTCCTTATCTCGACTCATGAGCTCTTTGTTATATTTTCTCTCCCTTGTCCAGCTGAGGAGGGGAAGGATAAGGCAGCTTTGGTGGGCATATGGCATCCAGCCAGGGTCAACCTACCACACTTGTGGAGGTCATACAGGTATGTAAAGGTGGAGATTCTGAAATACAGTCTCTATACATGATATCCACCTAGCTCTACTGGAAATTCTACCAGATTGCTTTATAATTCTTCATTTAATCCTTGTTCAATTTTATTGGAAAAACAATAGTTGAAGGGACAAGTGTAATAATAGAATAATACATTTGTTCTGTCTGCAAATGTGATCATCATTGTTAATCCCCACTACTGTAATTAAATGAGGGGGACAGAGTTTAAAAATTTAGCTAAATGAGAATTTATATGAAACAAGCTGCAGCTGATTTTCACAAGGTGCAACTAAAACTCACCTCTTGTGCTTGGAAATGCACAATTTTATTGGTGTAACTTGTTTGAATATATATGTATATCATCTAGAGAAGAAATGACGGTGCTGTGACTTGGAAATACTAAGCTCTGTTTTGCCTTGGAGGGATTCAGATTTTTTTTGTTTTACGAGATGTAGCATATCTTCTATGAAAGTATAAACTCATATGATCTTGAGTCATGACTGAATTAGTTAGGTATTTCCAATAAAGTTGGTTTTTTATGAAAACTGCAGAAGTTATCTGTGCTGTATGTATTTAGCCCTGCATCTCTACCAGTGGGTTTAATGATAATGGGTTGCTGAATAATGCTAAGACCTTGTAGTTCATCAGCAACTTAGTGTAAGGTATCCCTGCATACACTCTTGA
Source organism: Aquila chrysaetos chrysaetos (assembly GCF_900496995.4). NCBI lineage: Eukaryota > Metazoa > Chordata > Aves > Accipitriformes > Accipitridae > Aquila > Aquila chrysaetos. The sequence goes on along the minus strand of NC_044030.1, from coordinate 24,178,110 downwards.
ATTACAGTAATTACTCTTGAATTGTAATAAATACAGGGTAAAAGTATTTATGTGGATGCTTATCAGAGAGCAGATGAGGTGCTGTAAGTTATCCTTTCACCTAGCAGTAACCAGTTGTTGTCCCTGAGAGTTAAATTAGTTGCAGTAAATTTTCAAGAATCAAAAATGAATGGTTGTGGACAAATCCAGGGATGAGATGGAGAAAGATGATTGCAGTGAGGAAAGTTTTATCCTGGAGCCCCAGGGCTTTTATACGAGAACTGTTGAAAAGCTGAGCAGTTAGGTAAGAGCTACATGTCTGAGGAGACAAAGTGGAGGAAACCTCAAGCAGGCCTGAAGTCTGCACTACATTTAGGTGAGATGATATCAGTTTGAGATTGTGCTTTCCTAATCCTTTCCTCTGCATTTGTCTGCAGGTAGGCTTATAAACATTACTTCCTGGGACCAGGATGCTCTTCTGCTGTGTGTCTCTGGTCAGCCTGTGCAGACAGATATCAGTAGTGATGACTAGGGGCCTGTGGATCCAAAGAGTGAAGGGATTTGTTGGAAAAAAAAAAAAAGGACATAGATGTTCAGTCTAGAGGGGAGTAAATGTAGGAATTACTCTCTGAAATACTCAAGTGCAGGCATTTAGACTCCTTTGGATCTTCTACCTAAGGTTTTCCCCATGACTGCTATCTCATTGTGAGATCCATCAGCAGAAGCATCAGGTCTGACACTTGAAATGATTGTCCTCATGAAGACCAGTCCTGGTGCAGTCTAGTCCTGGACGAAAATACGTAGCTAAATAGTAAACCTTTATTTTTAAATTGGATGACATTGTAACATCTGGGGCTTTTTCCACAGAGTTTGATCTCTTCTAGAAACCTTTTTGCTAACACATAGCAAGTCTGTTATTATCAATATTGGGCAAGGCACTCAAAGAGATTGGATTGCAATTGAGCAAGGCCATATCTGGATGTTTAATCAGAAGGATGTACAAAACAGTATCAACAAACCACAGCCATTTCCTTGCTCATAAAAAGTGCAGTTTTCCAGAATTTACAGAACTGGCAGCAATCCAATCAGAAATCACTGAAGTAAATGATGATAGCTATTTTTCCTCTTCTGTACCATATCCTGGGTAAAAGCAATTTGTGTTTCCCACTGTTTTAACTGGCACTCAAGTCACAAGAAACCCAGTCACAACTATGCTACAGCTAGAGCCCTCTCAACTTGTATCCACTCAAATAATGAGGCAAATGATTGAAATGGAGAAGACCCGTTTCATACTGAACAGCAACAGTCAGAACTGATGGTCATGACGGTTTTTCACAACACAATGGGGGTTTATTTACCTTGTTTGGGATGAGGGGAGGTTGCAAAATAATACAACTGGAAAGGCAAGAATTACTAGCTAGCCTAGCTAGTAAACTAGCTGCCTTATGGAACAGCAGTAGAGATGAATCTTGAATTCTAGCTCTATGACTATAGCCATGGCTATTAACTTCTCTGTTAATGGACCAGCTACTGAACCTACTTTACTCCTACATAAGCTGCTGAGGTGCTGGCAGTGTACATTCGCTTTACATCTGTAGGAAGAAATCTTGCACTGCTGAATCTGGATATAGTTATAGAAGAAAATCAAGCAAATAGTTTAGACTGCTTCTCTCTGCTGGGCAATGTAACACTGAGGGATCTGCTGAACTTTTAGCTGGTGTTTGTTCATAAATCAGCAAAGGAGGTGCACAACCACAAAGGAGTCACTTTTAAAATTAGGTGAGTGGCAGCTGTTTCCCTTCGTCATTCCTTAATGTCTGCTTTGACAGTGAACAAAATATAAATTGCAGGAATTAGAAAAAAATATAAGTTTTTTGAAGTATGGTTTCCTAGTTCTTCAACTCATTGCATACCCACCCAAGCTGCTAATGCTCTCATGCCTAAACCTCCTTCTAACCTTCCTACAGAATGACTGATTTACTACTGAATTAAGGTAGGACTCCAGCCTACCCTGTGAAAGTGAGTTTGCTTCATACAAATGACTATTTCTCAGAAACCGCTAGCTTTGCCTGCCTCTTACAGTTTTTATATGATTTCCTGTATGTAGATGTCTTTTTCCAAATACCAAAACAATGATGAAATTGTCTTTTCCTTCTTGAAAGGGAAAGAAACAATATTAAACAATGTCAACTTTTTTTTTATTTTAAGAGTGCTTGGCTGTGACTAGGACTTCTCATGTCTGTTTTCATAATATTTTCTGGTTTTTCACCTTTCTGTATGGCTGGCATCATCTTAACCCTGGCAGAAAGTTTGTATCCTTATGTGTACATTTTAGAGTTCACTTCATGGGTTGGGTTTCTTGGGGGGTGGGGCAAGAAGGGGGTTCTTTTTCCACCACTCTGTGATGGAGTGAGTTTAAACTGCGTAATAGCATTTAAGGAGGAAGAAAAAATTTAAAAAAGAGAAAAAGTTCTGGATTAGAAACAAGGAAGCATTTTACCCTAGAGAAATTTCTTGAGCTGCTAATGATGGCAAAGGACCTCCAGCCAGATTTTTTTTGAGCAGGGATTAGAGAGGCAGAAGCAGCTAAGTGGGCTTCACTCGGGGAGGGCTATGTGTAACTTCTGTGAGTCCTACTAGGTGACTTTTGGTTTGTGAAGCCTGCCCTCAAGGGGCTGGTTTATTTGGATTTAATGACTCATGTAGGCTTGTGGATCAGCTTTATTTTCTTTAGTGTACCAAAGGATGCTGTTTGATCCAGCAAAATGAAAGGGAATGCTTCAAGTATGCTCCTACATTTTAGAAATCCAAGGATTGATTGAGTCACATAAAGGGGGACAGGAAACGTGAGTGCTGTGACTATGTTGCAAAGATAACCGTTCTGTGTGTCCTCCTGCAATGACTATAAAATGACCCTATTGATACCTGGGGCTCACATAATGTGCTTCAGGGATGGCTGAATCCTATCGTTTTCTAACAGTTCATCTTCAGGGAATCACTTATTTTATCCCCACTTACATGTTTGCTTTTCCCAGACATTGGAAAAAAATGGTCTTGACTTCAAAACATATGAGTAGGGGTTGAGGCAAAAGCACATGTTGCTACTGTTCTTCTCCTCTATTGCCACTCTACAAAGGATCTCTGTGTTCCTCTTTGTTTTCTTGCATAAACACATCTCCTCACTGCCACCACTCTTCTGCTGGCCTTCCCCTGCACTGTGTTCATTCTTACCTGATTTGATCTCTTCACATACACAGCTGATGAAAGAGTCATCTTTATCCAGCAGCTCTATAAATCATTAAGTAGGCTTAGTTTTACATATAAAACAGCATGAAAGATGGTAAGTTAAGAGAATGTGATGAACTTGTTCAACACAAGTCATAAGGCTTCCTCTACGTACATAAAAGTAAAGAAATTAGCAGAAGATTTTGGCATTCCTAACTCATGGGCATTCAATGGAATCTTGCATAATCATCCTGAGGTGCTGGAAGTTAAGTGCAAGAAGAAAGATGTTGCAGAAAATAAAATGTAATGCAAAGATTTGTATTCAGCAGGGAAAATTAGAGACAGGAAAGGGAAGAGAAAGCTTTTGGGATTTGCCCTGATCTGAACTTCTTTGACTTATATGTGACATGGTTTAAGTAACTTCTATTCCTGAATTCACATTACACGTATAGCAGGTAAGCACCAGGTCTAGCATGGGTGCAAACATGGACTCCATACCGGATGATCTATGCAAAGAGGGAAGCTCTAGTATCTGCAAACTATTTTGAGAGAAATGTTCCTTAATGAGGACAGTCTCTGACAGTTTGCTACTTATAGATGACACTCTCTTTTCTACTATAGGTGTGGAGCTTCATTATTTTGTTTTTAATAAGATAGCAGTACAGGACAAACAAATAGTTTTTATTTAAGTGTCTTGAAGATAATATGCTGCAGTTTGTCCAGGAAGAAATATTAGCCTAAGCTGGCAAGGGACTAACATGCTGCTCTTTCAAATGATGCTCACAAACTGGGAACTACATATTAAAAACTCTGGACAGAATTTGCTTGTTCTCAAGTTTCTACTGAAGGTCTATCTGCTAGAATTGTATGAAAATTTCAGAAGTCAAGTTTTAAAAGTTCTTATCCTATACTTATTTTTTAAGTTAATCCTGGAAAGTGTGGACTGCTTATACCTGATGCAGTAATGTCTATACAAAAGGACAAGAGCGTTCACAAAACAGAACCACAGCAACTAGGAGGGCAGAAAGATTACTGATACCACCTCTGCCAACACACCAGATTAACTTGCTGCTTTGGGTTTAAATTTATGGGTGGCGAGAGAGGGGCTGGAGGTTGGACATCCCTTGCATGTATTTTTTGCGAATAAAACTGCTTCCTCTGCAAAAGATGCATGCCTCTTTGACCTGCTTTTTTCCTCTGAGTTTGTAACCTGTGTTTGTTGGCAGGAAAATGATGATATTTGTAGCTCCATAATAAAATTTCAAACATAGCGTGTCACAAATACATAAATGAAGTTTTATCAGTGGTTTAGTTTCATGTTCAATAATGACAGTGCAAATCTCCACATTGTTAACACAGATCTGATATGGGTGGAGTACTGTGTGTTTGAATTGCTGCCTTTGGTTTCCTGGAGACTGAGAGTGGCATTCGTGTGCTGGTTACGTGCAGTATACAACCTGAAGACTTTCTTTAATTCCATATGGACATATTTGGATATTATTTTAATATTTTAAGGAAGTGGAGCTCCTGGAGAATAAGGTCCAGTCAGTTTTCAAGTACTAGGTTGTCAGCATGGTACGATCCAGCTCACTTCAAGACAGAGTTTTAAGGAAAATCAAATGCCTTTCACATAGGTAGCCCAGTACAAAAAAAATCCCCTGGTTCTATGTCATTTAGCAAGGAGCACATAAAGGCTCATGGTAAGCATATTCAGATCATGTGAGATGTGAATCGGATTGCAGGGACCTGGATAAACATAATCTTGCTAAAATAATAGTCACAAAAACCCCACCACAACAAAACTATACATTGCCTTCTGGTTACAGAATATGTTAGGTATTTGACTAAACAAAAACATGATGTGGGATACCACTGTCTTGTAAGTGTGCTGATTGGCCATTTTGTGTGTGTGCGTGAGATTTTCATCATCAGTTACAATTTCTTCTCCCGGGAGATGCTGTCAGAAAATGTCATAAGAAAAGAGGAAAAAATGTCACCTAGCAACCAAAGCTTTATGAAGAAAAGTTCCACACTGACCAGCAGAGACAGAATGAGCTGGGGAGTTGGGAGGAGGCATGAGCAACAGTGAAAAGGCTGCTTGTGTGCTGCTCTGGCACTGATCTCAGCCCTGTCACGGTAGGTGCTCTGGGCACAAAGTTCTTCTCAAAGGAAGTTGGAGTTCCTGTCAAACTGGCTTGCATAGAACTTGGCTTGCAAAATAGGACTTTGGGTTACTTTTTCCTGACTTTCAAATGCAGATTTGAAAATGATAAAATCTCAAATCATGATGGGGATCTACATTTTAATTTCATAACGGCAAAAAGTAAACTTGAGAGGAAAGGGCATTATCTCTCTTTTATCTATTTCATTTATCTCTTTTATCCTCTCCTACCATTAACAAAGATGAGATTAGCAGATGTTTCTTCTATTATCTGGTAGAGCAGAGAGGAGCATTTATTTTTCAAGGTCTTTGAGAAATTAAGAGATTCGGAGTTAACCTGCCCCCTCCGGGTAATGTAAGGAAGCTAGGGAACAATAAGAGACAGACTTATTTGGGGGGGGGCGGAACAAAACATCTTGGAAAATATTAATACACATGAATTAACACAACACTGAACAGGATACTGTGCTTTATCAGAGCAAGGAGTACAATGCTTAAAACCAGGCTCACAGATTGTGGTTGAAAATTAGAGGATGATACTCCTGTCACTTCTGCAGCGCAGGATTGCATATGGTCCATTTTACCTCCTGCCTGTGCTTGCATGACAGTATGGGTGGGTGTAATAGCGTGGAGAGGATGTTAGTAGGATTGATCTGGCATACTATGCATGCGAGGCACACACAACTGCTGCTGTTTTATTTCACCACTACACCAACAGAAACTGCCCTTATATAGACACTTCTGGCTAAGACTTTTACAGTCAGGGATACAATATACTTTATTATAATCGCATGCATTTCATAACCTGCAGATTTCATAACCGGTAAAGAGCGGCATTGCAGCATGGCAATTTTATTTCTTTATGGCTTCTTTTAGTTCCATGGTGGGCAGGGAAGCTGTATTTTTTGGATTTTTGCAGTCGTGTTTGAGCATTTGTCAGCCTCTTTCCCGCTGCTATTTGTCTTGGTCAGTCTCTACCTCCACACCCTCCTCCCCGAACTGAGAGCAAACGCCGAGGGAGAAATCCTGAACTCCCGGGTTGCACCCCGATAGCCGATCCGAGATCGGGAACTGGCAAAATGGTGCAGCATCACGGGGTGGCGCCCACCTCGCTGCGTGCTACCCACCCACCCTTCGCGGCCCCACCGACGGCGGGTCCAGCCCGGGCCGCCCGACCCCGGCCAAACCCGCAGCGGTCCCTCCAGATCGGGGTGCCGCTTCTCCCTTCGTGAAGTTGCCCCCCCCCCCAGGCCCGACCGTGGGGCTCGGTCCCGCCGCTCGCGGGGCTGCGGGCGGCTGCTCTCCCGGTGACCGCCTCTGCCAGGGTGCTTCCAGTGAGCTCGCAGGGCGCCCGCCGTCCCGTGCCAGCCCCCGGGCGGGCTCCCGGCTGGCGGCGAGCGCCCACTCGCCCCGGGCCAGGCGGCTGCCGGCCCCGCTCGGCTCGGCGGGGAGGGGGGGGGGGGGGGGGGGGCCGGGGGCGGTGCGACCCCCGCCCGGGGCGGCTCCCTGCGCCGCGGCGGCCGTGGCCGTGCCCGCCCCCCCCCGCTCCGCCCCGCCGCGCTCCGCCCCGCCGGCAGCTCCCGGCCCGCCCAGTCGGAGACGCCCCCGCCGCCCCTCCGGGCTGGGGGAGCCCCCGCCGCCGCCGCTGCTCCAGCCCGGCCCGGCCGGGGGGGGAAGGGGGATGGGGGAGGAGGAGGAGGTAGGGGAGGGGAGGGGAGGAAGGGAAGGAGAGAAGAGAGGAGAAGAGAAAAGAGGGAGGGAGGGAGGGAGGGAGGTGAGGAGCCGCCGTCGCCGCCGCCAGCCGCCTTGTCGCTCTGCTTTCTGCAGCCGGTGCGGAGGAGGGGGCAGCCCCCGGCAGGCGTCCCGGCATGCTGAAAGTCACCATGCCCTCCTCCTCCTCCTCGTCCTCCTCGTCCTCCTCCTCCTCCTCGTCCTCCTCCGGCTCCTCGGCCGCCGGCCGCTCCGGATCCGCCGCGCCCGACTACTGGATCGACGGCTCCAACAAGGACACCCTGGCCCACTACTTCGAGCTGGAGTCCGAGCTGGGACGGTGAGGCGGCGCCGGGACGGGACGGGACGGGGCGGCCGCGGGGCAGGGGGGCGCGGCCGGCGCGGTGCCTCCCCGGGCGGAGCGGCGGGGCCGGGGCTGCGGGGCTGGGTCTCCCTTCCCCGCCGGCACTGCGTCGCTGCGGCGAGGGCGGCAAAACTTTGGTTTGTGTGAACGGCAGCGGGAGAGCGTCCTGCCTTTCACGGCATGTAGGCTTTCGAAGGAAAATTACATCTCCTGGGAGCCAAGCTGTGCAGATCCCCCGAAGGAACGGGTGATTCTCAGAAGGCATCAACCCGTCTCGGTCAGCGCTGGTCCAGATGAGCAGCTTTACGTTTAGTCAGGTTACCTTTTTATTTGCAGACTCCAGACCTAATACTATATCAGCTGAATGGTAGGCATCACTTCGAGAGCACTAAAATGCCAGCTTATTCGCAGCCTCACTTCATATGAGACCTTTTATCATTATCGCTGTTATCAGCACCTTTAGACCTCACGCTGACAAAACTCCCACCCAAGACAGGAGTCCGTGAACAGGCCTCTGTCAGCAGAGTCTTTTCACTGGAGCGCAGTGCAGACGAGTGAGCTGGTACATGTTCATTCATGAATCTTGCACTACTGCCCTGATGCTTCTGCCTGGCAACTTTAAGGTCCCAAGTGTTCAGTTTTTTTAAAACTGAAGTCCAGTGTAAAACACTGTTGCCCATATCTAATGTGCGATTTTTACTCTCTAAATACAGTTGTTGGTTTTATGTTGAATTTGTGGGTAGAAAATAACGTGTTAAAAAACAAAAAGTGGAAAATGACAGCTTTTTTAAGGGTTTACAGTAGATGACTTAAATCTGTAAGTCAGTAGGTAACAAATAACAATTGTTAATTTTGCCAGTGATAGGACATTGAAGTCCTGGATAACTGTGGGAAATTTGCAGGTAATAACATGGTTGCCTTGGTACAGTATTTTTTCAGAAAGGGCATGCAATGAAAGTTATTGCTACAAGGCATACCTGTGCTTGCTGTACTGTAACTGATCGGGGCAGGAAAGGCTGTAGAAATACAATACAGTATCATTCTTGGCTTGCTGACTAGGTCTTAAGCATCTGCTGCTACCTCTTTGCCACTATTGCTACTCATGCTAGCCAGATTTAAATAGGCATAGGTTTATGTACGCTTACCACATTTATACTTGACTTCACTCTACATCTATGCAGAAACATAAAAATGTAAAGCAGGAAATATTCTTGTGTCAGTTTTGTGCCCGGAATTGACCAAAAAAAAAAAAAAAAGTGTTTATTGCTGAATAACAACAGTTGATACCAACTCCGTCACCTGGATTAATACTGTTATGCATGGTCTGTCTAGAATTCTTTCGGCATGTGTGGTACTGACTGTGGGCTTCATTTAAGAATAGTCTGCATTGGCGATACATCATGGGTTTATTGGATAGCTTGGGAAGGGGTTTTAAAAGGTGAACTCCCCTGTCTGAGGAAGGAAGAGTTGATGAAAGCTGAGGTGTAATGGGGTTTTCTACCTTGCAAGGTGAGACAGTAGGTGCTGAAACCCTAACAAAAGGTTTGAATAAGGAAGACAGCCACACCCAACTAGTGTAGAGATGGGAGCCACTAAGTCTGCGCTGCTGTTGGGTGGAACTAGGAAATAAGATTTAAAACAAAAGCAGAAAGAAGACAGGAAATAAGAACCATCTTAATCAAAGACCATGAGGTAGGGAAGGGAGGGAGAACAACTCAGAGGGGTACATGGTCTGAGAGAAAATTGCGCTAACAGGTATGGCAGCAAGATCTCAGTCCTTAGGTCTCAAGGCTAGCTTTGAGATCCTTTCAGAGCCAGCATCTGAGTGCTGATGCTTATCTCGGACACCCTCTGACAGCCCAGGTGTATCTCAGCCAATCTATAAGGGAGATCCAACAATCGCTCTTGGTTCCCAAGTGTAATATAAAAGTGTATTGTTTTCTCTTGGTAACCTTGTCTCCAACCTTTTAATTTTGGAGATGATTTTGAGTACATCTACAAAAAAATATTCATTGCTTAGGTTAGTGGTGGTGCAAGTATACCAGGCGAGGCTGAAAGATGTGGGTATGTGATCCCTTTAGATGCAGTAAATCAAAATAATATACTAAAATAACCAACAGGAGACACTATCCTAAAATACCTTTAACAAATACAGGGAGAGGAAGATGTCTTCTGTCAGACTGGAAAGACCTGCATTTGGCCAGCTGTTGCTGAGTATGGGAGTTCCCATTTGGGAGGAGTGCCCTTTCTGCAAAGTATGTCTGGCAAATCCCTAAGCCATCATAGTCAGTAATTCTTGCTTGCATGACCAACTAAGGAGGCATGGGAGAAGAGGGGGAAGGTCCTGCTAGCAAGAAAAATAATAAATGCCTAAAAACTTGGGTAGAAGTAAACAGTCATCTTTCAACAGTAGAGTTCCACAGGGATCATCAGTTCAGGTGTCTGTGCTGCTCAACATGCTCATAAATAAAGGGGTTGAACAGTGATATTTGCTGGTCTTACTGAATTATTGAGGGTTTTAAAGACAGCGCTGCCTATGAAGAACTGCAGAAAGACCTTGTTGGACTGACAGGGCATTTAAATGTTGGATGAAGTTCAGTTTAGATAAATAAAATGGGCGTGGAGGAGGAACCATTTGGTTGTTTTCTTTCTCTAGTAAATACTATAGTGAGGTTAAGACAGAGATCTCTGGAGACACATGTGGTGTGGATGTAACACCTGGTTAGAGGTGCTTTTTTGCTGTTCTCTGATGCAAGCTCTGCAGGGAATCTGACAAAGCAAGCAAGTCACAAATGAACTACAGGAGGAAAGGCCATTTCAGCGCAGTGTGTACTTAGGTGGTGGAACTCCTGGCCACTGGATACTGTGGATGATAAAAGCTTACATGGGTTTAACAGGCAACTAGGCAAGTTTACATTCAGGAAATCCATTAAGACTGATTAAACATGAAGATACTAACTATTGAACTGTAAGTTGCTGAATGTTACGAGAATATTCTTTGACAGTGTTGATACAGTTTTGCTGTATTCTTGCATTCTTCTTGAGGCATCTTTGTTTGGCCATCATTAGAAACAGTATTCTGGGCTAGACTGGCTTTTATTCTAACTCAGGACAGCTGGTTTTATGTTCCACTGAATGCCTGGCTAGTTTGCCTTCCTTTTAGTCCATTTCTGACAAGGGGCTTTTGTGTTTACCACGGAACTGGAGTTCAGAATGCTGTAAAGATAAAATTTTGGTCTTTGTTTTATGAAGAGTATCTATACCCGTTCCTTCTCCGAAGGTTGCAACATTCGTCAGTGGTGGACATTGGAATTTTGTTCTGAGTGTTATTTCATCTAAAAGCTTATTTTCCACACTCCCTTAGAAAAAGATTTTAATAATTTTAGGTTCTAAACTTGTATGTTCCTTAAAGACTAAAACCTTTCATTAGCCTTATATAATCCATGCTGTATCTTTTGGTACAGAGTTTCTGAATTCACCATTAGTCTAAAAATGGTATTTGGGTTGAAAAGGAAATTGAGTAACAATTTTTTTGATACTCAGCAATATTACAAAAAAAGAATTTCTCTTTGTTGGAATTTTAGTAATGGAATTTTACTTAGCATGCAGTCTCTTGCCTGACTGTGCCAAACTACGTAACTATTTGAGTTGAAACTATCTAATGTTATTATTGTAGGCATATTGCAGATCTATTAAATGGTCAAGAGCAGCTAGATATATTTCCAACCAAATCCTTAGGGCTTTCTTTCAGCTTCAAAGGTTAAATAAAATAATAATTAAAAAAAACCCCAGCAAACCAGACAAAAGTTACAGGCATTTTTTTGTGTGTAAGAATGATAAATCAGGATTTTCCAAGGTTGCCTTTTCCTTCACGAGCAGTCTTTCAATTGTGTGATCCTTGCTGAGGACCTAAAACTGAAAGGAACTCAGTACTTGCAACTTACCTTGAATTGACAGTGTGAGCTGAATCATAGGCGGTTTCTGTCCTTGAGTTCTTAGCACAGAGAGAGTTTAAATCTAACGTGTGGTCTGAACTCAAGATTTCAGTGTACAGAATGACGTCTTACTCTGTCAATCCTATTTATGAGTGCTGTCATAGTAGCATCTACTTTTGTAATAGCAGTAGTAGATGAAATAGGTAAATCCTTTGTAAAAGCATAATTTTATAGAAATTGATTGCTTTTGCATTTGATGCTTTGAAGTTCAAATAGTTTTTGCTTTGAAAGTATGCCAATTATTTTCACTTCCATTCCTTCATTAAAAAAAGGGGGGGGGGGGGCTTTTTTCTGTTCATCTCAAGAGTCATTTTTTATACAGACTGTTTGCCATGTTTATGTTGAAAATCACTTGCTCATTTTGCTTTGGGGTGCATTTAAAGTAGGTCAGTCCCTCCTTCAGTAACACTTCTGCTTACTTGCTTGTGACTTTTAGTACTGGTCCTGAGGATTTTCCTAAGAGATGCAGGCATGCTGCGGACAGCACGGGGTGCTAGCTGTCTGAATGTGAGCGTGGAGTGCTTAGCTGAACCAGGATGAGAATTATCTTTGAGCAGACACTGCCTGTGTAGATTTGCCTGTTGTCCAGGTCACGTCATGCCACAAACTGCAACTTGCTTGTTGCCCTCACACCTTCAGGCAAGCAGCAAGCATTTTCATGCAGTCAGTTCCTGCTGATAGGAAAGGCTGTCGAAGAGGTGGATCTGAGGCCTCGTTTGGCACTGTTGTGGTGGGTATGCTGGACCTTGCTTTGAGGTAGGAAGATAGGAGATATGGAGGGCTTGGTGTCCTTCTGGTGCTGGCCAAGGTGGCAGATGAATGTGGAGAATGGTTTTCATGCATTGCAACAGCCAGCACAGCCCTAACTGAAGATTTTCACTTCCTTTTCCTCTTGAAGGGATTCTGTCCACCTCATCTTTCCCCTTGAAAAATGTCCTAAGCATTTGACCACAGGCTCTTCTATGTTTTGCTTTGCTCCTTCTATTGAAGCAGTGGTGTTGTGGAGAAGATAATCCAATGCTACATTGGCCAGAAAGAGGATGTCAGATTGTTGTTAAGCAAGACACTGCTCTATGAGGGGGGAAGTCAGTCCCTATCGAAACGCATGTTGGTCTACAGAGAGTCGTAAATAAAAATTAATAGCAAGCAGCAAATGTTTTCTGTGGAAACTCTATAGCTTCTTAACCTCGTCTTCTGAATGAAATTCCTCACTTGGGTACCAGGAACCAGAACTTGCAATGTATAGCCTGGGTTTTGACAACTAAAATTCTTTACTTAGTGCAGGGAGAGTATTTTCTTCAGTTTTGTCTGGTTCAGTTCAACAACTGGTTGATTCAGAATTAAAAACTTGGGCGTTGAAAAAGCAAGAAAAGAAAATGTCCTTTACCATTCTGTAAATAAAAAGCAATTGAGAGTAGATGTATGGTTTCATTTGAGGCTCTCTAATTGTGGAGAGAAATGGGCCCTTAGGGTAGAAGTTTTGAACCTTGCCATGGGAGATTGTTATTGACTCTGTTGTCCAAATGCCTAACTTAGGCACTAAGTTACTTGTCTAAACATTACCTCTCTCTGCATGTTTTTTAGTCAGAAAAGAAGAAAGCTTTTTTGGGGTATTTGTTGGCACAGTTGACATTCTATTCTTGTTAGAAAATGAGTTTTAAGTTTTACTTAAATCACTTTACAGTTGGGATTTGTGGCAAAACCATTGTTCTGCTGCAGCCAGGAGTTCTGCATTGAACTGCAAACTCAATGCCTGCTTCACTAGGTCTCAGAAAACATGATAAAATATGCATTTTTCACAATGGCTTATGTGTATATCTGCATCCTTTTAATACTGTGACTGAGGCATTGTTTCTGTCATGCCATGATGGAAGATAGGTTTGTTGATTCAATCAGCCATGGACAATGTGTTTAGCTGTCAATGCTTGTGGACAGTCACGTCAGAGGAGCTAACACTATCGTAGCCTCCTTCTTTCAGGAATATGTTAATGTTTGTTTCTGTGGAAGAAACTGCCCTGCTACCTCTGTAAATAAACATATTACTTGGGTTTTAGTACAGTCAGTAATATCCAAGTCATAACTGTATTATATAAAAAATAGTTTGAAACAAGCTTTTCTTCTTCTAAATATGAACTTAAGCAGACTGCTGATAATGGCATGTATTTACATGTTTCCAATTACAAAAGCACTGAGATTTTATTTGTAATGTTGTATTGCACCATTCCTATTTTTAAAAGGCAATTTGTGGGTGCATCTACACTGAAGTTTTAATTTGGATTGGGAGTGACATTTGTGAATTGAATGTCCCAATTGTCCCCTCTCACTGTGCTTTGCTTTGCATCAAGGGGCATCCTTGGAGCGCACAGAGCAGACTGAATGTAGCTGAACCAGAAGATGCAGTTCAGGAGTACTTAATCCACTCTAACCTTTTGGGAACAATAAGTTCACAGGACCAGATAAGGGCTGATCTGACATAAAACTGGCAAAAAGTTTGTGTGTTGATATCAGCACATTGCCACCATCTGTAACGCTGGAGTGCTTCTACTGCACTACACTACTTGCTAATGCATACCTAAATTATATGTCCTAGTGATACTGTATCTGAATCTATCCGTAGTTAATCTGCAAGTTGATTAATAGGATGCTGGTGATATCACGCATTCAACATAATGCATAGGTCAATGTCTGTCTGCTCGTTTTAATTAACTTGGAAGCTAAAGGGAATATATATTATATAAATCAAAATTCAGAACTTAAAGTGGGCAGTGAAAGACTAGTTAGTCGTTGGAGAGTATTGCATTATCTCTGTACTTTTATTAGTCTGTGTACTCAATGTATTGTTCTGTCAATAAATTGAGCCATTACCTTTTTTCTATAAAAGGAGTGCTGGAGCAGTTTTAAGTAGCTGGAATAAATAGATGATCATTATGTGTTATTTTCACAGCTTTCTTTTCATTATGAATAGCTCTTTTTTAAGTAAAATTATATTAGAGAATTGTTATTTCTTTATTTTCAAGTTATTTCTTCTGTCAACCACTGTGTATTTTTGTCATGGGTTTTTATTATCTTTTTTAATTTAAAAAACCCTGTATTTCTAACAGGGAAAATGAATAGCTCTTGAAGTAATAGTCTTAAGAATGCTGAAAAAGGTTTTTGCACATAGAGCTTTTAAGAGTTGAAAGTAATGGTATTATTTGTGTTAATATGAGAATTGTCATACTTGAAAAACATTGCAGTAATCTGCAAAGGGTCAGACATAACAAAGTCAATCTTTTAACTTGTTACAGAGACAGTACATCTGAAATTGATGAAGTGTTTTCAAGTTCAGTTGAAAGTATTTCCCTAAGCATAGTTGTGTAATAAGCCTGTATGATTCTGGACAGAGGGCAGGTAAATTTACTAAAGCCATGTGGTACAAGAAGCAAATACATGTTCATTCCACTGTGTCTTTAGGTGTATGTCCAAGTGTGCATAGTGTTGTGTAAGGGATTGTAATGGACACAGTTTCATAGGCACAATTCTACCAGTAACAGACGTTTAAATGCTTGCTCACATAGTAAATACCCATATCTGAAAAGACCACCAGTTAAGAATGGTGGTCATTGAAAAAATAGTGTTTGCAGTAGCATGTGCCCCATCTTTGGAAGCCCAAGTACTTGCGAGGAAGGACTAGCTATCCTCTTCAGTCACTCAGATCAAAGAAGTTTTATCTTGCTGAATATTGTCTGAAAAGGTCAATCAGGAAATAAAATAGTCATCCCTGGCCCTAGTTTTGTTTATAGTCCAACAAATTGAGCTGGCTTTATCAACCACAATACACCCAAATGATTCTTCTGTGGTCTTCTGCTAGTTAGAAGGTTGGCCGGTCTTTGGGAAAGCAATTTTTTGACACCACGCATTGTGTGGAAAAAAGTGCAAAGATTTGAATATTATTTTCATCTATGTATGTACAATGAACCATCGTCTACGTATGTACGTGTGAACCATTAGTAAGAGTTAAGACTGCATAAAAAGAAAGAACGTGTACTCCCTTGTGCTTTCACAATGAAGAGGAATTTAAACATATAACTTGCGTATTTGCTGTTGACTTCTTCATTTAGGCATTCCTGCCATACTTCCTCTCTTCACAATAAGCAGACCTTTATTATCTGAACAATCACTAATTTCACAACGGATATTCTTTTCACAGTACAGTGATGCTCATTCTGAGAAGTGACCAAATGTTCTGTGTATCTCCAAATGGTGACGCTGCTTTTTGTCCTTGGTTTTTCTATGTCTTTTTCAATATTTATGGTTTCCCTGTCTCCTCCATTTAAAAAAAAATGGGTAAGTATGGCAGCTTTTGCAACCCATCATTGATACCTTGGAAATACTGTTATATTTGTTGTAAGTGATCCTTCATTTGGCCTTGCATTGTTAGTGTCCTCAGCCAGTCAGTAACCACCAGAAAATGCATTTTAACTTACTGGTTACTGCTCTTAAAAACTAAACTCATCTCTAATTTATGAGGATTTTTTTGTTTTTCTTCCTTGTTCTTTGGAGTCTGAGCTAGCAGCTCTGTGAAATCTGAGCTGGCAAATTATTAAGAATTTAATTTAGGAATTTTTGTGTTGTGGAAGCATTTTGTTTTCTTATTGTCAGCTTTGCCTTACTTTTGTATCTCAGTGCTAAGAAAGGTCTTTCAGAGTGGCTTCTCTTTCGGCAAAAGTGCACAGGATGTGTTTCCCAGAGTCTCTCTGTGTTAGCATTTAAAAACAAGGCAAGAAAAACATACTTCTTCCTTGTTCTGTACCAAGACTGCAGTCTGTTGCCTGTGATGCTTTCCCAGCTCTTTCTGACCTAGGAAATAAGATTTGTTGTGGAAGGTAAATTCATGTTTTGTTGTGATGGGGTTAGGGAAGGTTCTGCTTAGAATGATATCTCTGTTTCCATGTGCTTCAGAGCAGCCCAAACATGCTGTAACTGCTGAGGATTACACGTCTTAAGGACAGATTGACATTTACCTTGAGTTTACCGGAGTGTGTAGGAAGGTTGTGGTCATGCACATGGAAGCTTACTTCTTTTTTGCTGGTCAGTTGTGTTTTTTTTGAGATCTTTTAGCATGATACAATGGGAAGGATCATTGAGAATGAGCTATCCAAGTGTGGGGTTTTTGATCAATGTATACATTATATGTGCTCAATTTCTTAGACTATGTAATGTTTAAAACAGAAAGATGGAGTAGTGGTGATATAATACGACACCAATACAGATTGCAAATGTATCTTTTGGTTATGGAATAAATGCAAAAATGGTGTGGTTACTGTCATAGGTTACTATCAGTTAAAACACATGGACTATTGGGGACCATCAATATTTGCATCTGTTGCCCCGAAAATAGATTGCTGAGGTGGTGTTGCTTTCCTTGTAAAGTAGTTCTAAGTTAGGAGACCCTACAACAATATGACTTTGAAAGGGACTGTTCAATCTGTAGCAACCAAAGCTTTTGTCTCTTTGAATTTCATCTGCAGGGGATAACAGGAGAGAAATTATTTGGCATGAACCACCAGATTACATGGTTGGAAATGTATGCTAATTCTGACACAAATGAAGTAATCACCTGAACAACATAATGCTGTAGCTTATAAGTTGTCCTCCTTTCACATATGCGGTTATCTGCACTAGAACTCAAGAACCATAAAATGTAAAATAAAAGATAAGGAAAATGGGAGCCCCTTTGAGAAAAAAAAAATATATATAAAACATGCTGCCCTTTGACAGTTTACTGTCTATTTATCATAGCTTTTTGGGGGGTACAAAGCAGTGGTAAAAGCAAGTACAAGATTTATGAAGCACAGCCTCAAAACCAACAGCATTAAAATTTAAGCCCTTCAACAAATGTATAATCTGTGCTCCGATACATACCTCGCTGTGAGCATCCATATGCCACAGACAAAATGCCAGAATTGCAACTTTACCTCGGAACTGATGTCATCTCCACAGTCCTTTTCCCCAGACTCTCCTCACTAGAAATATGTGATGCATTTCTCCTCTGGCATCATGAAAAAAAGCAGTTGCTTGGTTTTAAGGAAGGGAAATGATTGTAAACCAGGGTTCCCCCCCACCCCCCTTTGCAACAATTTTTCTTTCTTGCAAGTATTTGTATTTTCTTCTCAATTCAGATCATCATAAACACATCAATATTGTTACTTATTTTCAGTCTTTTGATCTTTAAGGCATACCCATGCCTGCCAGGTTCAATGCCTTTGGGAACTGATACTGCATCTTAAAATACTCAATTGATTGTGGTTTTATTCATGAAGATGACCATGATTGCTCCGCAGACTTTGGCAGAACTGAATACTGCATGAACAAAAATGTTTTACATATGTCTTGATTTTATGTTTTCTTACGAGGCAGCATGGAATTATGTGACTGGGGGGGGTCATTCAATCAGATCAGTCACCAGAAATTGTGAATTGGTTGTTGACGTTTGTTCATTTATTTAAAAAAAAAAATCAAACACTGACATTCGGAGATAACAAATTCATGTAAAGAAATTGGGATTAGCTCAGAAATTAAATGCAGGAATTCCAATTTAATCTAAATAAATTACTTTCAATGAAAAAATTTGCATTTATGAATGAATGGAAATGAAAAAGTGTGCAAGATCTTAATGAATATCCATGGAATAAGAAGTCTGGTATTATCTTAAAGTACTTCTGAAATAATATTCATACTGATTATTCTTTAAATAATCCTTGTTCACGGAGGCACACTGCCAGTACCAAAGAATGTACTATGTGATTTCATTTTGTGTTTGGCTGTAAAAACCAAAAATACTGTGTTGAAAGGAGGGGACTTTCATACCCTTTCTGTGGAAGGCTGACATAAATTGTGCAACTTTCAGTTGATAATGAGACCTTCTAGCTGCTTATATTCTTTGGAGATTAGTTGTTTGAATTTTATTCAAACTGGAGAAAGTACCTCTTTCGGTTTCTCCATATATGCAAGATGGTGTTTGCTGTTTCTGATTTATTAGGTGTCCTGCACCAGTCTAGCACTGTGGACCAATGAGAGTGTTTTAAGAACCTGCTGTGGGCCAGAAATTATTTCAATTCTTTTGGCACACATTGATTTTTTTTTTTTTTAATGTGGTGGTATTACATAGTTTTATACTTTTGCAGAGAAAATGGATGTCTTGGTAAGGCTTATAAGGCCTCAAGATAAAATCTGCCATGGATGCCTACTGATTCCACACACACCCCCCCCCCCCCAGCCTATTGACAGGTTTTCTAGGTTAATGAACCACAATTCTGATCTGGAATACAGTGATTTACAGATATTTGTTTTCCTGATGGAAAAGATTTGCTTGTCAGTTTTCCATATTGTGCAATAATGATTTGCTAAAACTGAACTCAAAATCTGTTGAGAGCTCTGACATTATTATCATAATCTAAGTTCAGAGACCTGTAAAATACATGTGCATTAATGTTTTACCTGCTAGCTTCATTGGATGCCCCCTTCCCGCCCTGCCTTATGCTGTAGGTGCAGCAAGTGATCCATCTCTCTACATTCTCTTCAAACCCTTGTGATTTTCTGGCTGATTAGCTTAGTAAAATTAAAAGGGAAGGCCTGCAAAGTTGATTTTGTAACGGGAAGCAACACTTTATAGTGTAGATACTGATGATCATTTAGGAAATGACTAATGATTTTGTTTAGTCACTTTAGGTTTCAGGTGATCAGATGAAGAAACAAAATAAAGGGGGGGTGTTCCCCCCCCCCCCCCCCCCCTTTTTTTTTTTCTGGGATTCTGTGCAGCCTGATGGAAGCTGCAAATGCTTATGGAGTGCATTTTTCACTATGCATCAGTCTGTTATCTAACTGGCAGGGGATTAACTTGAGTTGGAAGAGGAAGCCACGTCTAGTCTTAGCAAAATACTGTTAGAACAGCAAGTAACTGGTAATATTGGAGCAACACTTCTGACACTAAAAAGGCAATAATAAATTCCTTTTGTTTGCTGCAGGGGAGAGAAAGGCTGGTAAATTTATTGCATCTGATTCTCCCTTCACAGCAATTTAATTCAAGAATATTTTAACTGCAAACAAGAACAAAATTTGGATTGGTAGGTAAAATTAATAATCGATGAATGCTAAGTAAGATCAGTAATCAATTGCCAGATTGGGTCAATGTGTAATGGAAAATCTGCAATGAAAGAGATACCCTAAAATTCACTGGCATGTTTTCTGCTCTGACTCTCGTAGAGATGAAACCCATCTCCATCTCTGTAATACCTCCATAATAAATATGCAGGTAAATTATTATTTGAATTTAAATTCAAATCTCATCTCTATGCATAATTCATATCATAGGTGTTCAAAAGTAGGTGGAACAGGAATAAAACTGAGGAAAAAGGCAGTTTTATTCATTACTATAAAAACTTGCTCACAGAGTTGATTTGATTGGCAGTAGCATAAAGAGAATACTCTTCTATTTCCAGAGAATCATTCATTTCAAATGACAAAACAACCTTGGTCATCTCCTCCTCCACCTTCTCCTCCACCTCAGCACAACAGTATCTTTTTGACCATTTGAATCTTCAGCTTGTCTAGTTACAAGACAATAGCCCATGTTACTGTAAAGTGATTTCAGCTGGTTTGATCTATACTAGTCTATTTTTATTGTTCTTCCAACATTTATGTATTTAAAAAAAAAAAAGAAACCAAGGTATTGTAACCTCTTCATGTTCTTTTTCTGCATGACTTTAGAAAAGATGAAATGTTGTTTGTGATGGAAGCAATCATATTAGATGTATTTTCTTTGCAGATGACCGTCTAAATTGAGCTGGTGAAATTTATTCTTTAAATACGTAGCCCAACAAATCTTACTTTCTTTCCCCTGTCAGTCCCTATTTTGTGACCTGGTTATGTTTGCTATTTGTGAATGAATACAATACTTAGAGATAGCCTGTTTAAACAGTTTGCTGTGGTACTTCTTATGAACAATGTGTTTTAACTCTATTGAATATCTAGTAAGACCATTTTATTGTGTTTTTCCCTAGTCACAGCCGAAACAGAATAATAATGATTAGCAAGATGCGTTAGTCATCCACAATGGCATGTGGCCATTGGAAGACCATATTTAATGCTTGAGACTCATGTCTATTAAAGTTTGTTTTATCCACATATTCATATCTTTACAATAGTGAATTGGCAGATTTGAGAAACTCCAGAATTTCCATCCCATGATAAATTTCAGTATTTTGGCATTTGTTTTTGTTTTGAGTTAGAATGAGGAATTGAAGTATTGGCATGATGTGGATAAGGGACAGTTTCACAGCATGGAATTTTTCAACAATTTCAAATTAAAATTTACAAACACTTTCACGTTTTACTTTTTCTGTTAATTAAAGACATTCTTGACTCAAAGTAACCAGATTCCAAGAACAAACTATGTTTATCTCTTGTACCATGGTGCCTCATGAGAGTTTTGATTCAGGTCCCTCTTTTAACTGTTTTTACCTTCTGTCTTTGGTTCCTGCTTGGACTGTGTTTTGCATGTTACACCAAAAGTGGTGCAGCTTTCATATGATATATTTCCCTACTGAAACATAGGGAGGTTGCAAAAGCTGTGTTTATCTGCTGACTGCAGTTAAAAAATTCTCAGACTTTTCTAATAAGAACAATAAACTTACTGAATAGGACGGGATCACATTTGCCTTTCTCATAGCTGCTGTCTTGGTAGTTTGTAGCTGTCTGGTTGGTTGTTGCCCAAACTATATCTTCCATTTTCCTTCTCTGTTTGCAATTGATGAGACTTCTGTTTTATAACAAAGTTCTTGTTATTTGTCTGTAATGCATGACCTTGCAGTTAATACAGGTAAATTTTATCCCTCTTCTCTTGCTCCCGCTCCCCAGGTTGTAAGTACAGTTTTTCCTTTCTGATATTACAGCCCTCTCCTGTCTTGCCAATGCCTCCCCACCTTTATCATCGACAGACTGAATCAGTGTACTCCTAAGTTTATTCCAAAGTCAATAATTAAAATATTAAATAAGATATATAACAAACAAAAGGAATATTGCTCAAACCTGCATATCAGAAAAAAATAGAAACACTGAAGTAAACAGCAATGTGTTCCTGGCAAGCTTTTGATGAAGGTCAGATTGCATAGGCAAATTTCCTTGAGAGGGAGAAAAAAAATCCTAAAAGCAAATGGTTTGTAAAACTGTTCCCCTCTATACCATTATCCTACTCAAATTGAAACAAAAAAAAAAAATCACAATTCTTGCAGCATTGCCCATACCAAGGGTGAATCTGTTCCTTTACGTTCTTTTGGTGACTCCTTGCTCCTTTAGCTAAGGACGTCTAGGGCTTTTCTCGCCTTCCTTCCCGCCAGCTCCTAGCACTTTCTTTAGAAAGTGCTCTCAATCGTCTTTATGCAAAGAGGAAGAAATGTTCTCCACTATGTTTAATGGGTGCAAATTCAGAAGGTGCAAAACTGGGCATTCTACACTGGTCTTCTTGTGATGAGTGCCAAACAGTATAATTGGTATACTAGTCAGAAAGCTGGCAGAAATCTTGATGTTTCAGGGGAATTGAGGGATTAGATTTCATTTCTACCACCATTCCATCTTCTTCCTCCCATTTTTGGAGTGTGGAGTAAGTGCGGATAAATTTAATTATTCCTGAATGTAGAAGGACTCAGCTCCAGTAACTCTGTCAAACAAAAATGAAAAATAGCATGTTTCTAAATGACACTTTAAAATTATGTGGGTCTGTGAGTTATAGGACCTGATTTGTCCTCAGTTTTTATCCAGCCAGCATAATAATTGCAGTTGTGAAAAGTGACTCCAACAGTGGCATACAATGCTTCCCTTCATATGTATTATGAAAAATCCCATTTAAACTTATTTGTAAATTTTTCCTTTGAAAATATACTGTGAAGGAATTAGGTTTCTTTAGTCCAACAGATGGTGCTGGGGAAAGGTGATGATAGTTTTCTAACAGCGAGCTACACCTGTGAGGTAGAATAATTCACTTAAATTCAAGGACTCCTCCTGCATGCAAAGGAGGAGGGAAGTAACTTGACCATGATTACAATAAAAACTGTAATTTAGAAGAAAGTATCTAACCATCTAACCAGCCTTTTCAATATGAGCAGGAGAGACAAGAAATGTGCCTAAAATTGATATGTGATAATTTTGTGAAAGAGACTGTATGACAGGGTTTCCCATGTTACCAGGAGCTTTATTGTGTTTAAAGGAAACTTAAATTTGCCTTTCAGTAAGAATCAACCCTAATGATAACAAGGATACATTTTCCATTCTGCTTGTGGAGACAACTTGTTTGGAAACACTAAGTATTTATTTTCAGAACTTTCAGCCATTTCAAAATCTCAGAAAATCATATCTGAAAAACCTGTTTTCTCTGAACTGACTAATGTGGGCATATATGTTTGCAACATAAATTTAAAATTAACAGGTCATCCTAAATTATTTGAGCCTTTATAGTGTAAGAATGGCTATGCTGGGTCAGATCAAAGGTCTGTTTAGGCCAATACCCTGTCTTCGTCTGTAGTGAGAAGCACATACTTAGAAAGGAGTGTAAGAACAGGACAAACATCTACGGATACTTGCCCAGAGCAGTCCCTCAACTTTCAGAAATCTGAAGCCAAATCTGAAGCTTCAGTTCTGTTCCTCATATCAGAATAGTAATGTAGATTTGCATGCAGTGCTCAAGATGTAACACAGAATCACAGAATGGATGAAGTTGGCAGGGACCTCTTAAAATCATGTAGTCCAACCTTCCTGCTTAAGCAGGGTCAGCTAGAGAAGGTTTCCCAGAACTGTGTCCAGTGGAGTTTTCAATATCTCCACAGATGGAGATATTCACACAGTGAATTTACATAGGGGATAATGCTTAATACTTCTGCATGGTTGTTGGGGTTTGGGTTGCCTTTTTTTTTTTTTTTTTTTTTTACTACAATTGGGCATGGAGTTGATGATTTGTGGAACTTTTGCTTAGATTTCAAGATTTCTTTGCTTGTGATAATAGGCCACTTTGTTTAATATATGAAATTGCGTTCGATATTCATAATTTTGTATTTATTCACATGGAATTTCATCTGCCGTTTAATACCTCGTCACTGAATCTCAGTAGAGTCCTCCTGCAGCTCTTCAGTTGGGCAGAAACTTACTATTTATGAAGAACTTTGATTATTAAAAAAAACCCAACCAACCATTGTCACCTCATTGCTCATCTCAGCTCCTGTACTGGCTCGCTGAGCAGCAGACACCATCTCTGGTCCATCAATTGATGACCTCTGTGCACTGTGAAAACTGAGCACTCATTCCTTCCCTGTTTTGTATCTCTTAACCAACCGCTAATTCATTTCTGTCTTCTGTGGTTTCCTCAAGAACCTTTGGTGAGGGACCTTGTCAAAGAACTTTAGGAAATCCAAGTAATCTATCAAATCTGCTTTACTCAAATGCTTGCTGAATCTTCCAAAGAAGTTCTGTGGTTTTGAGACATGGCTTCCCTTTATAGAAGCCACATGGATTCTTTCCCAGGCTATCATATGTATC
The DNA here is from genome assembly GCF_900496995.4 of Aquila chrysaetos chrysaetos. Lineage (NCBI taxonomy): Eukaryota > Metazoa > Chordata > Aves > Accipitriformes > Accipitridae > Aquila > Aquila chrysaetos. The sequence continues at coordinate 24,154,112 of NC_044030.1, read as the reverse complement.
CATATATCCACAGATCCTGTTCTTAGAGCTTTAAATTACTTCAGCAATAGAGAGCAAGCTTACAGTCCTCCAGTTCTCCAGATGTCTCTCATAACCATTTTTAAAAATTGTTGTCCCACTTGTTTATTTCCAGTCTAAAAAGGCTCAGTAAGTGGTGTACAAGAGGTTACATACCACCTTAATTTGAGCTATTTCATGCATGCGTTCAGGTTAACCCGTGCAGTGAGTCTTAACTGGTGCCCATAATGTGCTGTTGGTCATTTAATCTGTTTGTTCCATAATCTCTTCAGCCTCTTCTCTTGCTCTTCATTTTGGGAGGTTTGAAGACTTTTTTCCATTTATCTTCTGAGTAAAGAAATGTTATCTAGCATTGGAAAAACTTCAGTTTGTTCAACATCAGATTTATCACAGGCTGTTCAGTAGACACAAACTCTTTAGAGAATTAAAATTTTATAATCACAGTGCAGCCACTCTTCACTGTATTATGGCCATTCTGTGCTGCAGAATGCTGTAGAGATTGCCTTCAACACAGAGTATTTTTCATATGTTGAAAAACAGTAAGAGGTCGCTCTCCTGTCCCTTGAGGCAGATGCCTGTAAATAGTAGAACTGAGGGAAGAGTGAAGCAGAAGCAGATGACTCCTGTTCGTCTTTGCGAGATTTCATCCTACACCTTCCTTTTACTATACTTTAGCACAGTTTGGGCAAGATGAAGGTCTTCCCGTATTTTTACTGTTTTTTATGTCTGCCTACATGGTGTTAGCTACTTTAAGTCCAGCCAAGGAGAAAACTGTATGTCTGAAGATAAGCAAAAATTTTGTGAAATTATTCCACATCCTCATGCTGTGACTAATCAGTTCATTTGTCTTTTTGATGAACTGTGTGAGGGACAGAACAGTTTGGGAAGTTGAGGGATAGAAGTTGAATTCCTAGCTAAGAGGCAGATTGAGAAAATTTATTTGCTGTTATAGGCATAGTTTTTGGTATAGAAATGGTGAATGAAGATTACAAGTCTTGCATCAAATCTACTGTTTCCAGTGGTGCTGGAAATGATTCAGGCAACAGTTTGTTTGTATAGCTTGTCAGAGAAGTGCATGTGATAGAATGATTGGAAAAACTATTGTCATTATTGGACAGTGAAATTTGTGCCTAAATTACCTCCGTTTACCCTGACTAAGCTGTATAAGGAGTGTTTCAGTATCTACTAATCAATAATTTGAATGCTAGCTCCTTGGCTTGTTAGTCCTTTCCGTCAGCTTTCATTGTGTCAGAGTTCATCTATGACCTTACATTACAATACCAGTTTTGCTGTAGAAAAAAATCAATGTTGTTTAACTGCTTAGAATTAAAACAGGTAAGTGACAGTGTTGACTGAAACTAATTGTGCTTAGCACTGTCCCTAAAACAATAAGAGTTGCTGTTGTGAACTCTGTAATTCATGTAGGTGCCTAAATGCATGCATGCGCACACACACGCAGGTGCGTGCAGGCACACCCTGGATGGATGAGAAGGTAATTTGCAAGTTTTTCACATGTAGTGACTTTTATGGTCCCTTGTGCTGTCAGATGAATGGGAACCAGCAGAGAGTGTGCTCTGCTGAAAATGAAATGAATGATATGTATTTAGAAGCCTAATGTAAGGCTTATTTTTCTTTGGAAATATTTGTCCCGGCTTGTATCTGTGGTGGACAACATCGCATTCTGAATTTAGGTAAGAAGTCTCTCCAAAGAGTGTTGGAAGCTGTAGGTTGTAACAGTTCTTGAATCCCATTAGAGATGGTAAATGGAGCATTTTAAGTTTTGCCTGCATGAAATCATAGAATCATTTTGGTTGGAAAAGAATCTTAAGATCATTGAGTCCAACAGTAAACCTAACACTGCCAAGACCACCACTAAACCATGTCCCTAAATGCCATGTTTACATGTCTTTTAAATACCTCCAGGGATGGAGACTCAACCACTTGCCTGGGCAGCCTGTTCCAGTTGCTTGATAATGCTTTCGGTGAAGAAAATTTTCCTAATACCCAATCTAGACCTCCTCTGGTGCAACTTGAGGCTGTTTCCTCTTGTCCTATCACTTGCCACTTGGAAGAAGAGACCGACACCCACCTCACTACAACCTCCTTTCAGGTAGTTGTAGAGAGCCATAAGGCCTCCCCTCAGCCTCCTTTTCTCCAGGCTTAACAACCCCAGTTCCCTCAGCCGCTCCTCATAAGACTTGTGCTCTACTAGACCCCTCATTAGCTCGTTGCTCTCCTTTGGACATGCTCCAGCACCTCAGTCTTTCTTGTAGTGAGGGGCCCACAACAGAAGACAGTATTCGATATGTGGTCACACCAGTGCCGAGTACAGGGGACAATCACTTCCCCACTCCTGCTGGCCACACTATTTCTGATACAGTCCAGGATGCTGTTGGCCTTCTTTGCCACCTGGGCACACTGCTGGCTCATATTCAGCTGGCTGTTGACCAGCACCCCCAGGTCCTTTTCTGCTGGGCAGCTTTCCAGCCGCTCTTCCCCAAGCCTGTAGCGCTGCATGGGGTTGTTGTGACCGAAGCGCAGGACCCAGCACTTGGCCTTGTTGAACCTCATACAATTGGCCTCGGCCCATGGATCCAGCCTGTCCAGATCCCTCTGTAGAGCCTTCCTACCCTCAGGCAGATCAACCCTCCCTCCTAGCTTGGTGTCGTCTGCAGACTTACTGAGGGTGCAATTGATCCCTTCATCCAGATCCGTGATAAAGATATTAAACAGAAGTGGCCCCAATACTGAGCCCTGGGGAATGCCACTTGTGACTGGCTGCCAACTGGATTTAACTCCATTCACCACCACTCTTTGGGCTTGGCCATCCAGCCAGTTTTTTATCTAGCGAAGAGTACGCCCGTCCAAGCCATGAACAGCCAGTTTCTCCAGGAGAATGCTGTGGGGAAACGGTGTCAAAGGCTTTACTAAACAGTGTCAAAGGCTTTACTAAACAGTGTCAAAGGCTTTACTAGGTAGATGACATCTACAGCCTTTCCCTAATCCACTAAGCAGGTCATCTTGTCATAGAAAGAGATAAGATTAGTCAACCAGGACCTGCCTTTCATAAAGCCATGATGGGCCTGATCACCTGGTTGTTCCATACGTGCCACATGATGACACTCAAGATGATCTGCTCCGTAACCTTCCCCGGCATCGAGGTCAGGCTGACAGACCTGTAGTTCCTTGGTTCCTCCTTGTGACACCCACCTACAAGAAGGGCCAGATTTGCTAACCTCCAGCCAACTGGGACCTCCGTGGCTAGCCAGAACTGCTGATAAATATTTGAAAGTGGCTTGGTGAGCACTTCTGCCAGCTCCCTCAGTATGCTGGGGTGGATCCCATCCAGCCCCATAGACTTGTGTGTGTCTAAGTGGTGTAGGAGGTTGCTAACCATTTCCCCTTGGATTATGGGAGCTTCATTCTGCTCCCTGTCCCTGTCTTGCAGCTCAGCAGGCTGGGTACCCGGAGATGACTCATCTGGTGCAAGTGCTCTTGACACTAGTCTGTGAGCGCAAGGGATGCTCAGCTTTCTTTTGTGCCTGATTAGATGAAGGATTCTGAAGGTATGTTGAGCTCTAACAGTTATGCACAACAGCGTCTCAGGGACCGTGTGTGTTTCCCCATACCTGAGATGCTCCAGGCATCAGAAATTTCTGAGGCACTGTCAGCACCTCTGCTGGTGTTGTCTTCCTGTCCCACCTTGTACAGAGGTGCTCAGAAGAGATGCTTGGGATTGAATCTGCTCCTTCTTTCATGCCTGTGTTTTGCTGACTCCACATCTCTTCTCAGACTATCAAACTTGAGCTAACAGCTGCAGTCCATAATTGCTCATAAATGTCTAGTAGTAGCTACAGGTCGCTTGACAATTTCTTATCTTCCTCCAGCTAAAAACTCTCCTTTTGGGCGTCTCCTTAGGGTCACACTTCTAATAACATGACAGAAGAAAAATCCTCCTTTCTTTCCCAGCTGCCACACTGCACTTCTGTAAGCAGTGCAGAGTGGAGAGCCACTGTGAGAATATTCTTCCTCACTTTTAAGTTTTTCAAAGAAAACACAGAAGTCCATTATCCCTGATTTTGCCTTTTCCACAACCTTGCATTTTGTTAGAACTTTCTGCTGCTGGGAAGCAATACATTTTAATCTGATTCCTCAGTCATTCAGAAATGAACATTTTCATTCACTCCAAAAGAAGAGTTATTCATGTAAAATGAACTGACCTAAAAAATTTGAAGAGAAGACTGGAAAATGAAATGAATGTTATATAACTCAGAAACTGTTTATTGTATAGCGTCAGACTTCATGGAGGGCTCTACCTTGAACTGGGAGATGTGTGTCAGGATTTGCCCTGCCATGTACTTAAAGTGAGATAGTGATATGCCAGCCTGGCAATGACTTCAATTCAAACTCCAATGCAAAACACATGTTTTAAGTGTACCTTTCTTTCATATGATTCTCATGTGCCAGATGCTCTACTGAAGCTGTTTAAACTAGTCTTGAAAGACTTACATGAAGTATCAAAGTTGTTAGTTGGCCATGCAGATTTTTGCCTCTGGATTTCATAGGACTGAACTCTGACAGGATTGGGATGACTAATATGATTGCTGTTCATTGATTTTTATTCCTCTCCTCCCAGGTATGAGCCAAATCTACCACTGGAACAGTTATTTTCTGACTTTTAAGTCTGAAAAGCTATGAATAGGGGAGTACTCATTCATCCTCATAGTGTGCTCTTCAGGTCAGACTGTCATTACAATCATTATGAAACAAAGCTGATTTGTTTTACATTTAAAATACTTTTAGCATAAAAGGTGATTTATTTTAAATGACAAAAGGGAACCTTTTATTATAAAACACATTTTTTGTTTGTATTTAAGTAATTTTGCCCATAATAGCATGTGCAAAGTTTGGTAGACAGCAAAAATACCGTAAAATATGCTTTCACATAATGTAAACTTTCCTAAAATTTCCTAAAGTTCAGCCTTAAAAAGTGGCTTCAGCCTCTTCTTTTCCTTTCTCACCATCAGTCAGTGAAGTAAAGTGTTAGCTTGAAAGCTGTCTTCAATTCATTCAAATGATTGCTTGGTAGGCACAGTTGTTCTTGTTAAAAGCAGATACTTAAGTGGAATCAGAGTACTTGGAAAACAGACTTTTCTCATCTGCCTGCTACTCTACAGTAAATTCATTGCTCACCACTTCAGCAAGTAAGAACTTTATTGCACCATCTGCATGTTTAAATGATGATGATTCTTTCTGTGCATTGGTTCTATCATTCTCGTCCTCCTACTTAGCAGATTTCTTGTAGGGAAATGGTGGTTGTTTCTGCTACACAAAGCCGTGCAAGTTATTTGGGAAGCCCAGATAATGATGATTCTGAAAACTATTTGGAGACCTGGCATGCACCCTCAGCATTTAGAAGTGCAAAGGGTTCTAAAGTAGTACAAGAAGTACAAGTGAAGATGCGCAACAAGGCTATTGTAATCATTTTAGGGAAGACAAAACGAATGTAAACTGCTGTGAAACTCCCATTGTTTTGCCTTTGGCAAAGGGAAGGCACAGAGGTACCACCCTCCTGGAGCCTCTGGACAGCTGCATGGATACTTACCATTTACTGAAGTTCTTCCTGTTAATTTGCCACCACAATAGCTACCTTCTTAAGCTAAACTAAAGCTGTCATTGATGTGCCCATACGTACGGTAGTCATGTCTTAGAGATACAAAGTTGCATGTATGAGGCCACACAAGAATTTGGTTTTGAGTTTTGGGGTTTTTTGTTTGTTTGTTTGTGTATTGATTTTTTTTTTTTTTTCCAGTATGAAATATGATTTGAATGTTTGTTGCTTTTGTTTGTGGTCACAGTGGTTTTGAAGTAAAGAAATATACGATGTCATTGTATGGCACTGTGATGGGTTGACCCTGTCTGGTTGCCAGGTGCCCACCAAAGCTGTTCTATCACTCCCCCTCCTCAACTGGACAGGGGAGACAAAATATAACAAAGAGCTTGTGGGTCGAGATAAGGACAGGAGAGAGATCACTCACCAATTACCGTCACGGGCAAAACAGACTCAACTTGGGGAAAAATTAACTCACTTTATTACAAATCAACCAGAGCAGAGTAATGAGAAATAAAACCAAATCTCAGAACACCTTCCCTCCACCCCTCCCTTCTTCCCGGGCACAACTTCACTCCCGGATTCTCTACCAACCCCCCCAGCGGACCACGGGGACAGGGATGGGGTTTACGGTCAGTTCATCACGCGTTGTTTTCTGCCGCTTCATCCTCCTCAGGGGCAGGACTTATCACACTCTTCCCCTGCTCCAGCGTGGGGTCCCTCCCACGGGAGACAGTCCTCCATGAACTTCTCCAACGTGGGTCCTTCCCACGGGCTGCAGTTCTTCATGAACTGCTCCAGCATGGGTCCTTTCCACGGTGTGCAGTCCTTCAGGAGCACACTGCTCCAGCGTGGGTCCCCCACGGGGTCACAAGTCCTGCCAGAAAACCTGCTCCAGCGTGGGCTCCTCTCCACAGATCCGCAGGTCCTGCCAGGAGCCTGCTCCAGCGCAGTCTTCCCACAGGGTCACAGCCTCCTTTGGGAACCCACCTGCTCCGGCGTGGGATCCTCCCCGGGCTGCAGGTGGATATCTGCTCCACCGTGGACCTCCATGGACTGCAGGGGGACAGCCTGCCTCACCATGGTCTTCCCCACGGGCTGCAGGGGAATCTCTGCTCCGGCGCCTGGAGCATCTCCTCCCCCTCCTTCTTCACTGACCTGGATATCCGCAGGGTTGTTTCTCTTACATGTTCTCACTCCTCTCTCCAGCTGCCGTTTTCTGTCTGTCCCAACTTTTTCCTTCTTAAAAATGTTATCACAGAGGCGTTACCACTATCGCTGATTGGCTCGGCCTTGGCCGGCGGCGGGTCCGTCTTAGAGCCGGCTGGTATTGGCTCTCTCTCGAACACAGGGGAAGCTTCCAGCAACTTCTTACAGAAGCCACCCCTGTAACACCCCCCCCTCTACCAAAACCTTGCCACACAAAGCCAATACAGGCACTAAGTGACATTAGATCTTCAGCTTATCTTTAGTACTGACCATTCATTGAAGGTTTTGAATGTAAAGTAAGTCAAAGGAAAAGATGCTTAGTGAAGACCCTGTAAGAAAGTATGATTTTTTAAAAAATTTTTTTTTTAATATGCTAATCTGGCTTTAAGCTCTGAGAGTTGGATCAAAGTTAGGAGATCCAAAATTTTATCTAACTAATTATCTAGTGCCTTGAGAATGTGCTTAGCTTCTCAAGCTATGTAGACCCCTACTGTTATCACTAGGAAGAAGCAAATAGTAATTCATCCTGCCTGTGTTGCACAGCTGTTTACAAATAGATGGGTCACATTCTGAAAGTGTTAACTTTAGAGGATGCTTTGGCAGCAGGATTAAACCAAATACCTTTGCACAGCTAACATTACGAGATTCCTGTCTAAAGAAATTGTGCAGCACCTTTGCAAGAGCTGTGCTGTAAACTGCTTCCTGCTGGATGAGTTCGTCTGCCTGGTTGTGGTGGGTATGTGACTGCAGTTTTATGCATCCAAGAATATCAATAAAGCAAGTCAGGCCAACTCACCTTGCTTGTCACTGCAACTTCAGTAATATTATATGTAATAGGATAAAATACCTAAATTAGCTGTTAGCGTTGAAAATTAAGCATTGGCATCAAATCATTGAATAACAGAGCATTCATAATGTTCTGGATGCAGATAGTGTGGACTATCTTGTAACCAGAGACAGATGGATTCTGTTTATAGAATGGCATTGTATAATTTAAATCTGACTGGAAGAGTCTTTTGCTGGATCTGTTTTTAATGAGCTGTTTTGTTCTCTAATTATTTTTAATTAAATACAAGTTTTGTTTTTGGTTTTTTTTTTTAAATAGATCAAAAAAATTGTCTGCAGTAAGGAAAGAAGTGGGAGAGCTGCTTCAATAAAGCAGTTAAGTGTGGGTGAAGCTGAAGATCTAAGCATTGCAGGTGATTACACTTCTGACAGAGTTTCTTAGGAACAGCTTCTGAAGCCCAAATTAGAAAAATATAAAAATAGTGATGCATTAAATAGATTGATTTTACAACAGAGAGTTTTTACCCAGTATTTTCTTAAGGCAGATCTGCAGTTAAACATATCTACATCCAAACAGCACCCTGAAACATAATTGAAACCTGGAAATTTGACTACCTTCAGATTTGCAAAACTGTCTTTTTTACAGACTTGAATTTAAGAATGTATGTGGAATATTTCACAGCTTTGTTTATTCCAAATAGCTTGATTTGATAAGGATCAAATAGTTTCTCAGTCTTCATGCTAATTTCTACAGACAAAAATGTATTATCTTGAAAGTATCTTTCTGCTAATGACTAACAGCAATTTCATTCCATCATTTCAAATATCTTGGGAAAGGAACTTTCAGAGAACAGTAGACCATCAGGAATATAGGCACGTATGGAATCTGTGCACACACACAAACGCACACACCTACCTTTTTTGTTGTTTTTCCATTAACTTTCAAAAAGATGAGTAAATTTTCAGAGCCTTCTCAGTAAACATTTTTAACCCTTTTGCAAAATGTATTCATTTTAGTTGTGATCAGGTGTTAGAATCTACAAGTTATTTTGTACATACAGATCCTTACAGAGATGACTCCTTATAATTGCTCTGTACAATCTCTAAAGATGTGAAAGTACACAACAACCAGTGGCAAGGAGTAGGACAAGTCATTGGCTTAACTTGCAGTTAGGATGATTTAGATGAGCTATTGGGAAAGTGCAGGATAGATTTAATGAGATGGTCCAGGAATGCATTTGGCACATCTCTGTTGAGTGGTCTATACCAATGGGGCTCTCTGTTGCTCATCATCTCATCTTCTTCCTCTCCACTGCCCCCACACCTCTTAGCCTTTGTCTCCTTGGTCAGTTCCCTAATACTTGGATGCCTCCCCATGCATGCTTCTGCTTGCCTTTATTGCCGCTCTCCTCTGTCTCTTTCCTTCAGCAAGGGGCTCAGGAGCTCTGGGGGACTGAGGAAGCTGCTTCTGCCCCTTTTTGGGTCTCCTTTTTGTGACCCTGCAGCAGGGCTGGTCCCGGCATGCAGCCAGCACTCATAACCCAAAGACAGCTGATTGGTTTGTCTTCCACTTTGAACCTCATCCAGGAGGGTGGTGTGCCTTGCCTCTTGGGAATGATTGGGCTTGATGTCTGTTTCAGGGAGATGAAATGAATAATGAGAATATACAATGAGAAACGGTATATATGCCATTGCAAATCTGGAGACCTTATTTTGACTCTGGAAACCACTTGTGGGTTTCAATAATTTTAGTTTTCATTGAGGCTACAGTAGCTGCACAGGTGCATGGATAAACCTCTTGCAATCTGTTTTGCATAACTAAAATTTCAGTAATGTCGAGGATGAAAGGATACTCTGCGCTGTTTAACAAGCTTCACAAGGTGGCTTTTAATGAGGTAGTCAGTGGAGAGTTTCTGTGGTCTAGGGATGTTTTGCATAGGTTGGCGAAGAGAGGTACTATCATTGCCTCAGTCAGCACTGTTCTGTGTGTCTAGTGGCTGCAGAGGCCTGAGTGCTTCAGATGCATGCATTCATTAGGATACACTGAAGTCCTTGCCTCACTTTCACCGTTAACATACACCTTCTGAGAGAAAAAGGTATCTAGGCTTTTTTCTAAGGGACATGGTTTAGTGGTGGATTTGGCAGTGTTAGGTTTACAGTTGGACTCGATCTTAAGGGTCTTTTCCAATGTAAATGATTTTATGATTCTATGTATCAACTTTTTGGGTATATAACATTTGTTTAGTTTTCACAGCAAATAACTACATAGATCAGCCAAGGCTGGGACATTTTCAAGGCCCTTGAGTAAATCAGAGGGCTTAAAGGCAGTGAAAGTCCTGGTGTAGTTACTCTCATACTGACAAAAAAGCAACAGCTAGGTATAGAATGGTGGAGGCCAAAGCTCTTATGCTGAAGCTGACCCTTGGAAGGTGGCTTGATGAGAATCCAAGCTGTAAAACCTGGTTCTTTCAGAACCGAAAGAACTTGTTTCCCCAGAAAGCTAGTAGGAGCTCTACCAGCAAACGTGTGTCCGTCCATCCGTCTGTTCCCCCCCTCCTTTTTTTCTTTGAACTATTGGCTAACACTCCTGAAGTATTAGGAGGACATTCTTGTCATCCAACACCGAGACATCTTCATGGCCCTCTAGCTGTGTTCCAGACCAAAAATTTAACATTTTGCAAGGCTTTTTTTCTTACCCAACTAGCAAATAAACTCTACTATGTCAAATGCAAGATATTTATGTCTCATTATGACAACCTAGAAAGTTTCCAGTCTGTTTCCTGCCTGCTTCTTAAAGTTCCATTACCAAAGACTTTTATGAGATCATCTGTGACTCTGCATTCCCAGTGTAGTTATGTGACCTGGTCTGTGTAAAATACAGTTTCTGAATGCTGTGCATTTGTCAGGAAGTGGAAGAAATCCGTTTCTGTAAGCTGTTGATCTTATGCCTTCGTCTGGTATGCTACAACAATAACTTACATGGTAAAAAAGACTGAAATAAGTTATTGATTTATTTTTGTGGTAATTACATTAGTTTGAATAATTCCTTTTGAGTGAAACTGCAACATATGGGCATGTTCTGGGGTAGAATATTGAAAGTCTGATACATCAGGAGTGCTTCATGTTACTGTACTCCTATGGCTGAAAAAGGTATTTCATTTTGTACTTCGGTGTGGTAATTCTCCCTGAAGTACTTCAGGCCTGTGAGATTGTGTTGGTTTTTTTTTTTTTTTTTTTTTTTAGGGTAGCCTGCAGTGTGATATTTGAGACAGTGTTCATACAGGGCTTGTACTGATACCTGCAAGATATTTATAGGTAGTTCTGAAATGCATAGTCCATTTCTGTCTGTTGTTTTTTATGCTATTATCTGGATTTCCTCCTAGTATTTGTGCTCCATTGTTGCAAGGAGAATATTTCCAGACGTTTCCATATGGTACTGCTTTGTATGATTGCTGTCTCTAAGGTGGTGTTTGCATATACTCAGACCTTTATGACATTGTCCCTTAGCTCTTGAGCAGTCATTTTCTATTGCTAACATCTGTTTATAGATACTTACAAACAAAAGCCAAAGCGATAACCTATATCCTCAGATGGGCAACCAGGTCTGTTTGGAGGCAGGGTTTTTACAGAAGAAAAAGCATTTGGATTTTAGCAAAGAGCAATCATAATTGACTGTGTTGGAGCTACGCTATCTTACATCAGTTGAGGACTATATCTTTTGCTGGCCAGTTCACTCCAGTGGGTCAAATTCTTCTGTGCTGTGACTCCTGTGGCTCATGAGGTTGCTTATACAAGAGCTGAAAGTGTGCCAGTGACCACAGCTGAGCTCTGTTCTTTAAAAACACAAACATCTGCATTCAGCTTTTCAGCTGTGCCTTACTTTAGACAGGGAGGAAGGATTTTCTTCTTACTTTTTATTTCTTTAATTTCCTTTTCAGAATGAATTTCTGACACCGTTAATAAACAATGTGCAGCAGTTGTCTTTGGTACCCTTACCAAATGCTTTCATAGAAAGAAGGAAAAGCATGTTGCTCTATGCCTGAAAGACTAACAAATCCAGTTTCTAAAGAACGGGGGGTAATGGAGGGCACTCCCAATGGCAGGACCAGCTCAAAGTGCACTAGCATATAGCATCAAGTGCCTCCCTGTATTAGCAGTAGTTTGCAGGAAACTGTTGAGACAGAGGTAAATTTCTCTCTAAATACGAAACAACAGAAAACGTGTTCAGCTGTCTCCAGATTTGCCAAGATTCATCTCTGTATTGAAGAAGGCGTGTGGGTGCAGAGAGACTGATTGTGTGACCTAGGTCTATGTAGAGAACAAAGGTTCACTTTGGCTCAGGAAGGTATTTGCATCTTTTAAAGTTTATTAGTTGGGGAGGGGTCTTCCTGACTTGTTTCTCTAGTTTATGAAGTTCAGGTTTAATTCTTGTGTGCTCTCCAGTGTACATTCCAGCTTTGTAGTGTCTGTGTTAAAAACCACAATATTTTTATCCTGCTAAACCACTTATGACCTGGCCATTAATGACCTCTTTTGTTTAGGTAATTCATGAAAACACCGAGCAGCGTCAGACACAGGAGCAGACACAGGACTGATGACACATCTGTCCATTTGAACAAATTATAACTGTTTTTAACTCTCAAATCATTAATAACTGTTATTTCAATGTGTTTACCCAGTGTTTCACTGACCCTATACCATTTTCTCCTGGACTGTCTCCCTGTATTATTTCCGAGAAGGTCGTGCAAGACAATGTCGTAAGCTGCGTGGAAGTAAAAGTGTGTGACATCTGCTGCCTCTACCAGTAATGAGGCCTGTTACAGTGTAGGAGAAAATTTTCAGTTTGATAATGATTTGCTCTTGAAAAACAGAAGTTGGTTGCCAGCCATCTCCTCCTCATTCTCTGGTGCTGACAAATAGTTCTCCTAATTTCCCCCACTCCTTGGTATTTCTCCAGCATGTGAAGCTGTCTGGACTCTGTTTTCTTCTTGTATTCTTTTTTCTTTTAGAGACAGTGGCTGTTTGGCTTTCTTCTAGTCTTCTAATTCCTCATGTATTTTCCGGAATTATCAAATATTACCACTTGTGGCTTTGATATTTTTTCAGATCACTCTTCTAATATTCTGGGATAAAACTTATGAAGGCCAGCAAATTCGTTAACACGTAATTTATCTACGTACTCTTTGATATATTCTGTCCCCAGTTTTAAGCTGTTAGAAAGCTGTTATGATTCTTCTGCTCACCTGAACAAAGCTAACCCTTTAGTGGAAGAAAGGCATTAAACTTGTGCTTTGTAGAGGTTTTATGATTGGTTTTTTTTTCCCTCTGGACCAAGTAGCTGACCAACACTGCTTTCAGTCTTCCTTGTATCTCCCCCTTGCCTTTGATATGACTCTCACTGTTTGCTCTTGTTTTCAGAGATTGCTTGTGCAAGCCCTTGTTTTCTTTTGTAATCATCTTTAGTAATATGACCTATTTTATTTTGGGGGGTGTGTGTGTGCTTGTTTGTTGTTATGATTTTTTTTTTTTTTCTGTTTTGCTTTTTTTTTGTTGTGGTTGACGAAGAGTCCAATTTGCTACATCGGTCTTTTATAATTCTTCCCCATCCCTGTGCAGCACTGGAATAGTTTGCACTGCTGCTTGTAGCTGTGTTTTCTGTAAACTCTCCTAAATTCTCTTTTGCCTTACATTTGCCTGCCTGAGATCGAACTTACTGGTTCTGAGTTTGACTTCAAAACAGCAAATCCAATATTCAGCTTGTTATCTATTATAGCCTGTACCACACAACTACATAATCGTTTTCTGGTGATTTTTCAAAACAACATCATATTCAGCAGTGACCAAATGTAGGTTCTAGACAAACTGCTCTGTTTTTTAATTTTCTTTCTTTTTAAATTTTATTTATTTAGTTGCACTCCTCTTCCTTGAAGCTGCATGCTTAACCTCTTTGGTACAGCTTTCATATCTGAAACATTGCATATGGTAGTATTTAAGTCAGATAGCAAGTCTACATAGCAGTCAAAGTTTTTATATTGAATGATCTGAGATATCATTCATATTTATCATTTGTATTCATCTTTCTCAAGGGACAGTGAGGAACAGAAATAAAGCTGTTATCATGTCACGGGGAGTGTCAGTGGTACAGCTGAGAATAGCCCTTGGGCTTTCAGACTTCTGGTTCTGATGTTTATTCCCAATGGGATCCTACTGCTCCACCTCTAAACACTTGGAACTATTAACACACACAAAGTTAGGCTATGGGAATTTGACTTCTTTTATTAAAATGCCATTTTTATTATTCATTGTAGTTTGCTGGTAAGGCAAAGATTCCTCGCACAGCTGAGGTATGTTGTGAATCTGTGGCTATTGCTGAAAAGGCTTTTATTTAGTGATGTACCATCAGTACCTTCTCTTTGAAGCTGGAAAAACACTGATTGCTTTATAAATTTGGCCCTCCGTACAGTAGAACTCTCAACTGCAAATAGAGTAAATATTAGCTAATTGGATTAATTTAGTCAGTGGGAATGATGACTTTTGATTGAACTGTCTAGTGAAGAGTTACTATGTTTTTTTTCAGACTGAACAAGTTGAAACTTTGTGGACACATTTATTCACAAATGGCAGAATATACCATTCACAAATATGGACATTTCCCTCCATTCCTGAGCAGTGTGTCAGTAATTATGCTAGGTGTCTTGTATACCTACACTCAGATGAGTTTTCCAGATACGTTCAGGGAGCTAGTTTACATAAAAAGAAACTTAGATTATATAGCGACTATATATAAACATTAAAAAGTCAAACATGCTGTATCTTTTGCATAGAGTGTGCTGTTAGTTTTGTTCAATCTTAACAGCCTTATGTTTCTTTTCCACAAGATACCAGGTTCAATTGTACTCCTTGTCTGAATGAGGAGATGCACAGAGGTAGTATATTTCTGTGGGCCTGTTAAAAAAGTGATTTGTTAAGCAGTATAGACTAATAATTTACATTTCACCAGGAAGAATTCCAGGTCCTGTGAAAAGTCACAAACTCCTAATAATTCACATAACCATTTGTGTTTGATGTTTCATCTGTGACAGGTTAAAACCCAAGAGTGAAATGGTGATAATATCTACATCCAATAGCAACCACATACTTTGGAAGGAAAACCAAAAACCTGTAAAGTCTGAGTAGTCATAGCATTAGTAACATAAAATTTTTTATTTTACCAGATGCTTCTGAATACTAGATTTTTGGATCCTTATAAAACTGACAGTGTTTGTGTGTGTACTTCTGATCTTTCTAAAAAATTATTTAACTTCTGCTCATTTAGCTAGCTCGAAATCAGTCCATTTCAAGGTTTGGGAGTCTTTTAAGTAGGCACCTCTAGTCAGCTCTGTAGGAGATCTCATGTTATAAAAGCCAAGTTCACACTTCTTAGATGAGACACAACTATACCATTGCTGTTTTACAATAATGACTGTTATTATGAGTTCAAGTGCAAATTTACTGTGTCTTTCAGACTGTTCTTCAGTAATTTTGATTTTTAACTTGCCTACAGAATCACAGAATTGTTTGGTTGGAAAAGACCTTTAACATCTTTTTTTAAGGCCTTACTAGATATTCGGGGGAGGGAAACAATAAAAAAAAGGTTTTAAAAAATCAGAAATTGACAAAAATACTATTCTGTTGGCAATAATTTGATTATCTTGTTTATATTTCTAGAGGTGGGGAAAATTCCGGATAGTAAAAAGGCTTGCTGTCCTAAAAAGCAATATCCCTCAAAATACGATTTAATCCCTTTATGAGGGTTATGTTAGAAGCTTTTAATTTGGTTTAAGGTGGTGTTTCTGCCCTACACTGTGAATATAAAATTTAAATTTCCTGAACTTTTAATACAGCTTTTCCTGAGTCATTTTCCTGAGCCATTCTACTTCCATGAATATAGAAACAAACTTCACTGTCAGAGAAAGTTAGCCTTTATTGAACTTTTTCTGCTCTAAATATTAAGTAAAAAAAAAAAATTTTGTAAGAAATCTAGATGAGAGGAAAAATTCTTAACAAAGCAGAAAAGGAGGGCTGTGTTACCTTCAGTTTTTAAAGGAAGAAACACTTCTGGGGGAACACTGTGAAATGTGTGTACAGGTGATCCTGAAGTGGTGCTGCAGCAGTGCAAGTGCTATGATATCTACAAAGTTTGCTTCCACATTCTGAAGTTGCTAATGCAGTGGTTGCTAGTACTAAAATACCATTATGTCATTAGCATCTGAATGTTAAAGGACAAAGTTTTCCAATTTATACCACTGCTTTACAATACCTATGGTTTTTTTTCACAGAAAATGCTACACAAAAGAAGCACAGAGACCATGTTGACTTGTTCATTGTAGATTTATTGGTTGGCATGTTTCAGGCATTCAGGTTCCACCAAAAATTAATCCAACATAAGCTTCTGCTTGTACACACTTTTAAGAGCTGATTCTCTGTCCTGTGGATAATAGCATGTGAATGCAATATCCGTGCACATCCCACAGTAACCTTTCTTTCTGCAAGGCACTGCTGAACCTTTTAATTATATCAACTTTTACCTTCAGAAATATCTGGCTATAAGTGATATAAAGTGAACCCTAAGTGGTTCATAAGAGTAGGCTTCATTTTTAGTTGCATTATGGAGATCTGAGTAACTGTCTAAATCTGTTTTCAAACAGTGACCTCATATAGAGTAACCTTACTGTTTAGTTTCAGTTGCAATTTCATAAGCTAGTATTGTGTATTGTGAGGTAACTTCACTCAACCTATGTGTGTTTCTGTCCTTTACTCAAGAAATTAACTAATTTAGTTAGGAATGCAAGTAAGTAAATAATCGCAGCTATGACAAGCTGTGAAAGTTGCTTTCTCCTCTTCCCCATTACCTGGTCTGTAGTGGCTGTTCCTGTGGTGCAGCTGTGAGGCATGCATGGAATAAGTTCAGTGTAAAGCTAGCATCTGTTGTGGAGTCTTCTGCTGGCCTATATACAAGTAGAGGCTGTTAGTCCAACAGCAGTGTCACCTGAGATGAGAGCAAGGTATGACACGCAGTGAAAAACATTTAGGAATGTTGATAACACATTAGGTTTTTTATATGGTTCTGTAAAAGTATAGCATCAAGAAGATGAGATGTGCATTTTAAACATTTCAGTGTGAAGTGAAAGTGCTCATTCATTCAAATCATAAATAAAACTTGAGAGTAGTCACTGGGTGGCTGTCCAGTTTTGTCAACATGAAGAGCAGAGAGTTGCACAATCGAGATTACCTTGAAAGATCTATCAGGAGCACATATTCTTAAATATATAAATATTTCTATTGAACAGTGTTTGAAATAAATCTATCACTTGAAGCTACAAAATTCTCTGCAATTACAACAGTCCTCTCAATGAGCGTCTGATTTTAACTGCAAGAAGGAGATATGTAGTCCTTTAATATTAAAGTGCAGAAAAGGGCAAATAGAAACACTTCAGAAAGTACAGACAGCAAATAGGTAAATGAGTTAGTAAATGTCAAATGCCTACTCTCAGAATAATTTTTTTCTTTGGCCTGTTATACTGAACATGTTTTTAGCAAGATTGTAAGTGTCCTCAGCTTGTACTTTCCTCATGATGTCTTGAAATGCTGACTGAGGTCCTAAAAATGCATGGAGCGGAGTAACCCCCAGATGGCAAAGGATTAATTAGGAATATGCTTAGAGCCTAAGGCCGTTTATGTGCATGCTGTCAAAGTTGCCCAAATTTACTTTCAAAGAAATTATGAACTTAACCTGAAAAGGGATGGATCACAGGAAATATATAGGGCTTTTTGAGGCTCTGGATGTTCCAGCAATACTGCAGAAAATGCATCTCTTCTTTTTTTCTGATTAGTTGTATGGCTCTCATGGAACTTGTCCTAAATTAAGTGTTGGAGCAGACTCAAAACTCTTTATCTTCAAAATGGATCTTTTTTCTGCCTTCCTTTAAAACCCATTTTATTTATTAGAAGTTTATGTAAGTGTACTTACCTGCTCTAAATTTGCAACAAAAGGAAAAGCTTTCAGATTGATCATAGTTGTGAAAATTACTGGTTTGCTGTGAACCAATACTATTTACTTAAGGAAATTATGGAGATTTGGGGGATTTAAATGACAAAATAAGCTTATTTTTTAGAGTGAAAGGCTTTGCAGATAGGAGGGTAGTATAAAAATAGAGAACTGCAAGAAGAGAGAGCAAAAAGATGTGGTCCTGCTCTGAAAAGCGATACTGTGAATAGCATTGTAGAGTTTGTACAGACAGATAAAAATTCTTTTTGTATTTTGTTGAGTCCCAGATTAAATCCCCTGATTTTTATAAAAGATATTTTTTTTTCTACTCCTTCTAATAGTGCTTGACCAGTAATGAGGATTCTTCAGTCTGAACTGAAGCTGCAACTTGTGAAGGCACTTGAGAACTGAAGTCAATGGTACTATGCTTATGATTAAAATTAAGCATGGTTTTAAAAGCTTTAATAAGTCAGGGTCATATAACACAGTGCAACTGAGGATATTCAGATAAAATAGTATAAGCTGACTCTCCCTTCTGTTCACTCTTGCATTGCAGAGGAAGTGCGTAAAGATCTGCCACACTTTCTCTGAGTCCATAAAAGAAGCATGATTTCCAACGTCAGCACCTGGATATGTTGAGTAAAATGATTTTTTGCAAGATAAGTGGCCATAGCTGTCTGCTGTACATTTAATTTTTCTGTAAGGTGCTTCAATGATTCGTAGTATGTAGTGAATTAAGTCTGTCTTTCATAACAGTATACTACAGCATAGGTACTTGCATTTTCCTGAGTGCAGATGCAGCTCACATGACTTGTGCATGACTCCTACAGATTACAGTGCTACTGAAGCAGCTGCTAATGTAGTCATCTGATCAGACGGCGAAGTTGGTAAATTCCAGGCCTCTGCTGTGGGAAAAGGTACTTTCATGTAACTTAAAGCACACATTATTTCAGAAGTGAGTTATTTTTAATTTCTAAGCAGCTTTGCAGGGATATCATCTGGACCTTTTCACCACAACTTGTGATTTTGCTTGAAATTTAACTGTTTGCTTCTATGCATTATTTTTTTTCCTAAGAAGAAAGATAATTTCAATGATTTATGAACTCAAATCCAAGATCTTTAAATAGGCAGGAAAATTAAAAAGTCAGAGTAACTGCAGATGTGTCTTCTGTCAGTAACTGACAGAACAGCAGTTATTTTAGAAAGCTGCATGGAGGAGGGGTGGAGGCTGAGTAGCGGTAGAGGTCTAGAAAATGTGTGATCTGAAACACAGCAGCATTTAAATACCTGTCATTCAGAAACCTTATAACTCCACCAAATTTGGATACAGGATCAAAATAAACTGGTGAGGTTGCCTACGTTTTTCTTTTAATAAAAGGAGAGTGAGTAAGATGTGTTGATAACTGAAGTTACGCAAAATCAGTTTTAGCGTTTTTAAAAGTAAGGCTGCCCTCCAAAAAAAGTGATGTCAGCAAATTGTATTTGAACCAAAGGGTGAGATTAGTCTTAGCTCTTTCTACAGCATTGTGTGTTTATGTAACAGTGTAAATACATCTATGTAGCAGATCTGGAACAAATGTGTTCTGGACTCTACAGATGCTTTTCCCAAGGGCATTGTTTTGAGCATAATGAAATTTGAGCATAAACTGGAGAAACAGAGATAGTGCATAATTATAGCTCTGTAAAACCCAGATCAGTAGTTGCTTGTCTGCAGCATCATTTTATAAACCAGTTATTATCATTATCAGGATAAACCAGAATTGTCATTAAAATACACATTCATCACACAATCTTCACAAACTTCACTTACATCAACAAGAATTCCCCATCCAAAGTCAAAATAACACCATCACAACACCGACAAAAATGGACAATTTACACACACTCCACCCCATGTCCTTTCACCACAATTACAATAAAAACTGTAAAAATTATAACCAGTTCCTGGTTGCAAACAACATTTACCCCGGAAAGTTTTTTTTTACTATGTAGTGCAATGTCATTGAGTAACAACAGCTGCTTTGGAACAGCACAGCATCAGGGCACCCATATGCTATTACAAACGTATTTGATCTACCAGCAAAGAACAGTGAGGACATAGCTAAATGATTTCCGTTTGACGTCACGGTTTCGTTAGGGCAGGCCTCCTGCCGTCGTCGTCACGGCGGCGGACGGGCGGGCGCTGACCAGGGTGCTGAGCGCGGCGGCAGCCCCTGCCGCCGGCGGCGGAACTGACGCAAGTGGGGCGTGGAGAACGTGGGACCCTTACGCTGGAGCAGAAGAGTCACAACTGTTGGTAGAGGAAAAAGAGGGAAAGGGCAGGTGTTTCCAATGGAGAAACTGAGAAAATAAAGATTGCCACATGGTTCCATTAGTTTCTTTTCCTCATAAGTAAGGATGGCACTGCTATGCAGAAGAAGTCAGAATTAGAAAACTGTTAAAACTTTGTTACACTGTAAATAACTTTAGTTACATTTAAACAGTCTTTTGATCAGGCTTATTACAGAATTGCTGTTATAATTCAACTATGACCTGCACAGCTACTTATGGCAGAAGAAGGTCGTGGGAGTTGGAGGTTGCAAACAGTCAGAGAAAAGGACAAAGAGCAAAGAATTACAGCTAGTCCGCTTCTGAACTGTGTCTAGTCTTGTGCTTGCTTTTAAGTGAAAGAACAGTTTTTCCACAGTTTGCTCAAGTTAAATAGTAAAATGACATACCTGAGCCCTTTTCTTCCCTGTCACTCTAGAAACCTTTGAACTCTTATATGATGACCTGCTCTGTTTGTAAATCACAGGCAGTTTTCTTTATCCCTTTGCAACATTGGTGAGTGGCAAATATGTCAATGATAAACAATTCTTTCTTGCCTTCAACAGAACAGCAATCATTTCTACCAGTGTCTTCCCCCTTCCAGCCTGAGAAAACTGGATTTAAAATTTAAGCTTTTGTATGCTGTGCAGCATGTGGAGAAGTCCCATCTCATTGCATCTGAAATGCTAGATGGAAAAGACAGGTTTGAACATTTTGGAAGAACCTCCTCTTGCATTGTGTCTGCATTTGCCAAGCCTGCACTTAATTTATCCCACATGAAAGAGTTAGTAGTCAACATTATTTTTTGATATCCACCTTTGCAGCCATCCATCTGTGGTTGAAATCCTCCCCCTTTTAAGCTGCTGCAAGTTGCTTCTTTGTTTTATCCTAGAAGATGTGCCTGATCAAGGCATTCTGCTCATCTTGCTTTACTGTTGGTAACATAGCTATTAACAAATATCTCCTTTATGAAGTTAGAACACAATTTATTTCAATAAGTCTCAATGAATTACTCATTTTCTTTGGTTAAATTTTTGAGAAGCAGAAGAATCTTCATGATGTTGTCAAAAGCAAAATCAGTTGCAGAAAGCTGATTGATTTGTTAACCTTTCTACACCAGCTGGTTTTAGTTTTGGTATTGGTAGCTTTAGTATGGTCTGGAGCCAGAAAGGAGCCTTAGATCATCTGATGTTACCTCCCACATAATCCAGACCATTACATGTCATGGAGGTACTCAGATTTTGAGCCCTGTGTTGAAGGTAGACCTTATTTTGTGGCAGGGGAATTCTCATATTCCCTTAAATGAACTGGCAAAACCCAGTTGATGGTATATGCTTCTATAAGATGCTGACTTGTCAGAGTTCTAGTCATCACTGTTTCACCAGTTCACCAATTTCACCAGTGTTTGAAATTTGGGAATCACAGGTAGTAAGATCAGATTCTGTCCTCCTGGCTTTCACTAAGTGATGTTGCTGAGATTAAATGCAGAACAGGGCATTACTGGATAAGTGCAAAAACAGCATAAGAAACTATTGTTTAATTAAAAGGTAGGTTACTGTTTTAGATGCATACTTATTTCAATATACTATTTTGATAAAAACTCAATTTAATGTTCTCTTAGAAAGATTTGCAAAATCCCACATTCTTCTTCATAAAAAAAATGATTTAACGTGCATTTGCAACAGATCATGCAAACATGCAAATTGAGTAGTTCTGCTTTTCATGGAAATAATTGACAAAGACTTTGTAACTACCTAGAAAAGATGCTTGTGATATAATTAATGGCAGATTTTCTGGCGTTACTTGTGTGAGTGCAAAATATAGCTACTGATTTGTATATAAATCACAAATGGAACAGTCCCCCTAGGAAAAAAAAAAACCAAAACCAAGCAAACCAAAACAACTTGGGCACACAAGTATCCAAGTCCATAAATAAGACTCCTTGGATGATCAGCTTGCAGGTGAAATTATAAGGGATTTATATACAAGCAGATGGACTGCAACGGAGTAGTATGACTTACGAATTTGTTCATCAAATGCAGAAAAGTGGCCATATGATATTCTCTGGCTTTGATACCTTGAAATAAAGTTTCGACTTGCAAAATTTTGTTTAGTCTAAAGTTTGGCTCTGAATTTGGAAAAATAAAAGTTAGTCTCAAAGCTCGGAGGTTGGAGCTTTCTTTTGTTGTGAATAAGGGGGGTTTGGATGAGCTTTCAGAGAAGCAGCAATGTTTGCAAAGTTCTGAGTTTCCCTGGAGGAATAGGTGGGAAGGTGGTCACTGAGCCAGAAATTGTTTATTTGCTTTTTGCTTTTCTGAAAAAGACGCACGATGCCCTAACAAGGCAGGGAGAAGAATTTCTGCATTGTTTTGCTTCTCTTCCTATAGCACTACTGAAGTTGGAGAGAGAAGCTAGCTGGGAAATGCCTAAGCATTGCAGGAGCTACAGGACTATTGACATAAGGGTGGAAAGATGAAGAGTCAGAGCCTGAATGGGAAGAAACATTTGACAGTGCAGAGAGTAAAATTCTCTTTTAAGGGATTTTTGTGGAACAAAGATGAGGTTTTGGGAACATGCAAACACGCAAGACTATTGGGAAATTATATATCCTAGTAATTAATTAGTTAACAGCTTTATCTGTTTTCATATATCCTGCTACACCCACTGTTAGATCCCACTGTTTAGGTGACTGGTGGGAATGTTTTGAGAAATTTGACAAAAGCTAATCTCTGAAGCTCCAGACCCCTTCTCCTTTGGATCCAACAGCTGTTTTATTAGCAGGAAAGCAAAATAATAATCTTGGTTGGGAATAATTGTCATATAGACTTTTTAGTTTTTATTTAGGCGTACTGTCTTGTTCAATGCTGTCTTGGAGAAAAAGGAAAAAAAAAATCAACATTACTGCTTTGTGGAAGAATGGGTGCACCCTGTTCTACAGATAAATGTTAATCCATTAATTTAACTGGGGTCACATTTCATCCAAAAAGTGCAACCAGAAGGTGATGAAAGAAATCCATTGTTTTATGAAAAGGAGTAGAGTAGCTAAGAACTGTCTAATCACACTCAGTCCACCACAGGATCCTCCAAATCCACCCTCCATTTTTTTACAATGGTTCCATAAGAATGGCCTTTTATCTTTTACCTTTCTCTAAAGTTTGTTTATGAATAATCTTATCTACCAATGCAAACTCAGTTATCATTTTAGTGTTGAAAAATCAAAGATCAGACTCCTTACTCTGTGTATCACCTCCTGCCTCTATAGCTGACATTTCCTTATGATGCCAGGACATTGAAGCTCTTGGTCTTTTTTCTAGTTTTTATCCACTACTCCCTTCCTGATCACATCACATCATCCCCATCCCTCGGGCCTATATTCTACATAACTTTCTAACCCTTCTGAGGGTGGGTTTTTGGTTTTGGGTTTGTTTGTTTAAGCACAGTATTTTCTATCTAGTCATACAACTATCACTTTTATCTTAGTTATTTTAGTGGTTTTTTTTGAACTTGACAGTGCAGTTTTGCCTTTCTTATTTCTACACAGAATGCTGTTGTAATGGTTAAAGCAAAAGATCAAAAATGTGATCGTGTTACCCTTCATTTTTTGTCTGCTTTTGTTGGCTTTTTTGTCTGCTTGTTGATCTTAGCTAGCAGGATGTCAGCTCATGCTTCTGATTGCCATATGATGCCAGACTTCTTTGCCTGCTTGTTTGGCATCTAATCAGTAACCCTGGTGGTTTCCTACCTAAAATGAAATGATAAAAAAAAAAAAAAAATTCTAACATCCCTCTCAGTTCCTTTCTTCTGTAGTCAAATTGCTATTGCTCTGAGACTGGCCTCCAGTCATTTTATCATTCTTCCTCATGAGCTCTTCATTGCTTTATGGTCTTATACACCTTCTTGTATCTCATAGTGTTTTGCATTGAGGAGGTGTCAGTTCTTCTGGGATGTCAGTATGAAAGGCATGGACACTCAAAGCTGATGAAGAATAGCAAAGATGGAAAAAGTGTTTGCTGTTTTACATCCCTTCTGATACTGGGTAGCCTGGTGTAGGCAGCATCAGGCAAGCAACTTCACATTGATTATGGTGTGCTGGTCCTGTCTGTGGTGAGGTTCAACAGCTTCACTGTTCATCACATGTTTACAGCATACCAAGTAAGCTATGAGTGTTTTTACCTATACGGTACCAAACGTGCTAGGTGGTACGTCAAGGTTCACTGAGAGCATTATGCTCTTACACATCTCCATGGGAACATACTCTTACAAGCAGTACATACAAGTAGCATTGCTGAAGTCAGTGCATACTAATGCCAGGGTATGTGCTAAGGTTATAGCAGTCACTTGTGCTTAACACATGGATCTCCACAACCAAGGCTTATGGTTAAACTCTGCCTAGATTCAGTTTGAAATGACTATGTCCTCATTACAGTGTCTTCTGCAGTGGCCCACTACACATTGGCTGGGTAAATTCACCCCCCGTGGAGTAGGGACTGTCGAACTGCAGATAGGCAGTATGCGTTCAAAAGATTTTAACCATGGCAGTGTAAGGCACTATGTATGTAGTAATACAAATAACAACACTCTTGTTGCTTTCAGGGTTAGAATGTATGGAAACAAATTACCTTTGACAAGACCCTCAGGACCGTAAGTGATGATAAAGTGAGGACAAAATCAACTACCCCTGAAGTTCATGGCACTATTGTAGCTTTTAGTGTATTTGGGGAAAGAAGTCTGAAAGAGGGGCTGCCAGCTGAGAAGGAGCGTTCCAGATTGGCTTCTCAGCTGTACAATTCTTCCTTCTAACTTCACACGCCATCTTGCATCTTAAATCTGAGGTCGGTTTGAGTGGGCTTGAGGTTAGAGACAGATTTTTCACATGTTCTTCTTAACTGTTAAGCAAAATATAGCAAGGCGTTCTTACACAAACGGTAGCAATGTGAGATGGCTTTGGAGCTCCTCTTTGTCCACTGGAGTCCTTACCTCTCTCCATTTTCACTCAGAGCTAATATTTTCAGAGCACTCACTGGAATAAAATCTGCTTTCTTTCTGTAATGCTTATCTGATTGCAAACATTGCTGATGTCCAAATGTTCCATTTCATCTGGCAGCAGCAAAGTCAATTACTGTTTCCAGATCCAATACACTGGGTACTGGAAGATTAAAAGCACCTTATCTTCAGAAATATATTTTTACACATCAAACTAAGTCCCATTTTGCCTTTTCCTAGCAGTAAAAATGGGAAAATCATCCTAGAGGTGTGAAATCCTTCAAGTACCCATAGCATCAACACTAAATGCTTCTTGCTTTTGCATATGCATATAATACAGAGAGGAAATCTCAAAGTGTTGACAGAGAAATTTAGTGTTCAAAGTTGTTTATGTCATTCTAAACTAGTTATTTACAGCACTTATGTGGCAGAAACTTTGTGATCTGAATGTCTGTGTATTGGGATCTGAACAAAAACTTTTATTGGCAAGCTAGGGCAGCAGTTGAGAGGAAAAGAATTTGATCATTACCATTGTAGTTTGGGTTTAGTCCATGCCCCCATGAATATTAATGTGTGACTCTGAAATTGAGGTGAGTTCTGTTCTTTTTCAAGTTTACTTTGCATCTGGGAGGTCTTGTATGTGCTTCTCCCCTGAATGTTTATTTTATTCTTGCACGCTGACAACTTGCAGTATCAGTTGCTCTACTCTTGATTAACACCTGTCTATGCATTCAAATAATTTTCATTTTTTCCATTGTAGGATACATATTGTTTCTTCTAATCTCCCTTTTGCGACTTATCAACTGCTAGGTTGACACAACTATTTCTGATGCCAGCACATTTGTATTTGCATAACCCTGAAAGAAAATCGAAGGAGCATTACTGGTTTGTATTACAATCCAAAGTATATCTGATTTGTTTATTTCCTCAGTGTTTTTAATTATCTATTACTATCTCTGTGTGTGCAGATCTGTGATAGATGAATCAGAAATAAAACAATAAAATGTCAAGTATCTTCCTTCTCAGACAAACTCACTGGATAAAAATAGTCTTGAGGGAAATTTAAGTTAAACCACATCCTGTTGGTGGGAAGTATCATACCCTTGCCATTCTCATTTTTGTGACTACCTGATGATGTCATTTCCGTAAAAGTTGCATTTTATAAAAATTGAAGTTGATTTCTGAGATTTTTTTTTTTTTTTGCTATGATGATTTTGCACACTGTTGGCTGTTGTTGATTTTTTTTTTTTTCTTTTTTTGTGCAGGCTGCCATGGTAGTTTGGATCCTTGCAAAATATTGCTGTTCACAGCTTTTGAAACTGCAGAACATGATAATTAACTCCATGGCTCTCTGTATTGTCTGGTTTCTGCTGCTTAAAACCGTCAAGTTTTCCTGTGAATGCATCTCTTCTCTAAATACTGCATTGCAGTTTTGTGATCTGATGCAGCGCAGGTTGACCCATGGTCGACTTAAATGTACAATGAGTTCATACAATCTTAATCCTGGCCAGGACCATGTTTTCTGTGCCTTGAGTGGTTGCTAAGCCGAATCTGTCTGATTGCCAAAATATGTATTAACTTTCTGTTATACATTTGTTTCATGTCATCATGTGTCGTGCTTTAAGCCCAGCCAGCAACAAAGCACCATGAGGCTGTTCATGCACTCCCTGCCCCCAGGAGGAGAAAATACAACAAAAGGCTTATGGATCGAGACAAGGACAGGGAGGGATCGCTCACCAATTGTGGTCATGGGCAAAAAACACTCTACTTGGGGGAAAAAAAACAAAATCAATTTGTTACTAATCAAATCAAAACAGGATAATAAGAAGTAAAAACAAATCTTAAAAGACTTTCCCCCACCCCTCCCTCCTTCCCGGCTCAACTCCACTCTGAATTTTCTCCACCTCCTCCCCCCAGCAGCGCAGGGGGATGGGGAATGGGGGTTGGGGTCAGTTCATCACACGTTGTCTCTGCCGCTCCATCCTCCTCAGGGGGAGGACTCCTCACTCATACCCTGCTCCAGCATGGGGTCCTTTTCATGGGCTGCAGTCCTTCAGTCAGAGGCTGCTCCAGCACAGGCTTTCCCATGGAGTCACAGCCATCTTCAGAGGCACCCACCTGCTCCGATGTGGGGTCCTCCCCGGGCTGCAGGTGGGCATCTGCTCCCCCGCTCCCCTCCATGGGCTGGGGGGGACAGCCTGCCGTCTCACCACGGGCTGCAGGGGCATCCCCTCCTCTGGCACACCTCCTCCCCCTCCTTCCTCACTGACCTCGGTGTCTGCAGAGGGGCTCCTCTCACGTTCCAATCCCACTACTCACTACCAGTTTCCCTTCTCAAATCTGTTCTCCCAGAGGTGCTACCACTGTTGCTGATGGGCTCGGCCTGGGCCAGCAGCAGGTCCGACATGGAGCCGGGGAAGCTTCTAGCAGCTTCTCACAGGAGCCACCCCTGCAGACCCCTCCCCTGCTACCAAAACCCCACCACACAAACCCAGTACATTGTGTTAGAAGGTGTTGGCCAAAATGTATTGTCAGATCTACTCATGATTAAAAAGTATAGATAGATTTTTGAGAAAAAATAGAAAGATGTTTTGAACCTTTAAAATCCCATGGGTGATGTGAACTTGTGGAATATTGATATGCAATACCCATGAAAGCATTTAGCATCTCCAAAAATAAGTTATTAATCATATTTTGTCCGTATACTATCATTAGTCACTGATAGATGTACAATCACATCTTCTTTGTAAAAGAAATTTAGAGTTCTTTAAAGCTTTACAAAGTGGCTGGAAAGTAGTTGGTTTGAAGAACTGGCAATGTGGAATAAGTCTTCTAACGTTAACTTCTTAATTAAATCCTGCTGAGCTCTGGGAGTGTTTGAAAGTGCTAATCAGCTGCTGCTTTTGGTTGCATATTCTTCTGCTTTTTCAGTCTGTTGTGCCCCATGAGAGCTAAACTTCAATGGAAAACATTAAATAAATTAAAAATTAGGTTTGATGAATCAAAACTTCAGCTTAGGTGAGGTTACTTAACTTCATGGACTTCAATGAAGTGATAGCTGAGCCTCTGGCTTCAGAATGCCATGTTCTTACTCGTGGAGCCCTATTAAAAAAATGAACTCTTACTAAAAATGAATCTCAAAGACTTACACAATCTAACCATTCCTTTTTCTCACTTGTGTTTCTTGTGATGATGCACGTCAACCAGAAATTTAACAAATCATCATTTATTGCCTACTCCCTAAATTTTAGAAAATGAAGAGAAGGATGCATCCTATCTGTCTCAGAGGCTACCCGATTTGCTCCTTATTAAGTGTGTTGGATAGTTTTGATAAAAAACCTGACTGAAATTGATTTCTGATAATGATAGTAAGCTGGACTTGACTTTACTAGAAACTAAGTGGGAATAGGAGAGAGGCTATGAATTTGAAAGATGATCTATTTAAAAAGTAGATTCCTCCATTCAAACAGCATCATAAAAGTTACTCCCTCCAAATCAGGAGCTCTGATGCTATCTCACAGAAGCTGTCTAGGGAGTTTCTCTTTAAAAGTCAATTACCAGTCAAGAGCATTTCATAGCAGGTCTCCAGGCTAGAAAGTGATAAGAAAATATTGAGGAATCAGAGGAAAGATTTTATAACATAACTCCACTTGCATCCAGAAAATATTGACTCCTTTGGACTAGAGTTTAGTGGTTCTACTGAGACAAATACAACAGACAAGAGTTTCATGAAGTTAAGAACATGCTAACAACTGTGGATCGCACAATTGCAGAGTGGCTGAAGCTGGCAGGGACCTCTGAAGATCATTAGTACTACCACTGTGCTCAAAGCAGGTGCAGCTACAACAGGTAGCTGCTGCACCATGTCCAGATGGCTTTTGAGTATCTCCAAGGATGGAAACTCCAGTAATCTCTCTAGGCAACCTGTCCTAGTGTTTGAGCAACTTCACGGTGAATTTTTTTTTTTTTCTTACATTTAAATGGTATTTTCTGTATTTCATGTTATATCAACTGCTTTTTGTCCTGTTACTGGGAAACACTGACAAGAGTCTGGGTCTGTCTTCCTTGCTACCCTACTTCCACCCCAATCATGTATTCACATACGTTGACGAGATCCTCGTGAGCCGTCTCTTGTCCATGCTGAACAGTCCCGGCTCTCTCAGCCTCTTTGAATGTCATATACTCCAATGCCTAAATCATCTTCTGGGCTGGACTAAGTCATCTTCTTTGCTGGACTCACACCAGTAAGTTCATGGCTTTGATAGGATGACAGAACTAGACCCAGAATTTCATATGTGTCTCACCAGCACTGAAAAGAGAGGATGTTCTACCTCCCTTGACCTGCTGGCAATACTTGTCCTAATGCAGCCCAGGATGCCTAGACCCGCATGCCAGCAGCCCTTATCCCCAAAGCCATATTAGGCTTTGCATCTCCCCCGGAAGAATTATTATCGGTTTGAGGGTTTTTTTAAAATTATGTTTATTTCTCACTCATATTTGAAGCAGTTCCCCTGTAGTTAAACTAATCTACTGAACACCTGACTGAATCAGAATCCTTTACCTAGTTCTGCGTTATAGTTGGTAGTTTTCTTGGTCAAGATATATTGTCCAGGGCTGAGAGACTGTCACATTTGAACAATTCAAGTTTGTAGAAATATGCTCTTTATGAGAATTTTAAAATTTTGTAAGATGGAAAGAAGACAAAAACATTGAAACAGCAAATTAAAACAGTCCCTATCTCTATTACGGAAAAATGAGGTGAAAGAATATTAATTTTTAGTTGTTACTGATTCAGGGAATAAGTCATAACACGTTTGAGGGATACATTATGGCAAGAGAATGCTATTGTTGCTGTTTGTTTTGCTTCAACCGGTTGTGCCACACATATTTGTAAATTCAGGGAAACGTTTTGCCCAAACAAAAGTTGTCTGGTGTAGCCACAGCTTTTACCTAGTGATGTAAGTGCACATGATGTGTTACGGACTGAAAAACACATCTGAAATAAAGTAGGAATGCTATGTATGATTGAAACTACAATGACTGACCACATGGAGGAATGGAGAAACTACCCGACCAGTTAGCAAAGCAGTAACAAGTAGGTATTAAAGCTGGTTCTGTCTTTCATTGCTTGGTGTTCTCAGTGGGAATATAGGAATGTTGCTTCCTAAGTGTCATTTAATCCAGTCTTGAATGTATCTTGCTTTCAAAATAAGGATGTGACGTGCCACTACATTTCACAATGCATCTTAACAGTGACTTTAATACTGTCCTCAGTCAATAGCATTTTTTCACCCCCAAAATCAAATTTTTTTCTCTTGGCTACACAAGTTCGAAGAGCTGAACAGAATTCTGTAGGGTGTTCGCGGTTTCAAATTGTAGTATTGCATGTGAAATGTAGCCAGAGAGTTTAAATGATGATATGTGCCTGTGGAACTCAGCATATCTGAACAGATTTATATTTTACATAAACATCAAGTCAGAATTTATATCTGAGCATGTCTGTATTGTATTTTGTTTGCAAGCTCTGTTAGCATCCAAGATGATTATATAAAGCTTAGGTATGTGTGAGAAATAAATGTTATGATTTCTTTTAGCAGTAAGAGAGATTCACTGTGTTTTTAAGGTCATAAAGTGTCAATGTACTATTTGAATCTAGCCATCTGTGTAAGATAGGTCATGGAGTTTCACCAAGGCTTTCCTTTGTTTAATTCAATAACATGACGGAACTATGGAGTATCTCCTAGAAAGGTGGAAATAAAATATTCTGCAATGGAAAAGGAATGGAGAAGAGGGGTTTCTTTGAACTGGAATGAAAAATCTTACCTCAAGATAGTCTTTAGTCAAATTTCATGCTTGGATGGGAATATCTTATTTTGCCTTTCATGGGTGTAATTATTTACGTGGCTTTTACTTTACATTGATGTGTATAGCAGAAATCCAAGAACATTAATGCTGTAAAAAATGATATGTAACAAGGAAGACAGTCTCTGCTCCCCAGGAAACTTTCTGTCCACTGGAAAGACAGAACCCACAGGCACATAGATTAAGCAGGCAGAGTGTGGGTGGCTTGAGGCCATGAGCTCTGAATACAGGAAGTCAGCTGGGATCTCCCTAATGTGTTTCAGGAAAAAAAACAACAAAGCAAACAGTTGTGGCTTGTGTAATCAATGTAAGAAGTTCTGCGTTTCTGCTGGTCAGCAATAGTCCTGCTCATATATTTTCCTGTTGTGTTGCTGCTCTTTTTGGTTTTGGGGTTTTATAATGACCGCCATAGACGAGGGAATTTGAAAATAATGTGTTTTGCTGCTTTTGTGAGATGGAAGACAGCATGCACAACAAAGGCTGTAGGTACTAAGGCAATAGGCATAAGGCAGTATTTTGTGAAACAAATAAATGTTAGAAGAAAGGAAGAACAGGAACAATAGTATAAAATGGATTTTATCATAAAGCCATTGCCCATGCTCAGTTTTCACTTTCTGAGTTTCGTTTTTCCTTACTCATAGTAGTATATTATGAGCACTTGATTTCACTGAGCTCCTCTGGCCTTAGGACTGCAGGAGGAGCTGATGGAGAAAGGAGCAAAGGTGATAGACTCCAAGCCACATTTTTCATCTAACATGGTGGCTCATTTGGACAATTTAACTTAATGTTAAAATTCAGTTGCAAGGGACCTCTGACATATTATTCAGCAGCTTCAATTCTAAGTTAAAGGAAAGTCTCTTGAAACCCATTCTTATGTTCCATCTTTAAAAGAGTAAATGTCACCATGGACTCTTTATTTCTAGAGCTATTAAAGTTAATAAGTGTGTGCTTACAGTTAACAGTTCTGGCTGACTTTTCCATATTCCCTCCTGAAAAGCATTTGTGTGATTGGAGATTTAGGATTGTCCCATCTTCTCCGGATCTTCCTGTAACATCAAGATAGAAGTTTCGACTTCCACAACTGAAGTGAAGCTCCCAAGCCTTTCTAACTTCAAATACAAGACTAATTTCCAAACCTGAATCTCAGTCTTTTGTGCGTCAGCTGTCATCTGGAGCAATAAACTATTTCATAAAAGAAGTGCTAAAACATTTGTTCTGGAAAACACTTCCTGTGTCTCAGTCCAATACTCTACCATTTTTTGCAGTCTCATTTTATGACCCTTTTCATATGTCAGTCCTGTTCCATTTTAAAATGGGGTCAGTTTTTTGTGCCATTTGTTTCTGTTAGAAGCTTGATCAAAACCTGATTCCCCTGGTGGTTAAATCTGCCTAATTTCTGACCTAAATGTAATTGCAGTCAGTTTATACGCCTTGGATTTTGAACTAGATCCCAGATTGATCTCAGATGATTCTTTCTTACCCATGGTGTAGAAACTGAAAACCAGCCTTTGAAGATGGGTGAGTTGACATTGACTAGGGGCCAGGTGCCCACCAAGCTGCTCTATCTCTCTCCCTCCTCAACAGGATGTGGGAAAATAAAATATGATTAAAAGCTTGTGGGTCAGGATGAGGACAGGGAGATCACTTACCAGTTACCATCACAAGCAAAAGAAACTTGACTTGGGGAAATTAATTTTATATATTGCCAATTCATAGCAGAGTATGATGGTGAACAAATCTAAAAAACACCTCCCACCAGCCCTCCCATCTTCCAAGGTTCAACTCAAAGGGTTGCGGTCAGTTCATCACATGTTGTCTCTGCTGCTTCTTCCTCCTCTCATTCTTCCCCTGCTCCAGTGTGGGTTCCTTCCCACAGGAGACAGTCCTCCACAAACTTCTCCAACACAAGCCCTTCCCATGAGCTACACTTCTTCCCAAACTGCTCCAGTGTGGGTCCCTTCCGTGGGCTGCAGTCCTTCAGGCACATACTGCTCCAGCATCCAGACAGCGTCCGTGGGGTCACAAGTCCTGCCAGAAAACCTGCTTCTGCGTGGGCTCCTCTCTCCACGGGGCCACAGGTCCTGCAGGAGTCTGCTCCAGCGCGGGCTTCCCACGGGGTCACAGCCTCCTTCAGGCACCCACCTGCTCCAGCGTGGGGTCCTCCCCAGGCTGTAGGTGGATATCTGCTCCACCGTGGACCTCCATGGACTGCAGGGGGACAGCCTGCCTCACCATGGACTTCCCCACGGGCTGCAGGGGAATCTCTGCTCTGGTGGCTGGAGCACCTCCTTCTTCACTGACCTTGAGCTTTGATTTCTCCTATTTTTGAAGAACTGGTCTTGCTGATGAGAATAGTTTCTGGGCAGGTGTTTCCTCCTGTAAGACAAAGTTAAAAAAAAAAAAAAGCCTTTAGCAAAACAAAAACAAACAAAAAAGAATATAACTATGTCTCAGTCACTTCTGTTTGGTTGCTGGACAAACATAAGGTGCATGCAGAAATGTTTAGGACTTCAAAAATATAAAAACAGAGAGTAAGATATGTTTAGCACATCAGTAAAATATCTTGGAACTTTGTATTTGAAATGATGGATGATAAATGCCTTTTAATGACATATATGCAATTAACACAGTATTTGTACATAAATAATTGGAGTAAAACTTTTAGGTTCTGAGAGTAAAGAGTCGCTATGGAAATACTGCAAAAATTAGTGCAAAAAAGCTATTACTGACATGACTGAAGCTAACATAGTTGAAGGTATGCTTGTATTTCCAGTGAATGAGAGTTACTGTAAGGCACAGACCTTAAGCAACAGTAGAGGTCTATTTCTTCTTTGTTAGGTAGCACTATTTAAGGGAAAATATAGCCTGAAAATAAATGGCAGCTTTCTACCAATGCCAAGATATTTAATTTTCTTTGTTACTGACCTAGAAAAAGCTTCCAGAATTGCAGAGTATATAGAAACAAAAGAAACATTTGACGTTCTCCTGAAAAGACAGCAGAACTCAGGCCACAGCTAATGAGTTGCTTCACAGTTAGAATCAGTTGTAAGAAATGGAAGCAATCTAAATAAGGATTCACTCTACTTTTTATGAATATACTATGTTTGAAACAGAGTTAATGATTCATATCAGTCACTAAATTAAAATATTAACGCCCTTTATTTCTTGTCTGCCTGATGGCATCAACATGAAATTGTAATAATAAATAGAGTTCAGTGAAAGATGAGAGAACCTCAAATATTTTTTTGGAAAAAAAAGTTTTGTGTTGTACTGGAATGTAAATGATGCATTGGAAGGGTGGTCATTTTTATTACCCCCTTAGCATGATTAAAATATAGGTATTTATTTTGGAGTCTCAGGATCCTTGTGACTGAAGAATGATCAGAAACACACGCTTGGATTTAATTTAAAAATGCAGGGCCAAGTGCTGGATTCTCAGTTTTCTTTCAATCTACACAGTGCAGAGAAAAATGGAAAATGTATGCCACATCTCCTAAATTCATTAATTTGTTGCTTACCATTTCAGAAACATTTTCCAATTGTTTTGCAAATTCTTGTCTGAAGCAGAGACGTCGTGTGAGGTTGGGGAGTTCATCCATCCAAATTTTCATGGTGTTCTGCCAACCCACATAAGTCTCTGTCCCTCCTGGAATTTTCACCTAAAACCCCCGCGTGTCTGCCTGAGACATGCACAGAATTTAAAACATGGTAGATAAAAGGTTTCAGAGTCTAATCAGTCACCTAATGAGTGGTGAACAGCATTAATTAAAAAAATGCTTTCTGATGATCTGGTTCACTTCTGCTCTCAAATATAAGAGAATGGTTGTAAGAGAAACCCTTTGAAATGGCAGCTACTGTAATTCAAGTTAAATACCTTTTGTTGTTGTAATGAGAAAAACATGAATAAGACAATTGGGTACAATTGATTATCATGTAGAACACTGTTTTCTTTTAAAATGGACCCCAAAATGACAGGGAAAACATTCTGACAACTAACCTCTTCAGTCCTGATGATTTACTAAAGACAGAGACGTGCATTTAAATGGCTAGGTGTCAAATTTGAAGAAGGCCGGAAATATTTAAAGGATACCTGTTATACATATAAGAAAGAAATATAACAAGGCTGCTTTCCTATATGGAAAGCAAACACAGGTATTCATATCAAAATTTCGCTAATCCATTAATTTCTTAAATGGCTGATGTCTTGCCATCCTTTTATGTTTTATTGTAATGGTTATGAGGAATTTGGTAAGCAGCGAAAGTGTGCACTCTAAGAAAATCTTTTCTGTAGCCTTTTTCACACATCAGTTTAATAACAAAAACTTCTTAAAAGAGTATTTGTTCCTAAGAGAAAGTGGTTTGGAAAATAGAAGTTTGGTAAAAATAAAATGCTTTTTTCCTTGCAAGTAGTACATGGAGAGAACTGAGGAGTTGACTCAAGTCTGTGAATTCACTTACAGAAAAGAATTAAGTGGCTGGCAAAATAATCCTGTGTCTATTCAGGCAACAAAGGCTTACCCACAAGCTGAGTATAAAACCCCAAATACTAGTGGTAGTATTTATTAGTTGATTCATACGTACCTGATAAAGTGATGTGTACACTGAAAGCATTTTAAAGAATTCTGATATTTTTCTCCTTATCTAGCTTGGGGAAGAGGGTATGTTGCTCAAATAGAAAGCTTTGTCTTGCAGCACTTCTGGGATAACTAGAGCTAAGGAAGTAAGATAGATTGTTTTTCAGAAAAAAAACACAGGTCATCTCCTTTTCCCAGAAGCTGGTTGCATGGAACTTAGGAAGTGTAACAAGAACATACGCCATGAATTACGTTGTATATAAATTCCTATTTTTGATCTATTGTAAATTGTAATACATGGTTGAGGAAAAGGTGGAGTAATTTTGAAGGTTTCTGTGCAACAGGTTGCAATTTCTGTTAGTATCTTAACAGACTAATTTTATATATGCAAATCTGTTCTTCTAAAACCAGATTAGGTTTATCTAGGTTTAGTTCTTGATGTTTAACAAACAATAGTTTTCTGTCCTGCTTTTGAAATTGGGTATTTGTGCTCTTTATCAGCTCTACTAGTATGTTGTGTTAACCTACAATGAACAAAGATGGTCAGGAATCTATTCAAATGGCTTGCTGATACAGCTTGATTTGTCCAGTAAATTTTAGCAGTTAAAGTGTTCCCAGTTAGCTGTAATCACAGGTATCTTAGAAGACATACTAGCAGTAAGAAGTTACTGCAAAATAATATGGAAGATCAAAGTGTGGTTTTGCAATTTTGTGCTTAAAGCTAAACATATGTTCTCTCTCTCTCTCTCTCTCTCTCTCTCTCTCTCTCTCTCTCTCTCTCTCTCTCTCTCTCTCTCTCAGCACAAGTGCTGGATACTCAGTATATTCTCCTCAGGTCATCCATTAATGAAATAACTGGAGATAGTGGATTCATCGTGCTTTTGAGCAAGGTTATAATATCTTTGGTTTTGAAAACACAAGGGTAGGGGAAAACAATACAAACAGATAATTTTGCTATAAACATCCTACTTGTCATCACGCTGCATTAATAAAGCAACTAGAAAGAGAAAATACTGCCCTTTTGTCACTTTGCAGTTCTCTGTTCAGATAGTACTGGTGATGTGGTGTATGATTGTATAGGTATTTCAGATCTAGTATTTCAAAATCACTTCCCTTTTACTTAGGGGTTTTTTGAAGTATTTACGACATTGATTTTCTGGAATTTCTTTCCTTTTCTTTTTTTTCTTTCCTTTCTCCTAAAAAGTACATTTTTTTCATGTCAGTGTTACATCACTTTACCCATTTGGTGCAGATGCTGGGTATTTAGAAATCAGCTATAATACTGTTGCTGTAGCCACTGTTCCCTTGTGTAATGAGCTTCTCGAACCAGCAGACTTTAAAAAAACCCCGTACATTTACTAGAATGTTACAGATTTTTATAACTCACAGAGTAAAAGGAGTAAGCAAGCTGGTACAGGTATCTCTCTTCAAATCCAGTGGTAGAAAAAGGTACAATGTCCTTTACCTGTCACTGAGTTCTGGACAAGCTGTTCCTAGCACCATTCAATAAACTTGTTAGCATGTGCAGTGTACATTTTACTGTTACAAATGGCAGAACCCTCACTAGACTTGTTGCTTACTGTGTTTCAGTCGTGACATCCACAGTTGGCCTGCTAGGAAAGCTTGAAAGTACTTCCAAAAGTGCCTACCCAATTCAGTGATGAATGGACATCTTATTGCTAAACTAGTGGAATTTAATTAAACTACCCAGTGCTTCGTATATGCACTCCATAAAAACTGAGAGTTGTCATGCTTTATCCAGTTGTTGTGTAATGTCAGTGCCATTTTTCAAAATTCATGGCAATCAATAGTGAGTCTTCTACTGTAAAAATGAACTCAGTTTTTTTTTTTCTTTAAAGTAACAAGATTTGAAGACTACATAGCTTTATTCCAGCCATTCCCGGTAGAAGCCCTGTTGTGTGCAGTCAGGATTTGTGTAGGACCATTAGATCCTCCTGTCCTCTCATCATGCCATGAGTAACTGATAGCTACGGTAAGATGTATTCGTTCATTACCATAGCAGAAAAGCTGTAGTTGATCAATAACAACAAAACCAATAGTAAAAGCAGTTCCCTTATTATTTAAATGTTAAGTGATAATGCTGCAAGTGTGCTTGAAACTAAATGATATGGTTGGCATAAAAAGCTGACATTTACAGAATGACAGTAGGTAGGTAAAGACAGTGCAAGAGGGCAAAGTTTGCTTACTAAATCTACTCTTAGTAGTAGAAGATCAAGTTAAAATGGTTTATTTTTTACTTACATTTATGTATGGGAGCACAAGGGTTGTATTAAAGAGGATGGGCTTGAGGGGAAAGATTATAGGCAGCCTGTTAAAGGTAGATTGGTATTGTTACTTTTTGCATTCTTCTTTAAAAGTGGGATTTTTTTCAGCTTACAGAATATGTTTATTTGTTTGCTTTTATATGAAGAGCAGGCAGATGTTCTTTAAGGTTGGTGATTTTTCAGGTTTGTTCAGGCGTGTCTGATTTAAAGAAATTTGTTCACTTTATGTTAGCCACAGTAGCATCTGT
This sequence comes from Aquila chrysaetos chrysaetos, assembly GCF_900496995.4. Taxonomy (NCBI): domain Eukaryota; kingdom Metazoa; phylum Chordata; class Aves; order Accipitriformes; family Accipitridae; genus Aquila; species Aquila chrysaetos. The sequence continues at coordinate 24,116,202 of NC_044030.1, read as the reverse complement.
CAGACCACAGACTGCTAGGTTGCACAACAGAGCAGTGTACAACTGGCACAGTCCCATTTAGACCATATTTTAGTGAAGGTGTCATGAGTTATGCTCCCATGCAAGCGTGAAGTTTGATACTTTAGCTTGATGCAGGTGCCACACATGATGTATTTTGTGTGGATTTTTTTTCCCTCGGTTGCTGAATGTGTAACATTTGAAATAGCATTGGGTGTAATGCTACAAGCCTGTAGCATTGTTTTTTCACACTTACCACTTTTGATGCTGCATTGAGCTTTAAAAAATTGGCATCACAGTTAAATCTTATTTTCAAGTTTTACATCTTCTCTAAGATATTAATGATTAAGCTAAGCTGGAAAAAAAAAAGAAAGAAGAAAGAAAGAAAGACTTAAGCTATTAGCTATTTTCAATTCACTTTATTCTTTCCTGTACTATTCTTCATTTTCTAAGCTTGAAAAGCAATACAGTTGTTGCCTTCAAACTTTGCTTGCCATTTTCTCTGCGGCCTTTGTTCTCTCCAGTACTTTTTTGTCATTGCATGTTCTGTTTCCCCAAACTCTAAACCCATAAGCCTATCTACATACTATTTGCTGCTCCTTCTATTCCAAAGTCCTTTTTCTCGCTTCCATTCTTACTATCCAGCTCTTCACTTGGCATGTCTCCTGGCCCACTCTGAATGCTCCCAACCACCCGCTCCTCTCACCACCTTGTCTTCGTTTGCCTGTCTTCTCTCTTCAGCATGCTTCCCTTCTTGGCTTCCCTCAGAATCTCGCCTCTGCCTATCTCATCTCCAGATATATAGATAAATACAGATACACATATAAATGGCCTTCTCCATTTCCCCATCTGGGACGGCTTCTCTTTTTTTTCAAAGGTCTGACCTCCCTGTGTTCTTCCTTCTTCTGCTTTGAGTGGTGGTGTGCTATGGGGAGCTTCCCTGGTGCATGCCCCACCACACAAAGTAGCTGCTTTCTCAGCATGATTTTATCACACACGTTGGTCTGTGCTGGTTGGGACAGGTCATGGGGAGGCAGAGGATAGAGAGGTCCATGAATTTTTTGGTATTGGCTATATCAAGAGAGTATCAAACACTGTTCCCTGATAGAGACGTGGAAAGCCTCTGGTTCATGAGGGAAAGGCATAATGGTGACGTTTCTGCTGCTGTTGAGAGTCTTCAGAAGAGACTGCTGTGATCTTCACTCACCAAGTCATTGATATATGGGCGGCAATACTTAGGAAGGGTGGAAGTAATTTCTCCTATATCACAGACAGTTACTATTATAGTTGCCTCTATAAAGCTTCCTTGGTGATAAGAGTTAAAATAAATCACTTTCAGGGCATGTTTCACCCGACCTGTTCCAAACGTCCTTAGAATGCAATGAATCATGTTCCAGAATTGCCCATTTCTCTCTGTTAACTGCAGAAGGAATTTAGTTGATTATCTGGGAAGTAAATACCAACATTTGATCAGATGAGTTTTGCTCACTGGTTTTGTACAGACTCAGATGGAAAGAAGAAAATTGTATTGAGTCAGACAAGTAATTTGATGGTTCAGAAAAGGTATTCAGATTCAGCATTTCTCTTAGCATCCCAGACTGTTACACAAATGGGGAGATAAAACCGAGGTAGAGCAAGACTGTGCTAACGAGGCATCTGATGAGTCTGTTAATAAGGAAGAATTACTCAAAGTCCTGTGTGGTAACAAGAGCTGATGTAAATATTGTGGGGAGTTAAAATTAGCCAGAGGAGTTTAATACTTAATGTCTCAGCTCCCAGTCTTACTTTGCAATAGCACATCTTTCTAAATTCCCTTTAACTGACATTGTTTGCTTTTCACTCTTTTTTTCCTCTCTGAAGAGAACTAATTCCCTGGGTACACTTGAGAATCCTCCTTCAGGTTAGGCTGGAAGAAAATTTATCTGAAAAGAGCCCAGCTAACTTTGAGGCTATTCCGTTAACGCTTGTGAAGGTTTTAACTGGTCTGTCAGAATACATTGTGCTGATGGCTGACATCTTATGTGCTTTGGCCAAATTCTTCCCGATTGTATAACCTGTTCAATCCCTTTAACTCAATGAGAAGGTGAAGAGTCGGTTTGTTCTAAGACTAAGACGTGCTAGAGAGTAAAGGCTTTGAAAAATCAGTAGGACAGCCAATTTTGAAAATGTTGCTGTATACTAAACTTTTTCCAGTGTTCAGTGAAAAGGTCTTTACATGGAAACCTTAGGCATTTTGATCATACCTCAGATCATGTTAACTGATGTAGTAGTTGAAGAAAGAACTAAAAGTTTGTCTGATTTTTTCAACAACAGTATATTTAATAAGAAATTACCTCTTCCTGCAAAGCTCTCCATTTTAGACCGTCATGGCTAAAATAATATTACTTGTCTTACAATTACTGTATGGAATATGATGTTCACTTTATTATATGCACATTACTTGAAATAACTATGGAGTCCTTTTTTTTTTTTTGACTCACGCATAAATTTCTGAAATGGAACCAGAAAAGCAATTTTCATTATAGTACTGTGTAGCATTGCAGGAGTATTTGAATAAATGGAAATATTTTCAAATTACTGCTGTGTACTGCCCATTTCCAGTACTGTGGAGTACAAAAAATAACTTTGTATTCATTTGTAATAGCCCTTACAAAATTAAGTTTTTGAGGATAAATTGAAAAAAAAGCCCAGCAAACCTCTAAAACAAAACTTCAAAGGCAACCCAAAGCAAAAAAAAAAAAAAAAAAAAAAAAAAAAAAAATTACTCCAGCCAAAAGAATGTGAGCCTGCTATAGACAACCGTGTTGTAATTAGCTGTATTTTCTGCAGTTCCTGTAACTGAGGTGATTGTGCTTACAAATGGTCCATGTGACAGTGAACTTTCAGTAAGGCCAAGAAGGTCCCCTTCAGAGATTGTTAATACAGCGGTAGCTGCAGGATGGGAAGGTTGCCCCTCATCATTGCTGTTGGCAGGGGCAGCATTGCAGTTCCAGTCCTTCCTTAAGCAGTAGGCTGCCTGCCATGGTCCCATGCCTTCCCCACCCAGGCCGGCCCACCAGTGCACTGTACGATCTCCTCTCCTCTTCTCTGCACTAGGAGCTGGCAGAGTGTGCTTCTGACGTAAGCTAACCCTCCTCTACAAATGCAGTCCCTTAGGGCAGCGCTCCTGTCTCAGACTAATGGATGCATCTTTCTGATCATGGAGTAATGAAATTACAAAGCCAGACTTCTTTTTTTAGTAATCTCCTTTCTTTTACTTTAGTAGAGGCAAGTGGCTTTCATTTATCACAGCCAGTGTTTTTCATTATTGGGCAAACTACACTGCTATAAACTATGCACCCAAACTAATTACCCATAAATCTTTGTTTATGGGTAATTACCCTTAACTCTTTGCAAACTAAATTCACTCTGATGGACAAACTACGAAGCTCTGACTTTCTACCATTACAGTTGATAGGAGCAGATTTGAAACTTAGGGGAATAATTTCACATCTCTAAATTCTAGTCAGGGAGATTAATAGAGCAAACTGGGAGAAAACAAGCTAACTCTTGATTTTGTTAATGACACTGGCACTAGACCTTTCTGATAACTGTAGAAAATATGCTGAATGCTGTGTTCCTCCTTTAAGAACAAAATGTGATGCTCTTACAAAATTGCATAGGCCCTTGATGGGAGGAGGGGAGTGAAGGTGGAACTGGGGTGGTTAGTTGTGTGGCATTCTATATGGGAAGTTTGGTGATTTGGGTTTATTTTTTCTTAATATTTACAAAATTATGTTGATTAGTAGGTTAGCAATAGTTGTTAGTTTCAGCAGGAAGCTAAGCACATTTGTTGAGACATTGGAAATCAGAGTCTTTTCCAACAACAGTTTCCTTAAAAAATAAAATTAGAATGATGAAGTCTTTTCTGTCCTCTTTCACAATCTATGCTATTTCACAGAAATCAACAAGTGGGTCTAGAATTTCCCCATAACTGGGAATTACTTTTGCTGCCTATGTTATTGTAGTATGACTGCAATGAATGTATACATTCAAGTAAAACATGTATTAAGCCATAGTGTACTAATGTCGGATAACTTCTGTAATTAATGTTACCAGTAACTGCATATAAAATATGTCATATGTGTGGTGAAATAGTAATCTGACGTACAAGCTTGGAGCTCATTAAGGTCCTGAGTAGCATTAGCAGTCTTATCAAAGGTTGCTTACTCTGATCATTTATCTCTGTGGTGGCACCTTTGAACAAGCAGCAAATACATCTTTTTTCAGATTTGAATGGTTGGGATTTCCTCTGTTTAGATTTTCATTTTTCCTGAAGCTAGGCGCAATAGCTATCTCTGTTACCTTGTAAATAGTAATGAGCATGCCATGCATTTTTCCCTCGTGCCATCCATGGCTTATTAAAACATTTGGTAGCTTGATACTGCCTGAGTATTGTCTGAATGCCTCCTAAGTTTTCTTTAAAGTTGTCTTCTGTTTGCCCAGTTTTCTTAACAGTAAAAAACTTACTTGCTAGGTTGAGTCAAGTCTGAACAAGTAATCTCAAGAGCCAGTGTGGGCATGGTGTGCTTTTCACACAGAACAGCATCGTGCCTGAGCATGGGTGGGTGTTTAAGCCTCAGAGATCCTCTATTCATCAAAGGACACATCAGCGTGGCTGTGCCATGGCCTCTGGTAGCATGATTTGCTGCCTGGTCCTGAGGGTAGCCTAGGTTTGGCAATCTGTTTCTTCTTTGAATTTCAAATACTGGGCAAATACAAGTGAAAGGTGGTGATATGATATGGCTGATAATTCTGTTTTACCTGCAAGAGAAATAATATAACTGATTATAAACTGCATTCAGAGCAAACTCTTTTATGCATGACATATATTCTTTTACAATACTTTAACACTGTGGCATAAGGAAATTACCAGAGGTTGAGGAATTATCCGTGAGGGGTTGTGAGACTGTAAGATGTTATCTGCTATGAAAAGGGACATTCCCCATCAGAAATTCATGTATGTTTACTAGGAGACAGTAGGCTGCAATAAACACCAATGTCCAGGAAGCCAAGCAGATTTCTAGAAATTATGACAATAGCAAAACACTATCACTAAACAAAGCGAAGGAAAGTTTTCTTTAGATTACCTTTTGGAGGGAATAATTCAGTATTTGAAAGTCCAAATGAAATAAGTAAAAAAAAAATGCACTTTGACTGGGAATATTGCACCTATTTCTACTCCCATAAGTAGTACTCTTCTGTTCTCTCACCCTCCTGTGGCCCACACTAGCATTTTTGTTCCCGTTGTAGTCTGGTGATGCAATGTAACATGCATTGCTTTCTCTTAATGTAGGATGAAAGAATCTCTGGCTAAAAATCATGCACCTAGATTTTAAAGCACTGCCTCCAGTCCTCGTATGTTGGTGAGGTGTTTTAATTTCCATGCTGGAGTGAAGAACAGGTTCGGCTCCTTGCAGCGTTTGGAGTTCACTGTTTTGTGCACTGCTCTTGACTGTCCCTCTGTGAAGTTGATTCATTTGAATTCATGGGCAGTGAACCATTGAGTGGAAGCTCAGCGAGTCATTAGTGGGTTCCCAAGCAGGGGCAATATGGTCTCAGACGAGTTCAACAAAGCGATAATGTCTGCCTCTGTACAAATAATACAGTTCATCTTCTCTCATGTGGCTGGCAAAAGGGATATTTGTAAATGTACATCAGTTTTCCTGCTCATAAATGCACTGGAAATATCCTAATTCCATCCGCCCTGTTTCTTTCCTTTATTTTGAGAGCAGAGGGAGGATTTGCAACAAATAACAAGAATGTTGTTTGGAATTGCAATATACTGAACTATTTGCTGAGTGTAACTTCGTAATATTTGCCCTGCATGCTTACCGCTTGAGAGCAATCCAGTGACCAAAACTAAGAGCTATTTCATGACCCAAATGAATCAGCCAGAGAAATGTGGGTCTTCTGAGTCAGGGTGACCTTTTTAGGATTTCTTTCCCTTTCTCTCTATAGAGTTTCACCATATGGCCAGGCTATCTCAGCCTCTCTGCAGTAGCAGCAGCATTTGATTTCTCTGCCTGTAGCCAGGCCCACCCTGCTGAAAGATTAGCAGATGGACTATGTCAGAAATTAGTGATTTTCACTGGAGGTGCAGTGCATGTATGTTTAAATACCTTGGTTTTACCTTTGAAAAAGGTCAATATGCCATTTCTTAAGAAGTCGGTCTAACTTGACTTCCCTGAAGAACTCAAAGGAAAGAATAATACAGCACTTGGAAGTCAGTTATTCAGATAATCGTGTCCCTGACACAGACTGGCCCCAAAATTGTATTTTAACAAGAAGGAGAGTTTTTGCCTTAGGGCAATAATTCAGGAAATCTACTTAATTTTCTGTTATCACAGCCTGACACTGCAAAACAACCCCCACAGTAAGCTTAGGTCTTGCTGGAGCTATTTGTGAGGTCTATGATGAAGAGGTTTTTTTGACCTTTTATAAAAGCTAAGAGGTATCTCAACTACATGTCTCATTTCTTTTTCATTTCCCTCTTCTGTTATTTTTTTTTTTTAAGGCCTTAGTAGTCTCACGTTAGAAGAGTGATGCCACTAAAGGAAGGTGTCTTGCTTTTTACTTTTGGAGCAACAAAGGCATGAATTTAATACTCTAATTACTCATCTTCACAACTCTTACACTACAACACCGTGCGATTAGGTCCTAATCCTACTCTGCTGCTGAAGGCAAATTTGCCCTGTAGATAAATTTTGCGTTTATGCTGCTACAGAAAGGCTTAGGAAAGACAAGGGACTTCAAAAGTGCTCTAATTGGCTAAATGCAGCCATAGAGGGAAATCCAAAGATGGTGGAGTAAATGTAGGATAGCAGCATGTTGTTCGGTTACCAGGCTTTTTTCCTAAGGGGACTGAGACAATGGCTTTGAGGAGTCCTATTCAGAAATAAGAATATGGATAAATGAAGCAGTTAATTTGAAATATATGACCTGAAACTCCTAAGTGAATTGCAATAGCCTGTAACTAGTTTCATGTAAGAACGTGAGTATATAACAGATAGAAACATTTCTCAGTAACATCTGCTCTGGAGTGAATTTATTGCTTATGTATCTGAAAAATTAATAGATACAGCTGGACAGGTGTTACTTAGTTTTTCTATACCCTGGAATGCTAGTTCTGGTTGTTTAACATTAGGCTGCTTTGAGTGTGTTTTATTCTTTATCTAACTGACATATTTTTCCACATTGTGCAGCCATTGTCTACATGTACAACTGCATGACATCACCATGTCCCACTTCTGACCTAAACTATTTTTTCAGATCTGCATCAGATGTCCACAGTTGAAAGGCTATTGTAGAACTCAGCCAGTTTTCATTCTTTATATCCTACTTCAACTTTCTGCTGCCTTTGAAAGGAGATACAGAGGGTTTCTAACCTTCCCAAGCAGCAGCAGAATGCATTTGAGGCTGGCTGTCAACTCTGAAGAGTGGTAAACTTCTCTTTTACTGGGAAAATGGTGTTCAAGAGTAGTGCTTGTATTGAAAACTTCTGTTTTCCTGTAATTACTAGAAAAACATCAGAGTGGTCCTCCTGATGGTTCTGTTTGCTGCTTTTAATTGCATAATATCTTTCCCCAGGAAAACAGAAAAACCTAGGTTTTTTGTCAGTGTTACTGGTTTCAGTGTGGTATGGTGTTACTCAAGCTAGCTCTGAATCAGTTGTCTTCTTCTAGTGTGGGTTTACTAGGGGAAGAAAGATGGTACAGTGGGTTTAAACCCTCATTAACACCAGAGCATATATATTGTGCATGTTCCAGTGTCCCATGATAAAATCATGGCCACATGGCTGTGTGTGTAGTCCCTCCACCTCCCTCAAGTCAGGTTGTGTTCATCACTTTCTCTTGATATGGCTAAACATTTTTAAGTACCTGAATTAGTTTGTAGATATACCCTGGTTTCCACCAGTCTGAACCACATTTTTTATATAAGCAGGGAAAGGATAGACATTTACGAGTAACCTAAAGCTGTAACATTTTTACCATGAGGCATTTTACTTTACATCCTGGCTACCTAATTTACTAACTGACCCTAAACAGGTTTGGGAGAGTTGCTGACATAAATGGAGCACAGTCTTCCCAAAATATGGAGGTGCTTAGGGAGGAGCAATACGAATCATGGTAGTAAGTTACAGAACTGCTGATAGCTCCAGCAGGTAAATGGAAGAAGTGGAAGACTGCAGAAGGAGTGGGACAAAGCCTCCAGTGTCTTTGAGACTGTGGTCTGCATTGTGCACAACACTTTTTGGATCCTTGGGCATTTATAGAAAATATAGTATAAACTGCTCACACTAAAGAGCGAGGGCTGCATTTAGCCATGATCATGAGTATTTTGTCACCCGTAACCACTTTGCTTTATTGTCAAGATAGGACATAGTCCTCCACAAATATCTGTGATCTCTGTGCTTGCAACAGTTTTTTAAGTTTGTCAGTGTATTCAGTGTTTAGAAAGCATTAGTGTTGTTTCATTAAAAATATTAGTTTCCTGACTGAATTCCCAAATTTGCCATTGCCAACAGGTTTATTATTAAGTCAGTGGGGGAAAAAATTTTTATTTTCAAAGATTACAGATGGAGGCATAAGGAAAGAATCTATGAATGAAAACCTGGATAAACTTCTCAGCATTATAGTGAATCTCAAAAAATTATACCTTTTTTTTTTTTTTCCAGGATGTATCAGATAATTTAAAATTATATTATACCTTGCCTTCCTTTTTGAAGCCAAAACTTTAGAGACCCTCACCTTACTGAAGTTCTTTACAGAATTGACATATGCTAAAACTTTGTGATATATCTTTCGCAAGATAAAAACATTATTAACTAGATATTTGCACTGCATATGAAAATACTGTAAGTACATAATTAAGCAATCAGGATGGATGGTCTATTGAGAACCATGAGGTACTGTACATACTCTGCTGAATCTTCAAAAAAGAATTGTTGTTCAATTTTGGATGAGTTTTGGTAAATCAGACTCACAAAGTCCCAGCCCAGAAGCAGCATTTCGACATATGTAAAGCTCACTAAATTTGCAGAGTTTGACTTCAGTAGTTGGCAGCACATAAGATCTCATTAAGGGTATTTTCTCTTTAAACATCAAGAAAACAAAGCGTGGGAGGGGGTGGCAGGAGTAGTGGTGCCTTTCACAGCTTGGTTCTTATTCAGAGGAAGATGCTCTGCCTATGAATGCAATTCTTGATCGTCTGTCTGTGGGACTGAGTATTGTGCAGCATGGCTGGTCAGCCCTCTGGAAGGACCTGCTTGTCTGACAACAGCTTCATGAAGATCTGTGGAGGTCTGTGTCAAAGCCTTCCTCCCTGCTTGCGCATTACAGCTCTTTTCACAGGTCTGGTGGCGTCAGGCTGTGGCTGATGTGGATGCTGAAACCTATGCCTGCAGGGGACATTTGGTGTACAGGGTGGGCACCAGGTATTTGCTTACTTTGATAGCTAATTTTACAACTGTAACCCAATTAGTGCTTATAACCACATGAACCAGTGCACGGGCATAACTGACCACACTTTTTGTTCCAAGCCTTTCTCTGAAAGTACATGGGGAACTTTTTTTTAATATTTTTAAGAAATAAATCATGAATCTGTAAATCCTGTACAGACTATGTTGCAAATACTGCTTAACTGTGATTCTGTTTTATATTCTAATAAAGGTTGGAAATGCCAGTCTTAAGATGTGTCATTGGACTATGCTGTGCTTGAAGTTTCAGTACGATGGGGAGAACATGGAAGAATGAATTTCTTTTTAGATCTGTAATACACCATTGTGCTGAATTCTTTACGTACAGGAGTACAGACTGACATAGATTAGATTAGAATCATTATTCTGGATTACAGAGCAGCTCTGACAGCTAAAAAGCCTCAGTCCTTTAAAAACTGAAATTGCAGTCATTGAAAACTGCAGTCTTTCTCTAATATAGCCGATTAAACAGTGGCTTGGTCAGTGGCTGGTATAGGGAGCTTCAAGAAAAAATAAAAGATGTTCATGGACTAGAACATCTGGAATCTTCTCCTGGAAAACAGTAATTTCACTCTTGTAACTACAGAAAAGAGCTCCCTCATCTCAAGCATTGAGTAGTGGTGACACTTTATTGAAAATGTAATTGACTGTATATGTACTTGCTTGCATATGTGTGTCATAAGTTACTAGGATGGTCTGTGATCACCTTCCATGGGAATGGTTTCCATGACATTCTGAACATCCTGTTGAAGTTCCTGTAAGTATAAATATCTGCATTGGGAGCTGTCAAATGATAGGAGGGTAAAAAATGGACTTTCACAAAAAGAAGAAACAACACGGAACAGAGGACACAGCAGTAGCTCTGGGAAGGGAGAAAGCTGAAGGTGCATCATTGATTAAATTTACCAAGGAAAAGACTTGAGAAATGTGCTGGGGGGAAGAGGAAAAAGAAGAAAAAGTTAAGTCCTTTACTTAATAGGGAAAACAAGCAATAAAACATTGTGTAGAGAGATCTGGGGTCTTTGTAAAAAGTTAATAGAATATTAAAGGCCCAGTTAGAGCAGAAGTGAGAATATTTAGGTAAGTTAGAGTGCAGATGTCAGTGGTGAGTTGATGATGTTCACCCCAGAACACTGAAGAAGCAAACTCTTGGGAGCAAAACCTGCATCTTCAGGTGTTATCCTTGAGAAGTGACTACAGGCAGGTGAGGTCCCAAAAGTCTAGAAAAAAGCAAAATACAGGTGAGTGAAAAAAGGGTGGAGGGTGATTGAGTCCATACATTGTAATTCAGTAGGGCTCACATCAATACCTGAAAAAATATTGAAACAATTTGTAAGAGCTTAGAAAGCGGTAAGAGAGACGCAGGCAACACTGGCATGGCTTGAGTCTGTGTGTGATTCAGTGAGTGCTTTTTGTTTGTTCTGGTGAGATTCCTGCAGGGTTGTTGTACTGGGTTGACGTGGCAAGGTTTTGGTTAGCAGGGGGCTGCAGGGGTGGCTTCAGTGAGAAGACACCAGCAGCTCCTTCCATGTCAGACACATGGTTGCAGCTGGCTCCAAGGTGGACCCACCACTGGCCAAAGCTGAGCCTATCAGTGATGGTGGTGATACCTCTGTGATAACATATTTAAGAAAGGGTAAAAAAACCTGCACAGCAGCAGTGTGAGAGAGAAGTGAGAACACTGTGAGAGAAACCCCTCTGCAGACCCCCAGGTCAGTGAAGAAGGGGGAGGAGGTGCTTCAGGTGCCGGAGCGGAGATTCCCCTGCAGCCCGTGGGGAAGACATGGTGAGGCAGGCTGTGCCCCCTGCAGCCCAGGGAGGTCCACGGTGGAGCAGATATCCACCTGCAGCCCGGGGAGGACCCCACGCTGGAGCAGGTGGACATGCCCTGAAGGAAGATGTGACCCAGTGGAGAGTCCACACTGGAGCAGGTGTCCTAGCAGGAGCTGCGGCCCCGTGGGGAGGAGCTCACACTGGAGCAGTCCATTCCTGAATGACTGTACCCTGTGGAAAGGAGCCATGCTGGAGCAGTTCATGAAGGCCTGTGTCCCCATGCTGGAGCAGGGGAAGAGTGTGAGGAGGAAGGAGCAGCAGAGACAAAGTGTAATGAACTGACTGCAACCCCCATTCCCCATCCTCCTGCGCCGCTTGGCGGGAGGAGTTAGACAAGTTGGGAATGAAGTCTGGGAAGATGGGAGTGGTGGAGGAAGGTGTTTTCAGTTTTGTTCTTAATTCTCACCATCCTACTCTGTTATTAATTGGCAATAATTAAAATTAATTTCCCCAAGTTGAATTTGTTTTACCCATGACAGTAATTAGTAAGAGATCTCCCTGTCCTTATCTTGACCCACGAGCTTTTCTATCATATTTTTCTTCCCCCTTGTCCTGTTGATGGAGAAGTAATAGAGCAGCTTGGTGGGCATCTGGAAGCCAGCCAAGGTCAACCCACTACAGTCGTGCATGGCAGTCTTGTAACCCTGAGAAGGAAGGTGTGGTGACCCCAGTCTCCTGCCTACTTTGTCCCTCGAGGAGGGTGGGAGGTGGTACCAAGGTGGGTGATAAGCAGCGCTCCAGGGTGGCTGCCTCCTCTTGGCAGGGATAGCTTAGGACTGATGCAGCACTGTTCTTGTGTGCATGTGGAGGAAATCCAACATTTAGGAAAGGGCTAGACCTACTTAGGTCTTTCCCAGCCACCAGAACCAAAGTCTGCCCAGCTAGAAAGGTTGGGCTTTATAGTTTTGGAAGGTCAGACCTGACTTGATAGGTCCCCCATGCTTGCAGTAAGTTGGCATTTGGTCATCAGACTTGCCAGGACTGCAAAACTTACCACTCTGACCGAAATAACGCCCCACTGACACAGCCTGCAGCAGAGTATATTGCCTTAATGCTATCTTCATTTTCTCAGGAAATCTGTTTTTCTGTTTTATGTATAGTATCAGCGTGCTTCCTCCTGCAGCTTCCTCTTTCTACTGTAGCTTTTTTATTACAATAAAATTACAACCAAGTGTAAGTCTTCAGGTTATTGTTATGATGATGGCAAATTAGTTTTTCTGACTGTTACAAAAATATTAGAAATTACAGATTAAATGTGCTCCCTATTATGGAAAATCAGTTATTTCAGTTTATCTTTTTACTTCAAAAACATAGTATTTTTAATGGAGAATATATGTAAGTATGATCAGAATTCAGAAAACATTATAAAAAGTGTTCATTTAGGGAGCATTAGCAAAATATAATACACTCCTCCAAACTCTTCTGCATTGCCTGGCTTTCAGTCTTACCTCTTATGATTAGAAATGGCTGTCTCACCTGGTTTAAAGAAGAAAATATACAAAATAGCTAGAAAAAAGCCAAAGAACTTTTAAATCTGTGGTATATTTCAATTTTGTTTGTTGTCTTGTAGTAAGAGATCCTGGGTTGGCACTGCACATAAACTTCTTGGCAAAAGCAACTTATTTCAGAGAAGCCATTGCATAGGAATTCATAATTCAGCACAACACAAACATCCAAGGAGAAAGCTGTGTAGCTTACCAAAATGAGGGCTATTCAGGATAAGCACGGGCACAAGAGCTTGCAGAATCCCAGGAATGACTTGGCCTAAATTAGCTGGTAAAGAATTTTGTTCAAAACTTGCTTTAGATATGCAGACATGAATAGCCATGAAATTTTCCCTTTCTGATTTAAAAAGGTTTCTTTTTTCTATACAAAGCAAGTTGCTAGTAGTCAAACTTTGTAACCCCCCTTCTACTTCCCTTCACTCCACCAGGAAAACCAAGAGTTATTATGGGATGTGTGAAGCTGTTCATACTGCTGCATGTCATTTAGTGCAAAGGCTGGTTTTCCTTCTGCACATGGAGATTGTCATTAAGAGCAGTAATCAGTGATGTTGACACCTACTCAAAGTACAGACTGTTTAGAACACTTCCTGATGAAGGACCCTGTTACCGGAGAAAAACAGGCAGGCAATTCTGCAATGGCCCACAAGGAAGGTCTTGCAACACATTTTTGAAGGTTTTTAAAAGTTTTTACAGCTCAGTGCTCTTTCTCCTCGCATGCACTCTTCATTACGATTAAATAAACAATGTTTATTTTATATTAGTATCTCTTTGGGGGGGGGGGAGGAAGTGCTGCTTATGAAATAATGGTGCTTAAAATAAGGCCTGTGTATTTCCAGGGAAGCTATGTTCACTGAACTGTTTCAGTCATCAGGCTTTGTGTGCTGCTTGGGGAGGGACAGTAACTGCATGGCATGTTACATAGATGGAAAGTGCATGCACAGTGTCTGTGGCCGTGAGAATATGCCTGAGACTGCCAGTCCAAGGATTTGGGTCTGTGCCTTGCACAGGTAGTCTAAGCACCTGGTTTTGAAAATTTGCCCCAGTGTTTCCAAAGTTCAGTACCAAGGACAAAAATCTGCATCCTGCTGGAAGCAGTAGGAGTTCACTCAGTCCACTATTCTACCTCCTTTTCTTTACTCTCCCTATTTCATTGAATTGCCTAAACGTGAGTAGGGAAGTACTCTCCTGTCCCTGAAAAGAGAAGAGCAATCTCAAAGGAAACTCTGTTCTAAATAAAATATTCAGAATCAGTTTCTGGATCTATTGGACTGCAAGAGCTTTGTGTTGAAAAATCAACCTGACACTACTACAAGTTCATTTTCAGCCAACTTTCAGCTGCAAGTTTTTTTCAGAGTTGGTAGGAAAGAAATTGGTTTTCCTATTGAGAACTCCCCTGCTGTTTTAGAAATACAGTTGTTCTTACATGTGGTCTAACCCAATTTTTTGAAGGGGCTAAATGAAAAAGAAGAAAGAGTGAATGTATTTTCTATACATTTTTATTCTACAGTGCTGTATGAAGTGCTCTGATCTTCACCTCATATCTGCATTTCAGCAGTCTTACTTGAAGATTTGTTCAGGAACCAACTTTCTGAAAGTTGAGTTACACCAAAGACAGCAATGTACACACAGTAAAGCAGTAACCTCTAAAATTCAATGTAGTTCGAATTTTGCTTCCATGTTTTCAAATTAAGGTCTGAGATAATGATTCTTGGTCTTTTAGTATGTCTGGGTCAGCTGTATTGTCCCATTCAACAAAAGGCAGGGGAGCCAAATTTGCCAAAATGCTTTAAGATATGCAGTGTCGGTGGTCTGTTTCTGGTCCTCAATGTTTACCCACCAGCTAAACAGAAATTTAAGAAGTAGTATTTGAGGTGGGGGAAATAATCTAATGTTAAGATGGATATTATAGAATGCACCTAATTTAACCCCTAGCTGAATGCCCACTGTTTTAAAAGGCAGTAATGCCAAATGTAGTGAAGTGTTTAGACTCCTTGTAGGACAGAGGTCTTTTTCCCTAAATTTCCTGCAATATTTGAGGGAGGAGCCCCACTGGAAGCTAGTGAGAAGTATGCTGCTGCAGTCCCAGCAGGAATTAGCAGCTACCGGTCCAGCCACCACAACAGGACTGCTGCATTTTAGTTAGTGTTTCACCAGCCAGCCTAGCCCACATCTAAAGGATTACAGTTCTACAAATTGTTATCTGTGGAAGTTACAAGTTCAAGAATATTGGCAAGCACTAGTTGGATTACTGTTTATTTAAAAACAGTGTATGTCTTATGTTGGGAATGTGCTTATGTAAGGCTCCTTTTGTTTATCTGCTGAATGCAGTGAAGGCTGAATATCAAAAATATCTCGTTGGTCTATTGCATTGCCTTTGCAGGCCAGCCTGAACAGGAATCGATTGCTAAAAAGTCCTTTCACCTCAAATATTAGAAAATCAACATGGCAGCTAAAAGTCATGGAATCAAAATCTGAAGAGGTATGGATGTTTTTCTTGTCTAAATCAAACCAGACAGAACACTGGAATGCAATGGAATTAACTTTCCTTTCCAGAACTGTGTATGTGTTTTCCAACAGCCTTCCCATCTTCAAAGATTAGTTTTATTCCTTATAGAATGTGGGAGTTCAAGGGGTTTTTTTCCCCCCTACATTATGTTTGTTTTGTAACTTTTTCCATTCTCTTTACAAGTTGTGAAATAATGAGGGGGAAGGGAGGGCTGCAGTTGCGCACAATTGCCTTCAAGTCCTATATATGTAGATATTGATGTTTAGAAGAAGTTTTTAGATCAGATTTGAATAATTTAAAAATTGCTTGTAAGTTCGCTGTAGAAAGAAAGTTTGGTTTGATACACTTTCACATGAAATGCAAGTTGTGAGAATTTCTGAATTTACATGTATTTTAACTTTATACCTCTGTAAACTGTACAAAAAAAATCAGTATTCTTTATGGAAGCCAATACTGGACTTTAATCCATTACTGCAGTTTTGGCAGCACAGATTTCCATAGCTCTGTAATAGGTACAGTTTTCTTGGGGCCATTCATTCTTTCACCTGATCTGTTTGGACAAACTAGATTATGAAATCATTCACATTCTTTCATGAAGCACAAACTAATTAATTTCCCCAAAATAAATTCAGAACTTAAGGAATTTAATCCAAATGAAATTTACAGGAGATTACATTGAGGACTGTATTTGTACTGAGTTGATCAAAACGCAGTATAAAACCTGGGATGAGTGGGCATGGTGTGGAGATGCCGACCTACTTTTGAAAGGACCAATTACTGTCAGCGACTGTTTATCGTAAAAACTGCAGCTCTAGGAATTCAGCTTTCCTACCTACCTGTGAGCAAATAAACATCTGGCTGTGTTTCGTTTTGGTTCCCTTTCTTGTTTCAGAGGCAGAATTTTTTTGTGGGTGTGGAGGAAGAAAGGCTTTTTCCAACCTGGCTCAAATTATTTGTCTTTTCTTGCCTTGTCTTTTCTCTATTTGTCTTTTCTTGCCTTGTCTTTTCTCCACCGCAAGTCCAGCCTGATCCTGCAAATTCCATTTTGTCCTTTATGTGCAAATTCTGCTGATCACTTCCACCTCCTTAACACCCCTCCTGGGCGTCCCTGCCTTCCTTCCATCTGTGCTGACACCGCTATTTTTGACTGCATGTACTTGAAGTGTGACTGTGCCTTTTCTCTCGGCTTTGCAGTCTGGACTCCTTAGTGGAAGCAGAACACTATGGTGCTGTTGCCCAATCTCTAAAATAGTGTCCTTCTAAAATAATTGTGAATTCAATAACACCTGAGGATAATAATAAGAAAAAGGATCCAGAATACTCAACAAAGTCTGTACTGGGGGGGCAAAAAGTTTTACACATACTTTTAAAATATTTTTAAAACATTTTTCAAATTTGTGTGGAAAACAGCACACATGCAGAGATCAGTCACTGAATTTTAGTCTAATTTCACATATTAAGTGGTACTTTTAATACTTTAACTTTTTCATGCAATCTTTGGACTAGTGGCTGAGTGAGTTTATCATGTCGCTGAACTATTTGTTTGTACTGCAGGCAAACTAGTTCTGTGCTAATACTGAGTTGTGTATATAGCAGCTGTGATACGTTCCATGCACAGGACATCTTGAGTTTTCTCATGAGTTTGCATTGTCCTCGTTGTAGGCAGCATCACATGGAAGTGAGTGTTTTTATTATCCATTATGACAAGTCAAGATGTATACATTATTTTTAGGTTTTTTGTAAGGTCAAAACTGGATATAGAAACATATTTGTGTACTAAAGCATACAGCATACATAATAAAGTGGTTTGGGGTTTTTTTTTGTTCTTTAGCATGTTCACAGTTATACATGGGTTTTTAAAAGTAAATCTTTAACAGAATCATTAAGCAGCTTTCCAGACAGAAACACATATGTCAGTAAAAGAGAATGACAATGTTTTCAACAATGTAGGAATTCTGATTTTTACTGTTCTCTAACTAACTTGGCCAACTATGTATTCCAAGAATGTGCATTTTTTCATATTGTTCCAGCCAACTTTAAATAATTTATGTTTTGACTTCAGGCAGCTTGTTCTGGGCAAAGATGCAAAAAAGCAACAGCTGGATGCTCCTTTAAGCCTGATTTTCTTTAGAAGTAAATAAGTTCACACTTACATACCCAAATATATATAATAAAATATTTCATATAAATACAAGTGTTTGTATATATGCAAAGATAGATATGTATGTATGCATGTATTCACCAACTACAAAGAGGAAGAAGCTGGCAGTTTCAATTCTAAATGTGCCAACACAATATGGTGAGTAATCTTGTGGTTGGACACATCTGGAGCATGGGAGACTTAATTTCTGGTTTCTAGTCTGAACTGGGAATGCGTTGCTTGTCAATCACACACTGCAATGTACTTCTGCAAGTGATTATTGGCTGCTTGGGCTTAGGGTCATCTCAGTTTCTTCTGTCGAAACGGTTCATGCTGTAGGATTAAATATTCCCTAGTGTTGGTATCTGCTGCTTATCAAATAAGTGCCTTAACCATTGAGTAGAGGTGATCTCTTTCTATAGCACCAGTAATATTTATCATTCAGATGGAGTGGAACACCACCTGCAGAGGATGGGACATTGAGAGGCTTGCGATCTGTCTACCTGGTCATAAATTTCATGCCTGTAGAAAGTGGCAGGTTGCCACAAGAATTTTTGGTTTCTGCATATTTGTGTTTTCTGACCAAATGTATCAGTGAAATGTTGGTACAAATTCAAGATGAGGTTCTGAGAGCCTGGTTGATGGCAGTCAAGCTTTGATGTTGAAAAAATTAAGGGCAAGAGGTTACAATTAGCAGCTCTCTGAGCTTTTCTGTTGCGCATGAGATTTTTGCAGATGAAGCTTCCCACTGCTTTTTGGTGATGAAAGTTTGAATCACTCCAATTATATTGGTGACCTTCCAAGTCATAGAGGCTCAGGAAAGCTGTATGTGCTGATTCAGCAGAAGGCTTGCTGAGCTCCAGCAGGAAGCCAAAATAAGCAAAGCAAAATGCAAAATAAGCAAAGTAAATCGTGCATTTACATTAAGACCCATAGGCTGCTTTCCCTGCCCATCCCCTCTCCTTTTTTTTTTTTATTGGGAAGAAGCAAAGAGGTTCTGTTATCACTGAAGAGACAAGGAGTCTGGTCTGTACTAGTAGTGGTCTGCTAAGCTTTGCACCAGGTGTGGTGTAAGCAGGTTGCCATCCTGTTCCTGAGTCCTGGTGCTTGTTTCTGGCATGGAAGAGGGTGGCAGTGTTAGCTGTTTGCTTGGTGATCTCTTTCCTGGCTGGTGGGAACATGTCGACGCGGAAGTCACGGACACTGCACACAATCAATGCAGTGGGACCTTGCTTTACTGAAGTAAAAGTATGTTTAATTTTCTCATCATGCACATTATTCAATGCTTTAAAAGCTAAATCTTGACTGGGTTGTAAGACTTCTGTGGCAAATTGTGCTTGCCAGTCTGTCCTAGCATAAGGACCTGCACCTAATAGCATTTGGGCTTGCACTCCAAACAAAGGATCCCCATTCTGTCGTGGGATAGCAGCTGCATTTTCACAGGCGGTTTGCCAGTTTTGATAAAACTGGAGTTGCTGGGACGGAAGCAATAACATTTGCACAAGCATTTTAACATCGTATGGTGTCAACAAATGTGCAGAAAATACATGTTGAATAATAGATTGACTGTACGGTGATTTTAACCCATATTGAGTGACTGCTGCCTTAGCTTCCTTTAAAACTTTCCAGTCTAATGCTTCCCAAACAGGAGCCCCATGTCCCCCCATCACAACTGGAAATGCAGATGGAATAAATTGACCTTCAATTAAAGCATCTCTGATTACCCCCTTCCATTTTTTTGCCGGATCTCCCACCTCCCCCGCTGTTAACAAAGCCGTCGGAGGTGGTGGCAAAGGTGCCATGGCACCGATCTCACCCGATACGTCCTGTGAGATAGAAGGATTCATTAGAGGTGGTCTTGGGAATGACGAAAGTCCTGTGCTGAAAGGTGGTGGAGGCGCAGGAACAGTTGATGACGCCGGTTCAGGCTTCACTGACGACTCCAAACGGGCTTCGAGAGCCTCCAGTTTTTGTAGCATTTCTTTCAATTGCGTATCCCCCAGACCTGTTGCCCGTTCCTCTTTTTCCTCAATCGGGGATGGAGGAGTGGATGGCATCAGCGGTGGATACAGGGATGAAGCAACTGGTTTAGGTGATGAAGAACGGGATCTAGAGACTGAGCTGTTTCCTGTCTCTTCTGCTGGTGGTGGAAATTCTGTCAGGTTGTTGCCTTTTTCCAAAGGCTGGTCCCCGGGCTTTGGATCTGCTACCGCAGACTTTCTGGCTGCACTAGCACCTGCGGAGACCTTATTCGCCCCAGATACACGGATTTGTGGTTGCTCAAAGAGCAAACGTGTTGAGGAGGGTATTTCCTTTGAATCTTCTGGTTTCAATGCAGAAAAAGCAGAAGCTGCTGCTGACCGTTCTGCTTTCATACTTTTTAAAGTGTCTATAATTAACCTCCACATCGTGGAGAATCTGCTTGCCTCTTTTGAACCCGAACTTATGTCTTGCCATAGTTCTTGCCCTATCTTTTCCCACGTAGGGATGTCGAAAACATCTCCAGATGTAGAGAGTAAACCTTTTTCTCTTGCCCATAGTAACAGAGCTTTCAGGGCAGATGAGTCATAACTTAATCCTCTCGTAGAGAACATATGTTGGAGGAGCTTAACCACTGCTGCCTCTTCTTTGGACAGAGTGGACCCCATCTCCTCCCCGGCCGCTCGCCTGGCCAGGGCGAGATTTCCATGACGCACAACGCTAGCGTTTTCCCGAGTGCCGGGGCAGCACTCACCTTCGGCCGGCTTCCGCACCCTCTCTCCATCGGCTTCTGTCGAAGAATTCAACACCGATCTGAGGGTCCCTGTTCGGGCGCCACTTGTCGACGTGGAAGTCACGGACACTGCACACAATCAATGTGATTGAGCAGATGCCACTTTATTGCCCAAATAGCTTGGTTTAAGTAGTAGTTCTAGTTCCTGCTCATGTGCAAGCCATTTGTTGATTGGTTAGCATGTGCTGTCCACACGCCTAAAGCAATAGATTGATTGGATAAGGTCTTTTGATCACGCGAATGGTTCCCTCCGCCTGTGTCCTGTCTTGAATCCTGCTTTCAGTCACGTATACCCGACCTTGTTCTACTTTTTGTGCTTGTTTCATCAAACTTGTAGCAACAGTTGACCTTCGCTACATCCTTGAGGCCTGCTGCCTGCAGAGGCCTCTGGCTCACAGATGAATCAGTTCCATTGTGTCTGGATTGTTCACTATGTGTCCATTGCTTTCCAGATATCCCACAGGAACGTATCTGTCACAGCCAGCCATAAGCACATAAACCAAAAGAAAACCCTCTGAAAGCATTCCCAAATCTTGTGATACCTTGTCATCATTTTTTCCCCAAATTAAGACTCCAGGGATGTGCTGCCCAAAATCTTTACAATAGGGAATAATTTCTAAGCTAGCACCTCTGTGTGTTTTGAATGGTGACTAACGAGCCTGATGGCAAACTGCTCACTGGACAAGCCTTCATAAACTCCTGTCTCTCCAGGCTGTCGTATGTGTCTTTTGAGGACTATGCTGCCTTTCTTCCAGCTTTGGGTACAGTCAAATGAACTGTTAAAGGTGGTGCCATGCAACCCCTGCTGGTGTAGCTGTCTGTCTCATCACTCGGCCCGTTCTGTTAAATCATCAGAGGTGTTCTAATGGCTAGGTTTTTATTCATGTGGAAGACTTTGCAGAGCCAGATTACAAACTGGTAAAACAGACGCTGACAATAGCATCACTAGAGACAGTGGCTGCCCTCCATCACCACAGCAGCACTGAACACCTGGAGATGTGCACAGCAATGGTAATTTATTTATTTGGTTCATCAGCTGCACAGCTTATCTAATTGTGCCCTCAACCAAATAAAATAATTTCTAGGTTTGCTGCCTACCTACTAAGAGCGTGTGTAGACAAATGAGTTTAATGTTTATGTTGCACTCTGAATATGTGAAGCAGGGTACAAGAATGATTTGCAGTTTATGCAGTGACTTCCCCATTACAGTGCTGTAGTGAAATACTGGTGATATGAACTTTATCACAGCAGGTCCTTAAAATTTTATCTTTTAACATTTTTGGTTGTACTTAAAAGATGTGAGGGTTGTCTAATGATGTGGTGTATGTTTTTCTTCTTGCTAGATAGAGCCTTTTGAGACTTGGCCAAGGAGAGGAGATCTAATTAAATTCATGTAATGATTCTGGGAGTCACTGAGGCTTGCAGTACTCCCACACATTTATCAATACACTGTTATGACAGACAAATCATTTTAGCATTTGAGACGAAGTGAAGATTACTTTATGTGTGCTTGATGCACAGAAGCCCTCAGATGATTGAGCTGCCTGACTCTGGCTGGAGGTGACCTTTCCTGATGAAGAGGTCTTTCTGAAATAAATCTTCTCAATCAAATGCCAGTTCTTGTGCTCATTCATATATCCATAAAAATATGGACATGCCTACTCAGAGCATTATCTAGTACCTGTGCCTGTGCTGAGGAGGGAGAAGTGCAGACCATGCATGGCGGTTTTGTACAGCAGTGCACCCAGAATGATAAACCTTGTATCACGGCTTTATTCATACAGTCAAACTTGGCTATACCATTCCACTGCTTAAAAGAAATCTGCTTGTGTCATTGCAGCTTGTGGTTATCTCCTGTAGACATACTGAGATGGGTTTCTTCTGGTTCAGAGAGATCTGCAGTGCAATTTGATGTGCAGTATATATGAAATCCTTCCACTGCAGAGTGGCTGTGTGCAGTTCTGCAATGTATGTTATTCGGGAAGTCATGTATGATAACGGGAGTCCCCTCTAGCTTAAAAATCTGCAGCTATTCCAAAGTGCTGAGTCTTAGAGTGGGTGACAAATCTGAGGGCAGGAGGCTTCCAAAAATGCCTTAAATCCAGTGCTGACACATAGCACTTCAGTGCATCCATTTTGATGGTGGCTGGCACTGGGTTGCTCAGCAGCATCTAAAAGTAGATGTCATAGAATATAAAGGTATTGGAATTGTTTGTAACCATTATGCTTTTGCCAGAGGCTTTTTCTCTCTTTAGCTAATTCATAGAGTACAGGTCCCTTCCCTGATGGTAACAAGTAGAGCACAACAAGTAACCTCAGCCCCTGAGCCCGTCTCTGGAGACTGTCTAGCCCAACCTCCCACTCAGAGAAGTGCCTTCCAACCAGCAGAGCCATCATTTTATGTTATGAGTGCTCAGATTTAGCACATTCAAGTGAGTACGCCTTGAAGGCAACCAGAAGATGTAAGCCCAGTTCAGTTTTGCTATGAACAAGCCCCACCAGTTTCCACTGAATTAACCAAAAGTGCTGCTTGTGCCATCTGGTGCCAAATTTGGCAGTTTGGGCAACTGGGCAGGGAGCAGCACAATAATTGTCTCTTCTCTTCTTTTCTGTCTCACTCCCCATTCCTGCCATCAACAGTAAAAAATCCCAATGCAACTAACTGTTGCAAAGGTATTGCCTTAACAAAGACAAGGTATGTCGTCACAGGTTTGGGGACAGATTACGTCCCTTGCTACCCAGTGGAAACCTCCAGGATGTGTCAGGAGCCAGAAAAGGTGTGACCAAGAGGCATCTCAAGCTCTTGCAAGTTCTGTTGGCTGAATAACCACTGAATTTCACTGGTTCAACAGAAAACAGTTTTTATACTGGTTTTTTTGGTTGCATCTGTGGGGAAAAACAAGGTATTTTTGCCCAAACTGGGAGGAATAGAAAATGTAGTTTCAGCTAGGCAACTCTGTTTATTGACATATTCAAAGAGGTGTATGTACAACTATTCTTCCTTTTTTTTTTTTTTTTTTTTTTTTTTTTTTAAATTTAGTGGGGCTACATCCATTGTCTACAGATGCAGGCAGAAAGGGACCCAGAAACCTTACGCCGTCAAAATGTTGAAGAAGACAGTAAGTCATTCTTTTTTATTTTGCTTTGCTTTGGAATATGTTTGGGATTTTCTCTGGGTTTTTTTCCGTGCAGTTTCTTTGTGTGAGGGAAACGGGACCCCGCTAAGCTTGTATTTTCTGTGACCGAGCTTCTTCTTCTCCTCATCATTAAAACAACTTTTAGAGGTAACAGTACTCTGTCGGGAATGCCTTATCCCCACAAATCTTGCTGGTACCTTCATCTGGTGTTGTCTGCATAGACTTAGATTTGGGGAAAACTTTTAGACAAAAATGTCTTTTTCTTTCACTATGGGAAAGAAGTATGTTCTGAATCATTTAAATGTTCTGTGATTTCATTTTGCTTTAATACATTGTTTTGCTCAAAAAATATCATTACATGATTTATCTTTTTCAGAAACTGATTAAAACACCGCCTCAAACTCAAGTAAAATTAAAGACTTCACGGAGGTTTTTCCCCCCTATAAAAATTGCAAGAGAACCAGTTGAGACATCACTTATTTTTAGAGCGCCATATATGTCACACTTCTACCACATTTATTTTTGTGTGTGTTACAAAATAGATGGTGGAAAGCATGAAGAGGGACCAGAGAAGAAATCCATTATTACTCTATCTAGTAATGGATTGAGAGACTTCAAGCAGAAAGAGAGTGTGGGGGATAGGGTAGAGCAGTTCATGTTCCTAACAGGGAAGAGAAATTTGAGAGGAAACAAGCAAGCTGTGAGGCACGGACATGTTTTTTATTCATGAGTGGGTTTGATTCCGTTTATTCCAGTGTTAAATCATCCATTATTCCATGAAGTTCAGGAATGTTCACATCTAGCAACATAATGATGAGTGGGTAGGCGTAAACATGTCTAAATGCTGAATTAACTGGTGGTCTCTGTGCAAGACATAATGAGTGGGTTCCACATGAGTAAAGTGTTGGCATTAATTTGTCGTCTTTGAAAGTAAGCCAAAGTTTAAACTGGCACCGAAATTCAGTTGTGTGTGCTGCTTTTGAATTTGCATCTGGTGCATTGGAGGAAGCAGAGCATGTGAGGAGCTGGCATTGCTGCAGCCTACGCTCTGTCTTTCCTATGGAAATGCAGAGAACTTAATTTTTATCAGTTCTTTATGCCAACGATTCCCATAATGTTTTAGGAGTATACCTTCTGATAATTTTAATTCTGAAAAGCACTAGAAAGAATGATATTGCTTAAAAATAGTTCTTTGCTCTTTTTTGGCCTTTGTGGAGATTAATTCATGTGCATAGTGGCCACATTAATACTAGCTCTATCTATTTGTATCTGAAACTATTCAATTTAGACTTTTGGTGGACTTATTGAAACAGAGGTTTTTTTAAAAAGTGTAGGAAAAATGGCAAGCAAGTAGAATATAAGAATATGGTTATGTATGTAAATTGTTTGCACAGCAGCAATAGCTTGGCTTAATGCACTCTTGATTATATCAGCAGTGTGGTTAAGCATTTCACGCAACTGAGTTGTTCCCAGTGTAATTAATACACTTTGGGATGTTTTGTTATGAGAACAAGTGATTCTGTTACACAACTGAGCTTATTTGTATAACTGAGAACATGGGAGGTGATACTGTAAGGATGTGCCACTGCTTGTGTCTGTGTGCCATGAGCTACTGTAGCTCTGTTCCAATTTGGAGACATAATTATTATCACAGAGACAGAACTAACTGTGTGTTACAGTGCTCCCACAGCAGGAGGCCTAATCTTTGCTCAGAGTGTCTTGGTGTAAAAATAACGAAGTGTGGGCCAAATCACATACCAAAATGTTGATTGGCTTAAGATTCCTGTTGGCTTTTTTTAAACAGTTAGAAAAAACAGATGGCAGTTCAATAGTGGAGGAAAAGTGATGGGAGAAAAAGAAGAACCTGTGACTGCTTTTGATGCAAAGTCCCATTTCTTCAATTCCTTTTCTTAAATGCACATAAGGGAGCTCTGAAGAGCACAGGAAATTAGAAGACAAAGGAAGATGGTGGAAAAGCAAATACTCCATTTTTTGCCATTCAAACTGACTGACTTTAAACACTGCACCAAACAAGAATAACTCGCTGAGGAAGAGTGTCTGTTAAAACAGGGTGAGGGTCAGGGAGGGGGTGGTCCAGCTTGTTTTGGAAGTGGTAACAAGTGATGTGTGATTAGGAGTCTGGTGACTGACTGGCAGCTCTGGATTTGTGAATGCTGATGACTACAGTACTGTAATTTGAAGTAAAGCATTAGAAGTGATTACTTTTGTCCCATGGAAACAGCTCAGATAAGAAACAAATGATCCTTTTGGATTGAATTAGTGTGCTAGGAACAGACTGCAAGAAATATAAAATGCCTATCGGTGTTCTTATAATTTAAATAATAAGATTAATTTTTCATTTTGCCTGACTAATGCATTCTTATTTGAGAGCAAATAAAATTTTGGGCAGGACATATCAGCCAATGCTGAGAATACACATTTATGAAGAGATGTGAGTTTGTAAAATATTCTTTAATTAATATTTCTTCACCATCTAGCTTAATAAAATAGTATTCTTAGATTATTTGCTCAGTTCTATTTGTTTTTTTTCTGATTGCTAGTAAGCCAACAAAGAGAAACAGGAGAAAACATGTTTATACAATCTTTTGTTGTCAAGAAAATTAAATAATTGGGGGGGGGGTATTTAGAGGTTTAATCATTCTTAACCATTAATTAAAATTATACAGTTCCAAAAGGAGGAGAAAAATACTTTTTTGCTGGTTCAAAACTACTGAAACAGAATGCTTCAGTTCCCTGTTTTGTTTTGGTTTTGTCAAATTCAGCCCAAGTTTAGGAGTAGTTTTGAATCCTTTAAATTACACTTCTGGTGAATAAAATTTAGTTCAAAGAACACTTCTGGTTCTTACTCCTGAAGTGTCTGAGTGTCAAAGTTAGGAAACTGACAGGCAAATTAGGACCATAACTTCCAAAGCAGCTAAAAGACAACTGTTAGAAGGGCTAAAGAAGTCCACAGAAAAATTGATGTATGTATTAGTGGGGAAAAAACTCTCACATAATGTACAAGAAATTAAATTTGGACTTGTTCTTAACAAATACAAAAAGAAATATGTTTATAAAACAACATCTATGGGACAGGTGAATAAGCATGCTATATTATTGCTTTTGATTTGCTTATCCAACCTTTATGCTCAGTTCCTGAGCATAATTGAAATGTAGGATTGTATTATATATTCATTATTTGATTTTTGCTAGGTTTAGCAGATCTCTGAAATTCCATGCAGGTAATAAATATAAAGGTTCGAATCATGTAACTGCAAATGTAAATTGCAAATGCAAACAATGTAAATGTAAATGCAATTTACAATGTAAATGTAAACGCAAACAACATATAGCATGTGGATCATATTGGAAGAACACAGGATTCCTGAAGGGAGCAAACATATTTATGTGCTGTTCGTGAAATGAAACTTCTCATCTGCAAACCTTTGCCTCCTTTTGGTGTGTTTTGAGAAAGATAGGCAGCACATGAACTAGGGCCAGCCTGGAGATTGTCTCAGTCTGGGCAGGTGAACGCCTTCCAAGAAATTAGATCCACCTCTGCCTTAAATTTCCTACCTGAGTCTGGACAAGTTGCTTTAAAAATAGTGAAAAGAACAGATGGCGTCTGTTCTGCGGTTTCTGAATTAAGACACCAAGTGCCTGCCTCCGTTATAGGTCTACCAAGTACTAACAACTGTAACTGAAGTAATTTGGGAGCTGCCATTGCAATAAACCAACATGGTCTGCGGAAAGGAGAACAGGATGCTGAGCTGGGTTGTCCGGAGCCTAGGTCCTGGTGTATTCCCAATTCAGCCTGTGCTGTTGACTGAGGTATTTCTTTTTAGTTCAACTTTCTCATCCACAAAAATGACATAATACTTATTTGATTTGCTTGTCAGCAATGCTTTGAAGGATAGCCTGGTTAATATTCCTAGGTTTTAATTGATAGGCACTATCCTCTAAGAGTGATTAAGTATTATGAAATATTAGGCCCTCTGTGTCTCCGTCAATGAGGCGTGCAAGTACAGAGACTGTTTTGGAAAATTCTTATTTTGATTTCATTTTTTTCATGTGTGGGCATCCTCCCTCACAGGGTTTGTGATGCTTAACTAATACTTCCTCAGTACTTTAATTAAAATCAGTATTTATGGAGCAGCGTTCTTCTTGCAGACTGGTTGATGTTCAAAATCAGACAAATGTTCAGGCACATGAACTTTTTCTCAGATCAGAGACAGAGCAACAGTTTTCAAGCAACACATACGCTGGAAATAGTTGTGCTGGGATTACTCTAATTGTTCTAATTGGTTAGAGAATTTGAGAACAACAAATAGTTTGTCTGTGGAGCAGAGAGGAGTGTGAGGAAATGTAAAGGTAACAGGCTTCCCTCCTGGATAAGTGGGGTTGAATATCTAGAGTTAGGGCCTGAAGAAGATTATAATGGTCTATAAAGGCATATATATAAAGTCTCAGTTGTGTTCATGTTTGCAGATATATGCATAGACATATGTATATTTATTTACACGCAAGTACATTATATATATATATACACAAACATATATATACACACACTATAACATATACATATATATTATAAACTATATATATTCCCAACTATACAGAGAGTATAGTTGGCTGGATTTTTCATCTTGCAGTGAATTGGTGGCATTAAGTGGTAATCAAGAGGCTCGTGCAAATGTTTAGTCTGTTTTCTTGGAGGGGTGCTGCTTTTGCTTGAGCCTTCCAAATTGTTTGAGAAGGCAAGTGCCACGGCAGGGGGTGGGGACTGTGTATCACACTTGATGGGAGTCAGAATTAGTAAATTGGTCTTTCATTGACTTTTGGAGAAAAAGATGTATGTTTGTAGCTATAAAATGAAAATTTCCATTTGCTGCCAAGTGGCCTTACAGGATTTACAATTTGAATGCCTCCTGCCTCCATATGCCTGTTTCTCTATAGATTTTATAATGAGACTATATATATATATATATATATATATATATATATATATATCTCCTGTCATGCAGTAATTGTCAGTACTCTTATTGGACTGACATCTGAGAGTGGTGAAGTTTAGCAGACATACCTGGTCCACAGAGAAAGCAAGAGCCTAACAATACTCCAATTTGTCTGAAGGGCTATGGCAGTATTCTTTTTTCTCCAGATGACAGATGTTTGGAATATATGTACATCTATATGTATATTTAAGGTTAATTTTTTTCTCACAAAGCTGGTATTAATTAATACATTGCATTAATGTGCATTGCAATGCTCTAATTTTTTTCAAATTTTTCGAAAAGGAAAAAGAATAGTGTCATATGTAATTCTACATGAAAACAGTCAACTGCACATCAGTACTTACCATTAAAAAGGTATGTCAGCTAGCTCACACATTCTCTTCTGTTGTTCATTCACACACACACATACACACATCACATATGCCATTGCTTGGTAATTATTGGGAAATGGTAATTTCTTAATTACCACTCCGTCTGCAGTACTAGCTCTTATATATATGGAGATTACTTTATTTTTCCTGGTGAGCTCATTTTTGTCATCCATGTCATCATCTCATTCATGTGCATTTCACACTGTTATGTTTCTTCTGAAAGATGAAAAAAATATTTAAGTCAAAATTATTTTGAATAAAGTAATAAGGCAGTAAGGCTTTGAGTTTTCCACTGCTTATATCCAGTTTTCCCTCATATATAAGTGGAATCTGGCTTCCACAGTCTGACTCACTACCTTCCAAAAGAAAGAGCTTTTAAGTAAAAGTTAAGTCCATCAAATGTGTAGTGTCTGAAGAACAAGAAAGTTCATTTTACATAAATGCCCTACAAAAGAAGAGAGAACTGAAAGATTTTTTTTTTCCTGCAGTAAGATACCAATAGGTTTTTGCTTTAGATGCTATGAAATCAAACACCAGTTAGTCAAAGTGGAAATTTTACTGAAAAATAGCTTTGTAATATGCTGGTTTAGTCCTTGGAAAGCAAAAAGTGGGTTTTGTCTGTATTGATAGGGCATCCTTTAGAAAAGGAAAAAAATCCCATTCTGCAACTGAAAAAAGCCTGTCCTACATACATAAAGTTATTTAACATGTCATCTGCATTACAATGTATTGTATTATATCACATTGTAGTGCAGGTGATGTGTAAAAATCACTTAACATAGAACAATATTTTTTACCTGTCGCTGTTTAGATTGAATTGCTGTGCTCTGCCTGAGTAAGTCATACCTCAGGTTAAGATTTTAAGAACAGAGAGTATGTATTACATTTCTTTTTTCCTTACTCTGTTTAATGTATAGGTAATTAGCTAACACTCATTTCTGGTATTCACAGCTTATTTTTCAGAAATACAAAGATGAGCTAATAAAAAGAGGAAAATATAAAGCTCAACTCATTGTTACGCACTTCAAGGAAGCTCAATCTACTGTATACATTGTATTGTTGAACAAGTAGTTCTGAGAAACTAAATAATATCCCTTAGATGATTAATTCAGTAAAAAAAAAAAAAGAAACAAATGACACATGTTTAGCTTTGAATAACTTAACAGGAACTTTCATGAAATGATCTGAACCGCACATTTTCTTCTAACAACCCATCCATGCAGATTTTGCTCTCTTCCTGCCTGCAGTGATTTGTCTTCTCCATGGCTTTAAGCAAGCCTAGAGGAGCTTTGTGTGTCTCGGGTGCACATAAATGTAGAGAGGCAAGACAGGGAATAAGAATGAAATGTGTTGCTGTGTGAGGATATATTTAATGCCTAAAGCAAAGACGCAACCCTGCAAAAGGGCTGCATGAAGGTGCAGAGGTAAATATTAGGCTATCCTGAGATTATAGTCCTTCTCTTTAGAAACCCTTCATTATTTACAGCCTGTTAAAGAGATCTGGAGACGTGCCATTGATGGAGCTGTACTGCAGGGAAGACAGGGCTTCTCCATAGATGGGTGGTCTGTGAGGCTTGTGATGGGGATCTCTGAAACTCTTCTCCCTCTGCACTTTAGGAAGTTGTTGTTTTTAAGAAATGTATGCTGTGATCCTGTCAGCACAGTTGTGACAGTTACTCATTTGAGTGGAGAGAGGTTGAGCTTGTTCTATGCTGTCAAGCAAAGAATTAATGGAAAACTGTCTGCATGCACAAAAAATGAAGAGGACAAAAGATGAGAAACCACAGTGTTTTCTCAGTAGTGGCAGTTCAGCTGTTGGAATAAAACAGGGACAGTGTATGACTTAAAACATAGCATCCTGGGTTTATTCCTCTGGCCTGAAGCTGAGTTCTCTGTAGCCCCTCAGAGAGGCAAATCTGAGGTCTATAAGAGAGAGGCTTTATTTTATCAAGAACTCTGTAATCAGGATGTACTCACTTGACAAACTGGTTACACTGGCATATTTCAAGATAAAATATATCCTCTTTGGCTGAGGTGGTCTCCTTTTGTCTTACGTCCTTTAAGAGAAAGACCAACCACATGTAGGGAGGAATGGAAAACCAAAGGTGGAAACTAACACAATAACTGTGTAAGTGGCACAGCCTTTGGGTTCCGGTTACAGAAGCTTCTTTGAGAAATCATGAAACCAGCATCACTGTCTGATGTCCATGAGATAACGTCACCAGGTCAGAGCATCTCTTAAGACTGGAACTAAGGTTCAGTACAACTTTCTAAGCTGAATATTGTGACGGCTGAGGGCTGCAGGACTAGTGTGTATGGGTAAGGATCATCCCAAATTTTTGCCAAACTAAGCTTGCTCTCTGCTCAAATCACTTAGGAAGGGCTTCCTTAAGGGAAAAAAACCCCAAACCCAAAACAAAACAAAAAAAACCCCCAAACCTGAATAAATAAAAAAATAACTAAAAACATGTTTTCCTACAAATGTAAAAAAACCCACCCTGCTTTCTTTGTTATTCCTCCCCCTTTGTTTTAAGCAGCCTTCAAATACTACTGTTTGTTTCCAGCAAGCTATTCCATTATACTTTGTATATATTGAATGAACAGATATTTGAAACTCCAACTGGGCATGCTTTCAGTAGATATAGTTGAAAACAGCTGGAAACATTTCCATAAGTAATAAGAAATAGCATAAATAAGATGGTTTGATTTGTATTTCAGTCCTGTGGTATTCAAGTCACTTTCATTTATAGTTTTTTTGAGTGAATTCTGATTTCAGATTTATTTTAGAATTGCAAAGATTACATGATATGCTAACTTCTGAGGACCTCTAAGTAGTACTCTCAGGAATATCAGCCTGCAGAAATTTAGATTCTGTCTGCAAGATACATAACACTCATATAGGTTTTAGGTCTTTATACACTGATAAAAGAATAGTGCTACAAGAAGAAATAGCATCATAATAATTGTAGGTTTCTAGATTGAGTGACAAACATAGTAGGTATGGGATTTGAATGTAATAATATGAGAAAATACAAAGTCAAAAGAACTCTGTGATGTGGCTTTCAAGAATTTGTGGGAAAAGTTCTAATTCCTGCAGATGAGGGTCCTAATTTCTACAACTGAGAAGCCAAAAATCAGTTAATCAGAATGCCAGGAAAATTATTCATTTCACCATTATAACTAATTTCAGTTATTCTTTTTGCACCATTACTGTGTTACAACTGCAACACCGCAGTGAGAAAACATGTTAGCATTTCCATGTTTTATGGGTGAGGGGCACGTGAGGTACTGAGGCTAGGAGCTAGATCTGTAAAGTATTTGTATCCAGGCAATTAGTACCACATTCATAACACATCAATAGCTACCTCCTGCATACTTTACTTCACAGGTAAAATTTGCCTTCTCTTCTCCAGGCTAAACAGATCCAGGTCACTCAGCCTTTCCTCATAGAAGGGACACTCCAGTCCCTTCATCATCTTGGTGGCCTTTCGTGGGATTCTCTCCAGTGTGTCCATGTCTCTCTCAAACTGGGGAGCCCAGCACTGGACACAGCACTCCAGGTGTGGCCTCACCAGTGCTGAGTAGGGGGGACAGATCATCACCCTCGACCTGCTGGCAAGACTTCTTTTAAGGTAGCCCAGGATACAATTAGCCTTCTTTGCCGCAAGGACACATTACTGGTGCATGCTCAAACCTTGGTGTCCACAAGGATCCCCCTTCTGCCAAGCTGCTTTCCAGCTGGGCAGCCCCCAGCATGTACTGGTGCCTGGGGTTGTTCCTCCCCAGGTGCAGCACTTTGCACTTCTCCTTGTTGAATTTCATGAGGTTCCTGTCAGCCCATTTCTCCAACCTGTCCAGGTCCCTCGGGTGTATCAGCCCCTCCTCCCAGTTTGGTATCATCAGCAAACTTGCTGAGAGTGCACTCTGCCCCATCATCCAGCTCCTTAATGAAGATGTTAACAGGATTGGACCCAGTATTGACCCCTGTGGTACACCCCTCATTACTGACCTCCAACTAGAATTCATGCCACTGATCACGACCCTCTGGGCCTGGTTGTTCAGCCACCTTACTGTCTGCTTATCCAGCCCATACTTTTAACAGCTTGTCTATGGGGATCTTATGGGAGACAGTGTCAAAGACCTTACTGAAGTCCAGCTAGACAATATCCACTGCTCTCCCTTCATCTATGAAGACATTTCATCATAGAAGTTTCTCAAGTTGGTCAAGCATGACTTGCCCTTGGTGAATACACTTGATGCCTGACTTGTCCTTCATGTGCCTGGAAATGGTTTCCAGGATTAGCTGCTCCATCACCCTCCCAGGGATTGAGGTGAGGCGGACCTGCCTGCAGTTTCCTGGGTGCTCCTTCTTGAACACATGAGTGACATTTGCTTCCCTCCAGTCTTTGGGTACTCCTCCCAGTCACCATGATTGACCACAGATTATTGAGAGTGGCCTCACAGTGACATCTGCCAGCTCCCTCAGCACTTGTGGGTGCATCCCATCAGGGCCCATGAACTTATGTATGTTCAATTTGATTGAGTCTTCCCTGACCTGATCTTCTTCCATGACGGGTACATCTTCCTTGCTCCAGCCTTTTCCCCTGGTCTCTGGAGCCTGGCATTCCTAAAAGCTGGTCTCCCTAGTAAAGACTGAGGTGAAGAAGGCATTCAGTACCTCAGCCTTTTCTATGTCCTTTGTCACCAGGTCCCTTGCCTCATTCAGCAGCAGGCCCTACCCTTCCTTTTGTCACCTGTCTACTTATAGAAGCCCTTCTACTTGCCTTTGACATCCCTTGCCATATTCAATTCCATTTGGGCTTTAGCTTTCCTAAATTCATCCCTGGATGCTCGGACAATGTTTCTGTATTCCTTCCAGGTTACCCATCCTTGCTTCCACCCTCTGTATGGTTCCTTTTTGTGTTTGAATTTGGCCAGGAGCTCCTTGTTTATCCACACAGGCCTCCTGGCATTTTTGCCTGACTTCCTACTTGCTGGGATGGTCTGCTCTTGAGATTGGAGGAGGTGATCCTTGAATATTATCAGCTTTCTAGACCCCCACTTCCTTCTAGGAGCTTATCCCATGGGACTTTTCTAAGGAGAACTTTGAAGAGGCCAAAGTCTGCTCTCCTGAAGTCCAGGGTTGTCGTCTTGCTTTTCACTCTCCTCCCTGCCCTCAGGATCCTGAACTCCAGCATCTCATGGTCACTGCAACCAAGGCTGCCTTTGATCTTCACATCCCCAGTGAATCCCTCCTTGTTGGTGAGTATGAGGTCCAGCAGAGCATCTCTCCTGACTGGCTCGTCACTCACTTGGAGGAGCAAGTTAGTATGAACGCGCTCCAGGTACCTCCTGGTTTGCTTGTGTCCTGCTCTGTTGTCTGTCCAGCACATAACAGGATGCTTGAAGTTCCCCATGAGGACCAGGTCCTGCAAATGTGATGCTGCTTCTATCTGTCTGTAGAGTGCCCCATCCACTTGTTCTTCTTGATCAGGTGGCCTATAGCAGACACACACTATAATGTCGCCTTTTACATTGTGTATTATGTCACCTAAGAACTTGTGTGTTATAAGCCAGGTCTTCTTCCTCCCATGTAGTGGATATGTGAAATGTGATTTAAAGAGAGACAGCTTTATTACCACTGAGCTTCATACAGAGCTTGTTCATCCCAAAGTTTATGAAAGTATGGTCAGAGTATAGCAGTTGTAATAAGGACCTCAAAAAACTTAGGTTGAAGGTCCCAGATAGTTTCTTATCACTGAGTAGCTAGACCTTACCAAAAGCTGAAGTTGCCACAGATTTTACCTGCAGTAACATAAGAACCTACAGGGTCCTCAGGGGTTGCAGGTTTTTTTAAGTACAGAAATTGCACCCCAAATCACACTTCATGCATCAGAGGTGGTTTTTAGGTCTGATTCTTTGTGATTTGCCAAATCTGCATATGAATTCAGTGGCCATAAATGGAGACATAGATAAGTCTCCTGAAACTCAAATACTCACCTGTTCTGGTTCAAGTTTACATAGCTTACAATTGCCTCCTTTCAGCATCTCCTCCATTTACTCCTAAATTGTATGAAGCATCAGGGAACACAGGATCAAATATGGAAGGCACCCTATGGATCTTAGGTGCAGAATTCACAGGTTGGGGTGATCTGTTGGAGAGGGAAGTCACTGTATGTTCCTGCTGCTCTCAGCCTGTTCAGTCACTTGCCTTTTTTTTCCAGCACAGCTCATAGATCCTGGCAGAGGATGCAAGTTAATGTGCTGTCATTAATGTAGTTGAGACATCCTGCGTCTGGGGATGCAGGGATTGGAGAGATGTAGGGACAAAACCAGTCCTGTAAATTCTAATGTTATTTGTTGACACATAGTGCTAACAAGAAAGTCAACTCACAGTTTCTAATCTATGAAGCGAGCTCTCTAAATTAGTTATAAGGCCTTGCTTTCACATGTCTGCCTACCTCTCTTAACCATCTCTACATGCTTCTCTATATCCTTTTCCAACTGTCCATTTTCAGTCCCTGAAGAGTTTCTGCAAGGGATTCTTTCCCTGCTTTCCTTTGAGGATCTACTGGTTTGCTGTGTTATTCAAATTATAAAGTATAGAACCTCTAAATTTTAGGCAATTTTGGGGCATGGGGTCATTTATGTGGTTCTTCTAAGTGTAGAGTTACAGGTTCTATGTACTATCAAGCAACACTGAAGTGACTTCAGGACCCCTCATTATCAGTGTTCGGGGCTGACCTACCAGAAAAATTGTTTAGCATCAGGAGATTACAAGTCTCCTAGTACAGGTGTCATTTAAGCAG
This sequence comes from Aquila chrysaetos chrysaetos, assembly GCF_900496995.4. Classification (NCBI taxonomy): domain Eukaryota; kingdom Metazoa; phylum Chordata; class Aves; order Accipitriformes; family Accipitridae; genus Aquila; species Aquila chrysaetos. Next base: position 24,080,599 of record NC_044030.1, on the reverse strand, counting down.
CAGGTCAGAGATTCAGGGTGGATCATCAGAGAAAACATGCACGACTTAATCTGCACCTGACATTGTCATGATTTCATCCCACCTGAAATATTTTGAACACAGTAGTCTAATTTGATCATTAGACTCACAACTAGGCCTTCCCCAATCATCAGCTATGTTACTGCTTACAAAATTGAATGGTACAGCATATAGTTGATTGTCGTGATTTAACCCCAGCCAGTACCTCAGCCTTGTGCAGCTGCTCACTCACTGCCCCCAGTGAAATGGGGGAGAGAATTGGAAGGGTAACAGTGAGAAAACTTGTGGGCTGAGATAAAGACAGTTTAATAGTTAAATACACAAGCAAAGCCAAACAAGGAATTCATTCAGCCCTTCCCATCAGCAGGCAGGTGTTCAGCCATCTCCAGGACAGCAGGGCTCCATCATGCATAACAGTTACTTGGGAAGACAAACACCATCACTCTGAACGTCCACCCCTTCCTTCTTCCTGCAGCTTTATATGCTGAGCATGAACGTCATATGGTGTGGAATATCCCTGTGGTCAGTTGGGGTCAGCTGTCCCGGCCGTGTCCCCTCCCAACTTCTTGTGCACCCCCAGCCTGGGGCAGCATGAGAAGCAGGAAAGGCCCTGATGCTGCATAAGCACTGCTCAGCCATAGCTAAAACATCCCTGTGTTATCAACAATGTTTTCATTACAGATCCAAAACATAGCCCCCTACAAGTTACTATGAAGAAAATTAACTCTATCCCAGCCAAAACTAGGACATTGATCACATGGGATAATTTGATATCTGTGATGGAGATTGCAACATTAATGGTAGCCCTGATGCATCAAACCTTCATTGGGTAACAGTTGAAGGTTCACATGGATCTGTAAGTGTGAGTTGATTCAGAGAAGGACGGGTATGCTAGCTTACTATTTAAGTGCAATTTCTTAAATTGCAGCGAGCTTTGCACTTGGCTAATAAGATAAGTACACATGACGTATTCCAGATCTTTATCATGAAGCTGAGGACTCCTAAGAAATTCAAGTAGCTTTAAGGCAAAATGTTGTACAGGATGATAGGAAATGTCCTATCACCTAACAGCTCTCAATTTCTAAGGGACTACTGTTACATGGCAATTTATTTATTCAGAAGGATGGTGTGAATGTGAAGCCTTTTACAGAATGCCAGATGTCTAAAACTGGTTACATCACTTAGAATAAAAGTTGAATTAATAATTTTCATTGAGAAGAGAGGAAAGTTTTAGATTTGTAACTGTATAGGTGAAAAGCAGGAATGGGCAAGAAAATGCCAAGTACAATTTTCTAAATCCTATAAATGTGACTATTTTGAACTAAAGAAAAAAAATCTACTTACCTTTTGATTTACACATTGTTCTTGCATCTTAAAAGTGTCCTCCTCCACCCAGCTTTGGGAACAGTGGCAATCGCACTAACACACTATAAATAGTGAATAGCTGAAAAGAGCAGTTCATGAATACCTAATAGCCTGAAATTTGTTGGCATAAACCGTTCAACAATTATCAAACATATTTACAGAAATCTGTGTATAAATGAGTCAGGAACAGAAATAACAACCAAATTAGTCAGATAGTTAGACCACAGCATATAATAAGGCCTGTTCTAATGAATGTATAACTTGTTTTGAACTCAGCCATAAAATGTATTATTGCAAATGACCGGTGCTGTGCTAGCTGTAAGTGCTTCTGGACCCATCCTTCACTGTTTGGTGATGCCACCAAGTTCATGTGGGTGAGCAATAGAACCCATTCACAAAGGCTTGTGTGTCTTTGGGGAATATTACCTACATGTGGTCAGCTTTTCCATTGAAATCGTATATTACAAGACACAGGGCCTGTTAATCTGATATGTCAGCATGTGATTTACTGTGCTGAAGTCTATACAATCCCACAAATCATCTCTATCCTTCTGATGGTTTGCCTGCAAATGTACTGTGCTTTATGAGATACAGAAATGTTGCTGCTTTGATGGAACGATTTACATTTAACAGATTAACAGTACTATCGTATGCAGATAGTGCATTTCTCTTTCATTTTTTGAAAGCATATGCTTGTACAAGTTCAGTTAATCAGTATTTGCAGCCAGCAGGTTTACATGTGCAAGCAGACTTTGGGGCACCTAACAGGACAAATGCAAGCACATTGATGTAACTTGCAGTAGTTCCATGCAAGCTTGTTCAGTCTGAAGAATATGCATCAATTGAAGGATTATAGCTGCAAACTGGAAGTGTGGACATATGCACAGAAAACAGTTGCTCTAATAATGAATAGTTTATTTTCTTTGCATTAATAATACAAGTTTACTTATGGATGCTCAAAATAAAAATTCTCAGTAACCTACAGAGTGAAAACTCCCTGCTGAGTTTATGGAAGATACTGCAGGGCTGTGCAATTACAGCTGTGCTTTATTGTATTGTTTGATGTGTTCTTCAGGGACCTCATGTTCAGCTTGAATGGAGATAGAGCCAGAATAGTCTGCCAAGCTTAAAATACAAAAAAGATAATTTTGAACCTTTTTTAAAAAAAAAAAAAGATAATACTAGTCCATTAGGACTACAAAGGTTACTCCCATACAAAGAGAGAGCTGCTGACCTTGCTGAGAAGGTCAAGCAATGTCCCAGTAAGAACAGCCCCTAAAACATCGGAGGAATTCTTTACTTGAGAAACTCTTAGTTTCATTCAAAAAAAAAGGTCATGCAAAGAATCAAATCACCTGAAGCAGGTGTTAAATAAATGCCCTAGTTGGAACAAAGAAGTATCCTTTCATTCAGAAGGGTCAGCTTTTTTAAATTCTGCTTTTACCTGCTGTCCACTGCCGTGCTGGTTACTGAATTACACCAGAGTAACTCAGAGAGATAGACTGGGTCACATATAAAGCATGTATTTTCATTTGTTCTGGGATTTTTCTGTCACATCACTTTTTGTATCCCCAAACATTATCACTTATGGTGAAGACTGACATCTGTATCTTGCATTGATACGTAGACCGGCTCAGATGCATGATTTCAGTGGTACTACCCAGCTTTATACGGATGAAAAAGCACATTCAAAAGTCTTCTTTAGAGTGTTTTAATCTTGAAGTCTTTACTGAAAGACTTTCTGAGAAGATATTTTATGTATGAGCTGGGCAGAAACTGGAATTCCTGTTACCCAGGACATTCTGAAATTAAAACAAAACCTAAAACTGTATAGAAAATATGTACTTTGAATCTTCTTCTTGTGAAGGTTTATTTAAATTCAAGCTTTAAATTCAAGCTCATTTCTTTTTTTCTTGAAACGTTTCAAGAGAACCTGGGTAACCCAGCAGGCCTGTGTGTAATTGTGACAATTGGGAACAGATCTTTCAGACTAACAGGGAATTGCAGCTCTGCTTGTGGGTAGTCTATGTCTGTATAGGTTTTAATATTTCATCTTAACTGTAAGACAAAATAATGGCAAAGTTATAAATGGTAATTAGCAATTGACTCCATAAAATACAGAAATGGTTAGGCTGCAGAGCAGTTACTTTAGCTGAGACGAACATAAAAATTGTTTCTTGGAAGCACATTTCATGGAGTGTGGTGGCAAGCCAATAATGATTTGCAGCATGCTCCTTGTAAGGGCAGAAAAATACATGCTCAAAGCCTGACCTACTGGTTCGATAAAGCATTCATTGCTCAAATTAGAGGTGTTCATGTGAGTCAGTAAGTGGGATATTAACTAAGGAGCTCCGCAGAGCTGAGATGAACAGCTTCCCTGAGGTGGGCAGTGCTGTGAAGCTCCTTGAGAGCTATCTGCATTGGCTGCTTCACACTGCTTGCTCAGGCACACTGTTGTCACCCAACCTGCATGGTGGTCACACCTGGCCAGATGTGCCCCTGTATGTCCACAGTGCCCTGGAAAAGGATGGCAGCAGAGACTGGACTTGCAGATGAGGAATGTGCTCTGCTTCTTGCTCTCTGCTAAGTTTGAGGGGTCTGTACATCTGTTGGCCACCTGTTTTCAGGATAGCGTACCATACTGCAAGGCAGCAGCTGGATTAATCTGTTTACAGTGACAGTCCACTTTATCTTGTTTAATTTAATTCAGATAGAAGCAACACTTTTACATTGCAGGGGTTTGTAGCATCACTCCACCTCACCATCTCAGGGCATGGAAACATGGAAGAATCTCAGCTTTCATTAAGAATTTTTCCAGCCCCTTCCCTTGTCAAAATAGTCTGAAATTTATAAATCAGAAATAGACTGATTATAGACCTAGAGCTACTTCACTGCATGACCATTATCAAATTTCAAAGACACAGTGTTTGTAGACACAAATCTATAAAATAGATAAATGCCTAATTCTAGAGAAGTGAAATAACTGGAGAGACAAAATACTAGGAATAATGCAGGAATAATTAGCTTTTTTTATGTAAATGCTTTAATATAAATTAAGGGGATGGATAATTTCATTCACCCACCCTTGCAAATGCTGTTCTAACTTCCTGGGCCTTGGTTGTGTGAAATACTTTGTTAATGCTGTTAATCCTATGTCTGTCTGTCTGTAAACAGGATGTATGATTGCAGTTTTGAGTGCACACAGTATGATACCATTTTTCTAGTGATCTTGGGTAACACCACAAAGCCATGCATCCAGCTGCAGTACAGATAGACATTTCAGTTCAGCACATGGCGTTCTTGGGCTGCCACTTGCTCCCAAGTTCAGGTCGCTGGATCTTTGCTGCTGCAGGTACTTTATCTAGTTAGATTAAAGCCAGCATGCAGATGCTTACCTGTGCTACAGTCACAGCTCCTGGTTTGCTTACTAAAGAAGTGTACTCTGGAGCACCCCAAGCCACAGCACAAAGCAGGACTGTATTGCACCTACAAGCAGTTCTTGCAGATTTGCTGCATTTTAGAGCTTCATGTGGACGTCTCCAAAGGTGAGCTGTGGAAACATATAGATGTGGTCTTTAATAATTACAGGCCATCTAGCAACTTTCTTTGATTTTTTTGGTCTATAGGCAGTGAAATCTTCATGCCAAGGGTCAGTGGTGAAGAACTGATAAATAACCATTTCAGGATTACTTGGCAAATGACTTCTCAAATTGATGCGGATGTACCACAGCAGAATGCTGCTTCATAGGCCTATCACAGCAAATGCCTCTTGATTGTTTGTGATTTAAAGTTTGCAAACAGAAAATACAGCTCAGTAAAATCAGAGCGCTGTTAAAATCACCCAACCAGTCATTCGCATGACCTGGTACAGAATTAGTGTAAGATTTTCCACACAGAGAAAAGTAATCTCTTAAGTAGAAATCAGTTTATACTAATGAAATGTTTGACCAAAAGCATACTGTAGTCCATTTAGCATAGATTAAAAGCAAAGAATAAAGGAAGCTTGTATAAGGATAATCGCTAAACTAGGGGAACCGGGAAACATCTGAAAGTTAACATTTGATTGTTTTTTCTCTTCACAAACAGACCAGTTCTACTGACCTTATTATTCTTGACTGTGATATACTCACAAAGGTCTCACTGACACTCCTGTGAGAAATGTTAATTTAAGCAAAGCTCAGATAAATTGTTACATGTTGTACTGCATATTTAAATTGCATCCAAAGAGGAGGAGACAAAAATAAACAGTTTTGCAGCCTCATTTTTGTCAGTTATTATAACTACACAAATCAGACCACTGTATTTGATCTAGCCAAACACACTTAATTTGCCCAAACATTTGTGGTAATAGGATATTTTCGTTAAATTATCTGAGTTTTAAAATTTGTTACTCTAGTAACATACACTATGGAGTGAAATGCCTGTCATCCTATCAAATAATATCTGTCAGGAATATAAGTAGTTAAATTGCTGATACTCCTGCCCAAACTAAAAATAGGCCAAGTTTGGCCCTGATATAAGTAGGTACATTTTGTTGGAAGGAGCTGAAAGAAGATAAGTGTTGATACAGCTCTATACTTAGTGTAGGGGAAGGTAAGAAAATAAAAGTGATAAAATAGGTTGTTTGTAATAAAATGCCATGACTACATATGCTGCTGCTTTTACTCTGGAACAATTCGTATCACTTATACATGCACTCTTTTGTTGTAAAATCTATACTGATAGCCATTTTCCAGGACGCTTATAAATATTTAACACTCCTGTGGCATATTTGCCATTGCTTGTTAGCATCTTGAATTTTTAGGTACCTTTTCCTCATACCACCGCCTGAGGAAGTATTATGAAAGTCTACTGTTTTGTGTCAGGTCAGGAGCTGGATCACAGTGGGACTTGCCTGTGGTTGCAGAGTAAACATCTAGGAAAGCAAGGACCTGAAACTGAGTCTCAGTTCACTTTTTCACTTCATTTGTTGCCACCTGCAAGAGGAGAGGAGGCCTTTATAGTTTCTCAGTTGTAACTACTCAGTGACAAAAGGAAGCATCTTTGGAGTTTGTACAGCCTCTTCCATGTTTGTTGCCAGGCACACTTGATGCACAAACATTTTCAAAACTGCAGAAAACAAACTCTAGGTTGTTCAGTTTGTAGTGGTACTTTTGGATAAGGTAAATTGCTCTGTCTAAACACCTCTTCTGGGGAAATGACTGTCCATGCAATATTATACATTAATTTTTCTGATCCTGTCTGAGGTGCAAAGCGTATGAAAACAGTGCAAGTGTGTATTACTCGCTGAATCATCAACAGCCCCTTGCTACCCAACAATGAGCTTTCGAGCCCCTGACTGTGCATTTGTATTCACCAAAGTAACCCAGAGTTGAATAGCGGCACTGATGCCAAAGGGACGTTGAAACTAAGTAAGACCACAAGCTGGTGTTCACAGCATTTTAGGAAAACTGCACAGGAGTCCATTCTTGAAACCTGCTGCTCAGTATGTAGCAGGCAAGAGCAAAGAAACACTTGCATTCAGAGGAGAAGGCAATGAAGTTTATAAAGCCTGTGATGGTCACAGAGCTTAAAGTGTCCTGTGTTTGATCCCAGAGCAGGCATTTACCTGTGAAGATTTACTTATTGACTATGTTCTTTACCTCCAATTAGGTGTCCAGGTAATGGAATATGTCATTCCTCTTTGGTTTTTTCTTTCTGCTGCTTCTTGCATGCACTGAATTGGTACAAAGTAGTTTTTCCTTTGTTTCATTTTGCTTTCTGGCAGAGCCATGAAAGGAGGTTAAATGTTAATGAATTTCAAGAAGTCCCTAAGGGCTCTAGTTCTCCATTCATTTACACCACTGTCAGAGCACTGTGGCATTACTAACGTAGAATCATTCCTGATTGGCACAAGGGGAGAATCAAATTCTGCCTATCTGTAGTTTTGAATGTGACTGATACTTGGATTTTGTTGTTGCTGGGAAAAAAAAAAAAAATACTGAGAAGTACATCTCTTCTTTCAGGTAATTAAAAAGGGGGATTGTTTTTTAAGCATGTGTCTTCTTCACTAAGAATTTGAAGGTAGTTTTATGTCCCTTTGAAAGGTTTAAAAAAAAAAAAAAACAAAACCCCCCTCAAAATCTTCTGGTTGATGTCATCCATGTCGTCAGTTTGGAAACAGGTAGTGACTTAACTTGCTGACTCTCATTCATTTTGTAACCCCTGAGATGAAGAGTGCTGCAGAAGAAATACATTTATAATTGTCATCAGTACAGGATTTCTCTAGGGTTTGTGAGAATATTTGCAAACCAGATAGTTTCTTCTTAAATGTATTAATTACCTTAGCAACATTAAAGCATGGATAATTTGCTTACGAGCATTTTCCTTTCTTGCTTGCTTAAGCATTCAGGTTCTGGGAGAGCTGCAGTTGTTTTTCTTGAGTGAAATACTCTGTAGGTCTGCATTTCTTGTGAGAAATGACAGGTGTCCCCCAACAGGACATAGGTTGTGCCTGGATTGTTAAAGACTGCAATTTGAGAAGGGAAGGAAAGGGAAGGGCTAATCTTCTCAAAGGTTTAACCAAACAGATAAGTCTTTTGTGTTAATAGACCATTCTGTTATATATCTGAAGCAAGTTGAAGTTAAACTCTATACCCTGTCTGTGGCTAGGGCTGTTTGACCTTTGCATCACTTTTTTGTTCTAAACAGTATGTTACACTGCTTTGATGTGCACATCCTATTTGCAGAAACCTTTTTCCAGTACAGCTGCTGAACATGGTGTCAAAAGGAAGCTATCCTGGCATAAACTGAACCAACATAAGTAGCAATAGATAAGGGCAGAACTTGAGTAAAAATAGGAATTTTAGCACCTTTTTCAGATGTCTTTCCTATATTCTACTTCTTGTGTGACTTACATATACATTTGTAATAATTTTGCTAGATGCAGATGTTTTTCTGTTATAGTATGTCTCATGTTAAAGGAAAATTATTCCTTACAGTATATTTGACTTGTGTGTCTCACATCAACTTATTCTCCTAGGAGATCTAGAAATGCTGTCCATACATATTTTCCTGTGATGCAGCTAGAAGTTTCTATGGTGAACATAGAAATAAATTTTTCACTTTTTCCCTCCCCACTTTTAACCAGGTAGACAAGAAAATTGTCCGCACAGAAATTGGAGTTCTTCTTCGCCTTTCGCATCCAAACATTGTAAGTTTAGCTTTGTTCTTTCACTCACATTTGTTTCTTTAGTTTTTTAAAATTCTTTCTGTTCCTGAGAGTTGGCTGTTGTGGTTCACCTATACAGACTTGGGAGAGTCCTGGGTTAAAGCTTTGGGTTCCTCTCATGAGCACATTAGCAGCTCATTATGGAAGACTGGTGAACTATACTTACACTTTAAAATAAATTATTGATGTACTGACAGAGTTGAGTGGAAAACTATGCAAAAGAAGTTCTGCAAATGAAAGGGGAAGTTGGTGTTGTCAATCCTTGGAGAGTGGGGAAGGTCTTCCATTCAGTTACTCTGAAAGATTGGCAGACGGGTGTTGACAAGCACTAATGAAAGCAGCTTCTTAAACTCCTGTGTTACATAGAGGTTGCTGAGGTATAAGAAGCATGAAAATAACAAAAAAAAAAAAAAAAAGAGAGAGAGAATGCAAAAGTTATAAAGCTAGCAAAAAAGTGTGGGGGAGAGAACACGCACCATAACTTGCTCAACTGCAAGGTAAATGGTGCACCAACTTCAGTTGGTACCATCCTCTGCTTTATTGACTATTGTCTCTTTCCTGCTGTTGGCCCTGTGATATGCTCAACAAGAAGACAAATAAGCAAAATTAATTCTTTTTGTTATCTTTTACCAGATAAAACTGAAGGAGATATTTGAGACTCCTACAGAAATCAGTCTTGTTCTGGAATTGGTCACAGGTGGAGAACTATTTGACAGGTAAGTTACCTGTATGCAGCTTGCTCAGTAACTTCCCCAAGGATGTTACAGTCCAAATTTCTTCTCTGCATATAATCCTTATGTTAGTAATTACTGGAATTATTTCATCAGTATATGGTTTATTCACATGAGTAAATATCTGCAAGAATTGGCTTGAAAATGTGTTTGGAAATGTGATTATCAAGAGGTTTTATTTGAAAGGATGCATGACTTGAAAATGGAGGAAATAGTAAATTCTGAAGAGCACACACTATTGAAGGAAGGTGCTCAGCAGGTGTATATCATCATCATGTGCTAGAGCAGACAAAAGGCAGGAAAAACTGCAAAATTGCATTGACAGGTCATCATGAAATATGGTAGGTGGCAATCAGCCTGCCAGGAGGATAGTGTTATATCAGATAAAAATTTAGTAAGCAGAGTAGCAAGAAAGAAATGGTGTTTGGTATTTATAAATGTATTTATAAAACCTCTGGTTTTGTAACAAAGGTTCTGCAAGACAACTATTGAGTTCTGAAGGTATTGCTCATAAGGCTGCACATGCTTGTGGTATAGGTCCATATGGATAAAGTGAAATAATTCTCTAATAGTGTTGGGGTGATATTTTACTGGTAGGGATTTGGTTTCTTAGAGCAAGAGAAGATACAAAAAGCATTTGATACTGGCTTGAGAATATCAATTAATTCACTGGTATTGGTGATTTCCAACTCATGTAAGGACAGGTTATTTGATTTCATTCTTCTGTTATTAAAGTTTAGTATTTTAGAGGGCTGTTACACCACCATGCATCAAAGACTGAGTCTGAAAGTAACATTGACTTGAGAAAACAAAACCATACTTTTTTTTTGTACCATGATCATAGCTACAACCTTGAGATAAACTATTTCTGAACAATAACAACAAAAGCAACTCTTCCTGTAACATCTTTAGTTTGACAGAAGAAAGGTGCATACTCTCTCAATACTCAGCCAAAGCACTCAGGAGAAACGTGCTGCAAGTTATAAAACCAGGAAGTGCCCAGTCCTGAGCTAGAAAGGACGCTGCACAAGACGCCTTACCTTTCACATAGCCCTTTATATACCCTTGTGGTTTCAGATTGGGTGGTTTTCAGGAAGGCTGGATACTTTACAGAAGTCTTTGATGAGAAGAGTTTGCAAAGGGAAAACACAAATGTGCAAGCGAAATGGTTGGTTCCTGAGCAGCAACCATTTGTGTGGTAGAAGAACTGAAGATAAAAGACTACATGGGATCCAGGATGGGGAATTGCATTATTTGATGGAACTAGGATTTAATATTACGACATTTTGAACATTCTGTAATCTGTACTCAGCAGTGATTATGGGATTTGCGCTCTCAGACTGATCTTTCCCCAAAATTGTATGCTTAATCCAGTAGTTTGGCTAGGACAAGCTGTCTGGCATTGCCTGACAGGAAGCAAAGCCATTTACTCACTTACTAGAATCACGGTGCCCCCTTGTGATGCTACGAATGAGCACTAATACTATGGAGGTCTGAATTCGGCATCCTCCTTTTCTCCATATACAACAGAACTGGAAACTTTGGCAATACAGTCCTCTATGATCTGTGACTTGGAAAAAAACAACCAATGAAACAAAAACCACAGAAAGCTATTTTCAGCTGTTAAGCTAGCAGTAGGACTATTACTTTACTCTTCAACCTTAAACCAAAAGTAATTTCATAGAAGTATGCAGCCAAGATGTTCTGCACTAGTTGCTCCAGTTAAGCATTAGCTGTCCCTTTCTTCTCTTTCAGCTGAGCTGAAGGATTAACATTTGCATTGTGATGTACAATGGCTGCCCTCTGAGTTTTAGTGAGGGTAAATTTAGCTTTATGTCTTAGGGCAGATTTTCCCTCTCATGCTTAATCTTTTCAACCCATACATCTTTTTATCACACATGAAGGAAATGTCCTGACTTACAGAGAGGCCTTGTGCACTCTTTCCTCTGTGTTTGCATGACTCCTGTCCCAGGAGAAAGCAAAACGACCCTGGAAAATCTCCAGCTGAGCAGTGGGGTTGTGTCAGTTGTGGATGGAGAAATGTGACCCTGTCTTGAGATCCACCCTACGGTTGTCCTCAAGACAAGACCCTGTACAGAGAGTGTGTGGGTAAGCAGGACCCCAGCGTGGTCAGGGACCACCCCAAGGGTTTGGAGAACCTTATGTGCTTGGTGCACAGCTACGTAACTTTGTAAACCATCGTCCATACACAGGCAGCAAAGCAACTTTTGTACTCTGGAGGAGTTACTCTTATGCCTCTTTCAAATTAGCTGTCAGCAAATGATATGACTAGATCTGTTACACAAACGCATCTGCTCTCCTTACTGTAAACATCTTCATTGCTGTTACTGTTACTGCTAATTCTGGTAATATGCCAGTACTTTTTATATCAACTGTTTTATTGCTCTAGTTTTCTGCCATCCCAGATGCCTGTTCTTCTTTTGAATAGTATTTGAACTGCAGATGAGTAAGTACTGTCACATACACTTTCCCCTTATCATGAAGATGATTTTATAAATACCCAAGATCCGATTAGTTTTCTAGAATCCTATTAGCATTGTTGATGTGCTCCTGGTTTCATGCCACTCAAACATAAAAGTTCCGGGTAATAAAATTATTCACTTCACCATATTTAATATTTCTGTCAAATCATCCATGTTATTGCTAAAATGAGCTTTCATCATGACAATTTTTCAGTTGTGTTACCGAAAAGGAGATAAATTCAAACAAAAGTATCGGTTACAAATGTGAGTTAATACAGCTGAAATCAGGTTGGTTTTGGTTGTATTTTAAAAAAGAAATCTGTTTCCCAGACTCCATAAATCACATTGTAGGTCATACCCTGACATATAATATTCCACCATCCCAAACACAACAAATATAACTCTACACTGAATTGGAGAAGTTTGTGTAAATTTGAATATTTATTGCCAGTTTGCATGACGTTTTTTGCCAACTCAGTAAGTGAGCAGTGACAAAGAGCTTTTGAAGTTAAGACAGACCAATTGACGAACTGACCAAAACAAAGGGAGAACTGCAGTAGGTCTAAATTAACTGATATTCTAGTTCTTTCCAGATGCTGCGTCTCCAGCCCAGTGCTGCTGGCCATACGACTTTGGCATTTGCTTGGCCCTCCTCTTTCCCTCCTCCATGTTTAAAATAGAAATGCATGGTTAAAGTGCATTTAAACCAGCAGCATTTTGGCAGAGTCCCAAGGGATGACCCTCTGGTATGGCTCTGAGTGAGTGTCCCAGCAGAGGTGTGCCCAACAGCATGCATCCGTGTTTCTCATGCTGCCACGATACTGAGAGCAGGCTGCCGTCACACCAGTCCTCACCCAAAATCAGCACAGCTGTTCAAATCTGCACCAGAGTGATCACTGTAACATTTGAACAGTCTTTAAAGGACCATGTTTCCACTATACTTGTGGATAGGAAATTTCAGGACTGGGAGCAAAGTGGCAGGCAAAGGTCAGTAGGGCAGTTTTCATCCCTCTCTCGCATCTTCTTTCTCACCTCGTCTTCTTATGAAGAGTGTTGCAGAACCATAGTTCAGATCATAGACACATCTTTTTACATGAGAAGTTTCAGTGATGGAAAGACATAATGAAATTTGGTTTTATTAGGTTTTTGGATGACATCCTATTGTGCACACAGAATAAAGTAATAAACCTTATGTGGATACTTTTAAAAGGCAGATTTATAGTCAGAAAGCTTCTCTCTATTTCAGTTCTCCATTTAACAGGACAATGCTAGAGGCAGAGTTGGTGGAATTAACCCTCTAGATACTTTCAGATAGATGGGACTGGATTTGAGCTCAAATAAAAGGAATCAAATATTTTAATATGAATCGAAGATCACAGTGCGTAAGAGTTTAAATGCAGTGACCAGAAGGGAACGTAGAATGAATTGACACCACAAAAATTCCCGTAGTTTTCCTGGAAAAAAAATAGACTCATCTCATTTATATAGGCAAATTCTTTGTCAAACTAATTGCCTTTTTAACACATTTTTATTAATAATCAGTAAAACTTACGCTGTTCAAAGATTTGATTAGATAAGTAGCCAGTGGCCTCACTTTGTGAACCCCTTTGATTATTATGTCTTCAATTTCCTTTATAGTTCTTCCCTTTTAGAGAAATGATGATTCTTCTTAAGATTGGTTCAGTTATATTTTTCTCTTGCCTCTTCCTTTTGTCCTCTGTTCCTTCATGGTTCTTCACTTAAATGTAATTTCTTGGTACTGTTAACTTTGATTTTCTTTTCTATCGCATGGTGTATTTCATCAGATTCTTAGTCACTTTGTTTATCTGACTTTTTTTCTAACAATTAACCTCTTTATTGTTACAGGCAGTAATAGGTTTTGCAGCACAGTGAACTCTGATATGTCTTTTATGGGCTAACTTTTTTTGAAGTTGTTTTTTCCATTCAGATTTTATTCATATCTATTGCCTTTCAGCTGAATCACCGACATATCACTCTTCCGAATATTAATTTCAGCAAAAACCATCAACTCTACTTTAACTTCATTTTAGTCAGAACACCTGCAGATTGATAAGAATAGATTTTGTTACTCTTCTTTCTTTTTTCAGCTTCAAATGATGATGTCAATCCATACGTTCTCCTTGTCTGTACTTTGGCATCTTTACCACAAACTCTCCTGTTTCTTCCTTCATCTTATTATTACGTGCACCAAACATTGTCTAAAAATACCGCTTATGGCTGACAGTCTCTTGACTCACTTTCATTTCAGATTTCATATAATTTCCTCTGAAATATAGAGTCAAGCTGATACTATCTTCTTTTATGGAGCGTACATTAACAACAATATTAATTACTTGTTCTAAAGAACTTGCCTTTTTAAGAGATGCGGGAATGAATACCTCTTACGGACAAAATTTCTTGAAGCCTTCCCACGCTTCAGGCACACCTTGTTTCTGCTTATGGAAATTAGTATTGCTAAGGGACATAAAAAAGAGTCAAGGAATTAATCAGTCACTAAAGTGGTGGTCTTTTATAAACTAGTGGCAGAGTAGCATCTTTTATGTGTTTCTGAGCTGGTCTCATTATGTGGTGGCACTCTGTCTTCTGAACAGGGGTCAGAGCAGTTCTTTGGACTCTATTTCACGTGAGCCAGTTACAGTCCCCTTACTCAGTACTTGCAAAAAAAAAAAAGAGTTCTGACTTGACTACACCAACTATGCTCTATTCTCTGAAATCAGAAGACAACACACAAATTAGCACTGGTAAAAGGGCTCCTCAATGTCTTAATAGCTCATTTAGTGTCTCTTGATTTCAGCTGCAGTAATGATAAACCCCAGTAATTTAAGAACAAAGAAGTGTGTGTTAATGCTCATTTTTAGCTTTTCCAATGTAATTTGGTGTTTCCTTCCTGTACAGAGTTGTAATAATGCCTTTACACTTTTTTGTGGTCAATGACTTATTTTCTGTCACTGGACAGAATTACTTTAAGTCAATATCTACCGACTACAAAATTCTCTTCAAGATAAGAGATACAAATGATTTTTTGTAAATGTGCATAGGATGCTAGTTATGGTGTGGTCAATGTATGCACTTAGAATTAGGTGAAACACCAGTCACCAGAGGGAACACACTTGCAGCTTTATAAACAACTAAATGACTCAAGCAATGATGACGGTGCAATTATAATACTGGCTGGCTTCCTGCCACTCTCTAAATGTGAACTGATGTGCCATTAAAGGTTGTCTGGTTTTTAACTCCACTGTGGAAGGCTTTTTACTTAAAACATTTTAATTTAAAATGTCCTCTTGCCTTTTGTTGTCCTTGCTCAAGATAACTTTGCAGGAATTGTTAGCATGGGTATGTCCTAGTTGGGACCCGCCTGTATGTTGCTAGCTTACTCTGGGAACTGGGCAATGCTTTTGGAGGTAGGACACATCAGTGCCTGTGAAGCTCTTTAGTTTGTTAGGTATTGTTAATACTGAGACTTTTTGTGATTAGAGCATCTCTGACATACTTAGTCTCAGTTTCCTGCCACAGGCTGACCATGGGAATATAGACACACATGGTCTGGATGCCAGACAAACTAGGAGAGATACACCTGTTAAATTAAATAGGAAGCTGTTTGAGCCTTAGCTGATTTCCTCAACTGTTAACAAATTTAGCTTTCATATTTGTTTGAAATGTAGAGAGGTTTAACAGCTCTGTGCAGGTGACAGACAAGTTGAGGTATGTATACCTACAGCCTATGTAGCTGTAGCCTACCTATATGCACACAGGAAGCCTCTGACTGATCCAAGAGCTAATGATGTGTCTTCTATGCCTTGATTCAACACCTTTCCTGAAATTATAAAATCACTTAGGATGTGAGTGCTTTGTACATTTGGTTTCTTATTGCTTTTTCTGTGTACATTATGACAAGAGTATAAAGGGAAGCCAAAATTTTTCAGGAAGAAATACAGTTATCCTAAATATTCAGAGCACCAAAATGCTTGTCCTAAGTGATAATTCGGTTGATTTTTTGATGAAAGCCTGAAAAGCAAATCCTTTTCAGCTAATGTACTTCTCAGTTCAACGTTGAACTTCAGCTGCTGGAGTAAGGAATGTTTTGCACATCCATGCACTGTAAGAGGTGCCAAGGCCACCAAAAGAGGACTGGAACAGGTGAAACTGAAATAATCCTGAAATGAATGATGATAATATGAATACTCTTGTGAATTGTGACATAGAGGGATATATGTTATGCAAGTAGTGCCCAGTTTCAGAATTTGATGGCTGTTTGTTTCGCTCTTATTAGGAAGTAAGCAATGTGCCAGAGTGACCTCTGGGGCAATGTATTTAAAACGTTGTGGCAGCTACAGCGGTGCTGGTTTGGCATGGAGGGCTGGAGCAAGCAGGTTGTGCACCTGAGCTCAGGCAGTATCCTTCAACCATCCTTGGGGGTCCAGGGTTTGGGGTTTTGTTTCTTAAACACCTCTGTAATCTTCTTATGTAGGCTATTCCAGTGGCTCTCCAGCCTGGTAATTAGATTCAGTATTAGGAAAAACTTTCTGCAAATTTGGCCAAAATCTGTTTGCCTTGTCCCCAGCAGGTACAGAAAAGGTGATTACTTCCTTCTTTATAGCAAACTTTCACACAGTGGAGAACTGCAGAAGACTGTATATTTGCAGTCCCTGCAATCTTTCGTCCCCAGTTGTGTTTTCTATGACTCAATTACTGTCTGTTGAACTTCCTCCAGATTCCCACATCTTTCTTATAATGTGGTGCCCTTAGCTAAACAAACAAATCCAATGGAAGCCTCACCGGTCCTTGGCAGGGCGGCTTCATCAGTGCCCTCAGTGCTTCTCTTTCCCCCTCCACAGGCCACTGCCTCCTTTGCAAGCTGCCAGTGATCCTTCTCTTTTCCCCCTCCCTGTTGCTTACCAGACAGGACCTGTGAAATGCTAAAATAATTCAGTTTGTCGCATTGCCTCACACAGTCAGTTACACAGAAACTTCTGTTTGAGAGAGAAGTTTGAGCTGCTAGTTCAGGAGCACTGTGGTTTCACAACCTCTAGTATCAAAGACTATTATTTTTAAAAATGTCTACTGAAATTAAGGTCCTGAAAGATGAACCGGTCTTTTTGAAAATGGTGGGCACTGAACTGTTCTTACTAATTTCACTGCAGACACCTGAGTGATTGCTACTTTTGGAGGTGTGGCCATTTATTTAGTCTTACCCAGGCTTTTAATGTATTATTACTGATTTTCCTACAAGATTTTTCTAGTTCTGTGGGTGCTATAGAAACGCTAAGTAGAAAGTAGAAAAAGAGTTAAAGAGGGGAAAACAAACTCTAGTATAAGAAATATACAATCTTTCTTTAAATTCTCCTGCATGCCACAGTTACCAGAAACTGCCTCTTACTTAATAGTGATGGAGGGAAAGTAGTTTTCCTGAATGACTGCAGTGCTGCGTGTCATTTCTAAACAAGGTATTGAAGAAAAACATCTAGTTTGTTTGACTTGGAGTCAGATCCAAACCCAGTTCTGTATTGCCCATTATCTTTCTTCAGATCATGGGGAGGCAGTTTGAGTCATTAGCGACAGTAACACCTAGTCTGCACTGAATTATGAAAATGGTTGTAAAATAAGGGAGAAGCAGCAAACTGAATCAGAACTACTTTTCTAATATTTATTACTCTTCAGTGCTGTAGAATGGAAAATACATAAATATTTAGAGAGAAACCTTACTTTTTAACTAAACAAATGCATCAAAGCAACAAGGAATTGGAATCACCTTGGTGCAGGTATGAGCCAGTAGATCTGTGAATCATTCATTGAGAAAGTGTTCCTTGTGGAAACATATTTGCTGTTGAATAGAGTGATGGCATTTTCTTCTCCTGTTTCTGCTAATTTTCTGTCTCACTTTACCATGTAGAAATCTTTTAATTTCATTTTAATGAAATAGAAGAATTTGCATAAGAATTAAGTGAATACATTCAGAAAAAATCTCCATGACAACCAAAGAACTTTTAAGTAAATTAACATTTATTATATAGAACCAAGTATTTTAAAAAACTGTTAGCACATACTGGCATTGGAACAGATCTTGTATTTATATAGGCCAGTGTCTTGCCTGCGGCTGTACATGATGTAACAGGATGCAGCCCACAGGTAAGATGTGGTACAAGACTTTTGGATAAAAGCCAGCTGGAGGCAGAATGAAAATGACCCTAAAACCAGTGATGGCTTTTTTTGATATTGCGATATTTATAAAGAATGATCTAAAAAGCAAATACGGACACAGCATGAAGAAAGAAAGAGAAACAATGTTGGGAACTGATAAAGCAATAAAAAAATTTTAGTGTTTTGGATGGCTAAATAGATTTAGTAGGTCTTTTGTAAGCTACATGATAATGTTTCTAGATTCACATACTGAAATGCAAACGACTCCACAGTGTGGAGAAATAGTATTTATAGTAGCAATATTAAATGATGGCTAAATATTGCAAATTTTAGAGTAACTGTTTAGATTGATTAGCACAAAACTAAGTGCACTTACCAAGCTGAGGTAAGGAAAGCAAGAAACAGATTTTACCTGCTCAGATTTCAGGCAAGGCTGGAGGATGGGTAGGGTGGCCCATGTGGGAGTGAAGCAGGGAAGTAAAGCTAAGAATAGGAGAACTAGTCCATTTAGAGTGTGGGGGAGGAAAAAGTAAGTTTGTTAACGTGGGTAAAATTTCAAATTTTCTTGATCACAAGGAGTCACGAGAACAGCTTATGTTTAAAATTGCAGGAATAGTCGTTGCACTGGCTTCCCATACCCAAGGAAAACAAAACAGAGAGAGGGACTTCAGTGTCAGGGTCAGGGAGCTGGTAAAGTACCCATTTCTTGTACCATTTGGTTCCTCTTCCGCATTGCTACCTCTGCCACCTGGTGCTCTCGATCACAGGTTTCAGGAGTTGTTACAGTGCAAGGCTTGGAGTGGCCCGGTGGACTGCGCTGCCCGAGGGAGGACAGACAACCCTTCCTCAGTCTTAGCTGAGAGGTCTCACTACCGGGGCAACAGCCAGTGCTGACTGAGAATTTAAGGTATTGGCAGTCTTGCATGAAGAGATGTGTGCCATCAGTGACTCTCCCAGTCCAGCATCCTCTGGCATTGGATGAGTCCTCTGCCTGTTCAAAGCAGTTTGCTAGGTGTTTTTTGATTCCTTTTTTTATCACTGCAGCTATGCAAGCGCTGTTTTGCTGGATTTGGAAAGATCTGGCCCTCTGTTTTATTACTTATTGAAAAATCAAACCTGAAGCCTAGTCCTTCCCTTCTGTGATGAAATGTACACTTGTTTGGTTTTGTAGGAGATTGATTGTTTCCACTTGTTGCCTAACGTGCTTGTCATTAATCCCCAGATACATGTATTCCAGTCAACTGTAAAATTGTATATCAATATAATTTTAATACTGCTCTGAAAATTGATTCTAAAATGACACATTGAGATTCCTCATCTCTTTCCTCATTGATTTTCAGATCAAATGTGTTTAGTTTAGCAGGACTGCACTCTTCCTTTTATTTTTTTCCTACCAGTAATAAAGTTTCTGCAGAACAAGTGTGGCCACTGCCTACCTCCTTTTACTATGATATCCCACTGCTTTCAGTGGCTTCATACAGATGTGGTGAATTAAAGCACAGTACCAAGTCCTAAGAAGAACATTCCAAAAGGACTAAAATCCAGCACATGGTCTTCCCAAAGTATACTGCAGGCTGCAGAAGTATGGTGAATGCTGGTAAGAATTTATGCATCTGCTGATGCAGACTCTGAAGAAGATGTGCATAATAGAAACACTGTAAGGAACATAGCAAGCGTTGCACTCCTGTGGTAGAGAAAGGCTGCACTGAAAACTGTCTGCAAAGTTAAAGGATTTATATTGCCAGAAAACTTGCAGTACTCAGAGGGAACAGAAATGCTAGAAAGGCTAGATGGAAGTTGGCAAGCATTACTGCAAATTATTAAGCACTTGAAAGCATACATGTGACGATCACATGGAAGCTGCCAAATTTCAACTACTTGCTGTGTATAAAAGAGCATGCATCACAAGAAATACATTATACCATTTCCAGAGGCTTGCTGGGTGGTGTGGCGCCAAGGGTGGTTTTGCTCAGTACTAAATTCTTTATAGCTCCGTTACCTGACAGGCACAAGGCTTTTCCACCTCTGAGCTTCAGCAGCAGCTGGGAGGGTGTTACCGCCGCTGTTGTGGGGCGGCCGTGGTGGGCTCTCGGTCGGGGGGTGCAGTGGAGTGGGCTCTGGTGGGTGGCTGGACCCTGCGAGCAGGCAGGCAGGGTGCCTCTTGGCACCGTGGGGAGCTGGGCTGTTCCCAAGGAGCATCTCCATCTCTGGCCGTGGAGGGAAGGAGGAGTGAAGAGGGGCTTTTGGGAAATACTTCCCTGGTTCTCTTTATAGAAAGAGGCGGATTTGTCTCAAATATATTCACATGTTCTTAGAAAGACAAGATTAAATCAGGTGGTATTTTAGGAGACCTGTAGCTTGGTGTCCGTCAGTACAGACGCTGTTAGATGGGTGCCTCACCATGTACAAGCATAAACAACTGAATCAGCATATTTCACTGTCTGTTCATGCAAGCATGAAAAAATGATTCTACATAAATGTGATTAGAATATGAATCATTTATTTAATCAACATCGCATTTTTGCTTGCTCTAGAATGTCATCTTTGATTTGAAACTG
The DNA here is from genome assembly GCF_900496995.4 of Aquila chrysaetos chrysaetos. Taxonomy (NCBI): domain Eukaryota; kingdom Metazoa; phylum Chordata; class Aves; order Accipitriformes; family Accipitridae; genus Aquila; species Aquila chrysaetos. The sequence goes on along the minus strand of NC_044030.1, from coordinate 24,060,072 downwards.
TCTTGAATTTCCTGGATGTTTGCAACATCAAATTCAGTGTTTTTCCAAGCTTTTTTCTCTTTGACTTTAAGCATTTCTGTATCCCTTCTTCTACATTCCGTGCTGTCTTCCTCACAGTTTTTCTCTCCAGTGCTCTTTTGACCTACCTGGTTCTTTCATTTGCATATCAAAGAGAGTATTTAATTAGTTCCTTATTATTGCTGTTCCTATCTTTCTGTCCTTTCAACAAAGGTTTAATCTTTCTTCATCCATGCTTTTCTTAAGGAAAACTAGGTATATATAATTGTTTTTGCTTCCATAATAACAAAATAAGACATTTCTGCAGGTTTCCTCCCATTATGGAAAAAAGGGCAATGAGTCATTGTTAATCTGCAGGCTGAAATTGAAAAATCCTTGTAAAGAAGCTTCGTTGGTCTCAGGTAGGAGTGTTGTCATAATAAAGCAAACTGGCACACCTACCATTTGTCTTATGTAAAATATCGCAGGGAGGATGCAAAAAATAGATATGTAAATGATTCCCCAGCATTTTTACAGGACCTAAACTACAGGATAATCTTCTTTCAGTACTTTTCCTTACTGCCTAATAGCCAGGTTTTAGTTTTAAAGCAGAGTGTCCTTAGAAATAAATTTTCATCTTTAGCAAGAAGTATGTCTTTTCTTATTTATTGCTGTTACAGAAGATTAGGTTTTCTACTTGCTAGATTATTATTAATTAAGAATTAGGTTTGTGTTCTCAATAAGTCTGGATTCTAGACTTCTGAAAAAATAGAAAGTTAACTACATGTGACATAAGCTGTAATTGGCTTGCCAGTGCATGTTATTCACATGTAACATCAGCAGATGAGTCATGTGCATTGCACAATAAGTCTACAGTTGTTTTTTATTGCTCTCCCGAAATACGGGCCCACGCTTCATTACATTTGTTTACTGTAAAGTGTAAATTCACAATGGCTTCATCTTCAGTGTCTATGCACTTCTTCTGTTACATGTTTAATGTAAATAATGACAGCAGTATCCTATCCTTACCAACATTTAGTTGTCTAAGTCAGGGTGAGCTGGTCTTCTACATGCTGTGGTCAAAGGGCAGTCTTGAGCATCTCTTTGATCTCTCTTGTTTCCAGCAGTCAGGTGGTTTTCTTTCCTGCATCCATCAGGCATTGACAGGAAGCTTTGAACTTCACCTTTTCTTTGATTTTGTTGAGTGGAAGAAAATACAAAGAAGTTGGCTGCATTTAGAGATGTCTTTTTTTTTTACCCCAGGCTTATCTGTTTGAAAAAGGAAGGATAGAACAAATACTGGGTTACCATACTGTAAAAGTAGAAATTTATTGGATGAAGAGAGAAATGTAAATTGAATTGTAACTGTACTGCCATGTATTTCTGATCTTAGTCACATATGTTGGAAAATCAGAGAACTCCAGATCCTGTTGAAACCTTAAAACCTTCTGCCTCAGATGTTTCTAAGGTCAGGTGCTCGAGCTCATTCTTCAGCTGTTGGACTCAAGGCATGGGCAGGGTCGCCCGTTCCTAGGGGACATAGACGTGAGCAATGGTAGAATTAAACTCGGTGCACTCCTGGCAGCTCAGCCTATGTGCAGCACTTCCATAGCAGCAGCCCCATGATGCCTGTCTTTTTCCTGTGGTGCATTGTGGACTATATTCCAAAATCTATGGCAGTTTGAAAGCAGAGGGTCAAACTAGCGCAGCAGACTTTTGGTTTTACTACCTTATAATCAAATTTGAAATTTTGTTATGATCTCCCATGCCCTACTAAAGATTGTAAGCTTAACAGAATGATGATGTGAATATCTTTAATACATGGAATCCTGTAAAGCAAGGACAGTGTTTTAACATGCGTCCTGTGCCATGGTCAGAGGAGCAAGTTAGCACCCAAAATACCAGCAGGGAAGGGGGCAGGTGGGATGGGGGCAATGTCTGTATTCTCAGAATCTTTATGGATGCTACAGACAGGAACCTGCTGGCTGACACTAAATACTTTATTTGAATTAAAAAGGAGGAGGAAGCCTAACCAGTATATTTTGGGGGAACAAAGACCCAAGCAAGAGGGTCACTGGGGCTCATGTCTCACCATGTAATCTGCCAAAGGAGGATAATTCAGCCTGAAATAGCTAATAAGGAATCTTAACTTTCAAGCATAATGTAGCATTTTATTGTGTAATTTATGATTTTTCTTAACCTCTTTCCTAAACTTGAGGCTAAAAGCCTAACACTTTCCCTCATTGAGTAAATTTTGCTTTGTTTTACCCTTGCGGTGGTAAGTTCAAATAAAGCTCTCCCTGATGGTTTAAACAAATGACCAAAGCAGCGGAAGGGCTGGAGGTACAAAAATGCAAAGGAGGCAAAGCAGTGCATATGGGATGGTAGCTGAAGGGCCGCCAGAAAAAAAACTTTCTAGAAATAAGGTGAAATAATTATGCAGCCAAGAAATCATGGTGAAATAGAAGAACTCCTGCTTGAGAGGGATTGCTTGCTGTTACTGATGCCACATGAATAAACTTAGTTATCTGTGAACACAATGAGTGTTAAAGTAAAATAATTGCAGCTGGTTAGGAATATCCCTGTACAGACTATTTGCTGTGGTGCCATGCTTGTTACAACTGTTTCTGGTGGATTATTACCTTTGCATTGTTTCTTACTGCATTTAATCTTCTGATGAGTATGGAGTAATGCTTTTCATGTGTACATTAGTCAACACCTTTCCTGTCAGCTTTTGTAAAGCTGTAAGGAGTTGCATTGAAGGTAGCTCAATACAAGTGTGTTATTTCAGGGAAGTGATAAAAAGATACTGCAAAAGAGGGGAAGTGGGGAGAAAGGAGTATACCCTTCTTGCCGTAAGCAGAGTCTGTTTCTGGACTCTGTGGCAGAAGGTCTTTACAGCAACTTCTGACTTCAGAGGTTATAGGCTTCTTGCTCTCCTGCTTTGTGGGGATTTTAGGGCATTGTTTTGTAAAACTGGCTTCTGTGCTTGCAGGAGATCATTTTATAAAATGTCTCATAGGCACCACAGGTGCTGTTTTTAGACAACATCTGTTTATGTTTTCTTGGGGGTTGAAAAATGAATGTGGTAAAAAATCAAAACTTCAGGTCAAAGATCTGACCTTTAAGGTAACTCTCTGAGGGAGAATTATTGTAGTTCACAAATACTGTGTGTAGTTAAATACAATAGTAAAAAGACTGTTGGGTGTCTTAAATGGAGCAATAGTACGTGTTAATGATAGCTCCTTCTTTTATTCATTTCTTATATGTCATTGTGCAAATCTGTATCTTCTGCTGACTCTGCTTAACTGAACTGCACATTTCTATAATGTTTCATTCTGTAACGGCAGTTATTGGAGAACATGCAATGCAAATCCTGAGTCAGCCCCGAGACCCTGTATCACTGCTGGTGTTCTTCTAAAAGAGCTGCAATAGCAGAGCTGGGCTTTGTCACTTGTAGCTGGGTTGGGAGGCCAGCCCAGAAATCTGCATTAACCCTTGCTGCCCTTTCTATGCAGCATGGCATACAACATGTTGAAATACACCACTTCAGAACATTACCTTAACACAGAAAAATATTTTCTTTCTTCGTTTTTTTATCATGGTAAGGTTCCAGGGAGAAAACATTATTAAAGAAGAAAGTTGAGGTTTTGTTTGTTTTTACAAGATTGAACTGATGTAAAAGAAAAGGGAGAAAGAAAACCAGATTTGCAGGATCTTCAGAACTCATTAATATTGCTGAATTCACCATAAGCTGCACATGGTCAGCACATTTACAAAATCAACCTGTTACCGTGTCATCTATACAAAACAAACATAGTGTACGGGCTATTTACGTTAAGAAGAAAAAAAAAAGTAGTTTTAGTTTTAATGAAACCGTGTTTCTTTGCCTAAAGAGCCCCCAGTTTTCTTGTGATGGGGGAAAAAAAAGACAATGTTCAGCCCATTATACTTGAGGGATAATTTGAAGCTAGTAAATTCTTACACCAACCCTTTCTCTTGAATAATTCAGGTCTGTGTGTGCATAGCACAGTGCTTTTGTTTAGTAATTAACTAACTAAATAGGGGGGGGGGGGGGGGGTTGAAGCTTAAGTTAAGTATAAAAGTGAAAAAGCAGTTCCTAAAGGATACCTAGTTTTATCTGAGAGTAATTCAGATTCCCTGAATTTTAGAAAATTCCAAAACTTTTCAACTGAATGTGTGTATATTATAAGCTTCTTACCTAGTCGAAATTTTATCTCTAGTTTTTCATTTAACTGCGAATCAAAGGTAACCTAAATTGCAAAAGGATTGTTTTCAATTCTTTAGGGGGCACTCCAGAGTCCTCGTCATATTTAAATTTGATTGTTTTCTAGCTCATTTTTGAAAAGAAGCTTTTTCCTGCACAGTTTACTTACCTTAATGCATAATCCTGAACACAATTTCTCTTGTTGCTTTTTCTGTAGGATTGTGGAAAAAGGTTACTACAGTGAACGAGATGCTGCTGATGCTGTTAAACAAATCCTGGAGGCGGTTGCTGTGAGTATTATCTAGCATCATATGCTCAGCACCTAATATTTCACCTATAATAGCTCAATAAATACTTACATGTGAAAGAAGCAGAGTTCACTGGAGACAGTCCACACAAGTTCTCTCCTACAATTAATTCTGTATTGATTTTTTTTAAGGTAGCGGCACTTTGAAGGGCAAGAAGTGACTTTGGATAGCAGTCAGCAATACATTTAATGCTCTAAGTCACCTGTTACAGTGGAGTGTGTGTTCTGTCCAGTCTCAAAACCCTGTGGAGTTCAGCACTGATCAATTTAGCCCCAAAAGTAATTTGAAATCGCTGACACTCGTGTACTCTCTCATTCATTTTTTTGCAGAATATGTCACAGTAATTTATTTGGAACCTTAAACAAAAGAGAGTGCATTACTTTTCCTCTCAACTTAAAAGGGTGATAGATTGGCCAAACATGTTAGCTTTGTAAAGAGTACAAGAATTTGAGTCAGAGACTTCTGGAGAATATTGCCATGAAAATACTTACGCTTCATTTGCAGTTGTTGCCTGAAGGTGACCAATCACAGTTTTTGCCACTATGCAGGAGCATTTATACAAACAAGGCTCATTGCAAGGAATTGTGGACTACTGGGAAAGAGGATAGTGTGTGTTACAGCATACCTATCAAAAAATCAGTTCTCACTGCTCTTCAAATTGCATATACACGCACAGAATGACAGGAATATTGAGAGAGATCAGAATAAAGTTTGTGCCAGCAGTTTGTGCAGTTCCTAATATAACTTCTTCCTCTATATTTTATGTGTTTTTCAAACATTCAGATTTTTGTACAAGTATTTCACATTCTATCACTTAGAGAAAGGTGTAAAGATTTTAGAGACAAGAAGATGAAGGCTTCTAGTGGCTACATACAGCATTTCTGTACATTATGCATACTTCTCAGACACTTGTAGCTCTTCCATATCATTTCACACCAGGTATTCACTAAACCAGCAATCAGATGCTGGGAAAGTACTTAAGAAATTAATTTGTCAAATGTCTAGTCTATATGCTAGCACTGATCACTTCCAGTGCAGAAGAGAGGGGACATGCTGGACCAGAAAAAACAGTCCAGTTGGGACACTTGGAGTGTTTCAGACAAATAGTAATATAGAGGCGATTTTACTTTGTGAAACTAAGAGGTTAGCAAGGCCTAAGGAGAGATAGATGCTAAAGATTGTGCCTTCTGCTGTGCCTGGCAGTCTGACTTCAGAGTCAGCAGAAGATATTTTGGCTTTTATCCAGTGGCATTGTGTGGTTGTCTGCAGCAGATGTTTGGAGTGAAGCAGCCAGGTAGCAGAAGGGCTGCAAAGATCTTGGAGCAGACATAGGTGCTCAGAGGTCTGCAGACAGTGCCTATGGGACATGACTGACTTTGGATGTATTTCCAGACTGTCAGACTTTTCAAACAAAAAACAACTGTTGATCACATGGAAAAAAGACAGGTCAGCCTGAAAGGCTCTTTTGAAGGATGGTAGCGGTGAGGCAGGATCTGTACAGATCATCCACGGAGATGCAGTGTCGAAAGAGCTGTCCTTAGGAAAGGACTAGTGATGATGATTGACCTCTGTGGAAAGTACCTAGAGGTGAGGAACAGTTAATGTGGTTACAGCAGTAATGCAGTTATTCAGAAGGAACAGGCCAACTGGGGCATATTTACCTGAGATGGTAAGGAAATACCCCATTGCGAAAAACTCCTATAAATCATGTTTTGGTATTATTTGTAAGCCTGTTCATACTAAAGATGTAAGAACTGGTGTTTACAGCAGTAACCAGACATACATGGTTAATGGTTGGACTCGAAGATCTTGAAGGCCTCTTCCAACCTAAATGATTCTATGATTCTATGATTCTATACTGCAGGACCATCATGTTTGCTTCATGCTACTTTCTGAATGATCTGATGCTTACTAAGTCATTCTCATACAAAGTAATCTAAATTATGTATTTAAGTTTAGTGCACAGCATAATGCATTTGTATAAACTTCTTAAAATTGGGTCAGATTATTATTTTATGACCAATTTTTTCTTCCAATTGAAGTGCCCCACTTAAGATGGTTCTACATTATTTATTATTCTTTTGCAAAAATAATGATTAAGTTTTGCTGAAAGATGTTTCAGAAGGTGTTTCAGCTCTTTATTTTAAAAGCCAAGAACCAGATGAAGATCTTCAGCTTCTATGAACTGTAATAGCTTGGCTGAAATCAATGGAACAGTGATGTACGAAAGCTAAAAAGCTGACCTTTTTATGTGCATGCAATAATTTGGATTTTTATAGATCCTTGTACTAGATCCCTAGCTAGGATGGACTATGTTGACTTTTGGTTTTATAGCTGACACTGAACATTTAAGTAAAAGCTGGGAAAGCTGGGAAAGTGGCAGTTCCCAACTTGGGAGCTTTGCAGCCCAGCTGAAATACTGTGGTAGTTTGGGGCTGTAAACTTGACAGAATGGTATTCATGAGCAGAATGGGAGTTATTGTTAGAAACTGGAAAATACTGCTGCAGCAGAGTAATCTTTCCAGAATGAAAGGAAATATATCCATAGATCATTCTTAAAACCAAATAATTGTACAATCTCCTCAGAGGACCATGCCAGTGAATACCCTCCTGGCATCAGGTAGGCATTTTGACCTCTGCAATTTTTAGAAATTGCTCTTAGCAAGAGAAGCATTCAGCCTTCCCTTTGCTGAACTCTCTTGAACTAGTCTACTTGTTTTATAAATCCCTTGTTAAGGGCTGTCACTGTAGTAATGGATTTGTCCTCACAGTGGATCATTGACTTGAGGAGGTATTATGTCTACATTTAGGAAAGGTTTTTTTTTGAGACACTTCTAAGGGATTTAATCAAAAGTGTAAAGTGGGATTTTAAAAGCACCTAAGCATTTTTGTTCAATTCCTTTTGAAATTGTTAAACCAAATGGACTAACACTCTTAAAAAAAAAAAAAAAAAAGAATCCCATAAAGCTTCTAGGTATATCTGTTTCTTGTAATATCTGAATACATGTAAGCCTAGCTCTAAACTGGCTTACCAAGAATTAAGCAAGCAGTCGGAGTAGCACACAGAAAATTAATCTTAATCTTCCAGGTCACAAACCAGCATAAATATATCAGATATCTGTCCTCCCAAGAACAGAGAAAATAACAAAACCAGTATTGTTTTGAAGACCACTGCATCCATTTTTCTCTTTTCCATGATTTTTCTTTCTGATGGTTACATGTGATCCAGTGTTCCCAGTCCATGACTGTATATGCCCTTAGAGGGAACAAATTACCTTTTTTTCTCTCTTCCGCACCTTCACCTTTTCCATTATTCTTCCATTGTTCTTCAAGCTGGGAGATAGCTTCATTCATAAGATAAAAGGCTTGTACAAAACTAGGGCAAACCAGTATTCATCTTTTTAGCTCTTTTGTTGCACTGTTCAGAACAGGTAGGGAGGTTTTGTTGCTACCTGACATCTCAGAACTGGGTGAATTTCATTCCTGAGAGAGGATGTATTTGAGGGCAGTCTCTCTTGGCATATCATTGTCCTTTCTCTCCTTCTCAGAGGATCAGCTGTATACAGTGTGGTTTTCTTGCATGCTTATTCTGGTAGCAGTTTTTCTATTTTGTGTACTTAATGAATTTCCACACGCAGATGTCCTGAGGCCAGATCTTCACTGCCTGACTTGCAGAATGAGTTATTGATGTTATGGAATTCAAATAATCCATGAAATATTGGTCAGAAAAAGACACACACTTTTTCTGTAGGAGACATCTACTTTTTAGCTGGTCAAACTTAAGAAAATGACACTGGTATTTTTTTAATATGTACTTTCAAAATCTTATATTTGTCAGTAAAAGTAAACTGTGTTCCTTTCTGCCTACTCTGCATTAGTGTCAAAGTGATAGGTTTCTGCTTGAGGGTTAAATTACTCTTTTCATTATATTTAAATTTGAAATTATTTTTAACAGTTTACTTTTTGTAATTAGGGTAGTTACTAGCATACCTTCTGTATGTAGTTTTGAATTTAACCAGCAGTCTTTAAGTTAATTTCCCATCACATTTTATAATAGGTTATTTTCTTATGACTGGCCATTATCTTGTCTAGATAGGAACATTTTCCTGAAACTATATGTGGGACCCCCTCTGTTTTCATTTCTAGTTTTTATTTCAATTTTCTACCACTTCAATCTTCATTGTATGCCTGCACTTCTGTTCAGTTCCTTGTCAGCTTAAATTCACAGGGAGCACACTGAATTCTCAGCTGTGATTGCAAAGACTGAGGGTGCTTAGCCACTTGCAGGTTTGAGAGGGAAAATCTGGATTAAAGGTTTCTATTCATTTCAGTGAACTTTGATCTGTCCAATAATGAGCTGTATGGTAGTAGGTAAGAACCTCCCATGAATGTGCAGCTTGCAAGTATATTTTACAGACCCTGAGGCACTGGTATGTCTAACAATTAAAGCTTAGACCAAATGAGGTAATCAGACTTTTAAAGACTGTCTGAGACCCAAGAGAATTGATTAAAATATTTGGGGGTTTGGGCACTCAAAGAAAAGTGGACATTAGATAAAGATTAAGAAAAGGTTTCATTTTTTCTATACAATCTTTGAGTTACTGCTTGCCGGAGATAGAGGCGACCAATGAATTTTAGTTTTAGCCACCAGCTACGAGGTGAACTTCACCAAGGTATAAACTGAATTCTGAAATTCTGAAATTTTGAATGAGGCAAATGTGTTATATTAACAATATATACTTAGCCAGACCTAAAAAGGCACACTGTTAAGAAGAATAAGTGTATTGAGACAAATAGGGAAGAAACCTGGGGCTCTATTCTGTAGAAAATAAAGTTAAATTCCACACAAGAGAATGGCAGGGATGCCTAGGTATTACAACACAGGATAAAGACCTGGGTAAAATAGTAACAAAATTGGCAAATACTGTATGTAAGAGGAGGAATCTTATGCATGATGGTAGATATTGAAGAACATTGACTTCCTCTCTTTAGAAGATTTTGCAGAAGATTTCCATTTTCATAGAGGAGGCATCTGCACCTTCAGATCTCTCCCCATTCCCTGATGAATCCTGAGTGTTATCCATTCTCCCTCTGGCAGTAGGGAGTGGTTTTTGGAATCTGTTCCTGGCATAAGTGTTGTTCAGAGTACAGTTAGGAAATGGCAGTTGTTCTGATCTAAAGCTACCAAAACCCAGCAATCCTGCTTTTCCGGTGGGGAAGGAAGAGGAAATGTAAAATTCTGTCAAATTTTCAGTATGTTTGCTCGGAAGTGGTATTTCAGTGACTTGCAGGTTTAGCCCAGATTCAGCATGTTCATTGAGTATGCGGTTGTTAGTAAAAAGACAAATGCTTGATACTGTAAGACAAGAAGGAATTTGCAGTTCCAGCTGCAGTTCTGTGCTAAAGATTGTGATGTCATGTTGTGTTCCCTGACAGCATGGTCCACTTTTGCCATTCTCCTTCTAGCCCACCAACAGGAACAGGAATGTTGGTTTTCAGATTTAACACTTGCACTCTGGCACACTCTTCATTTTGGGAAATTTGCATGGCAACGTTTTGGAAGAGGCAGATTAACACTGAGTTCAAAAGAGGCACAGCAGCTATCTGCAGTTAAAAGCACTGTTTGCAATGTAATTGGGGAAGTGTATGATGAGGACGCTTGTATTTGTTCTCCTTTTTAGAAGAAAAAAGGTTTTCAATATGCAGAAGAAATTCTGTATTACTTTTATAATCATTCAAGCAGGGAAAAACACCACATAGAAAACCTAGATGCTGAATGAATTTTCTTTCTTTGTGCTAATTCTTCAACTCTCTCCTGTCACTGAGGTGGAATGGAGCACTGTTAGCCTTAAGCGTGCCTGGGAGGTAAGGATTGCTCACAGAAACTGAACTTGAACCTTCAGGGAGAGATGTCGATACCTGTGTCCCTGAGCTGGGAGTAGTTCAGAGCAGTTAGTGCTGGTGGCCCAAGATGTTCAAGACCTGTCCTGTTCATTCTGATTTTTGTAGCAAAGCAGATTTTGGGGTGTTTAGTGCCCTTTTTTAATGGATGAAACACAACCACAAAGTCCTTAGTATACCTTTTCGTTACAGGATTATCAGTTATAATGTCCTGGAAAACTGACTGTGTGGATATATTATTTTGCCTGCCAGATTTCTCCCTATATATTTGTTGTTGGGTTTTGTTTGTTTTACACTTTGTCATTTAATGTGTTGGGCAGTTCTGCACTTCAGTCATGTCAAATGGGCTGCAGGTGGAGGACGTGGAAGATGTGATTATGGAGTGCCTTATTGTCACATGAAGTATTGGCTGGGGCTGTAATGAACACCCTGTCTCCTGACCAGTATTTTTTAACGTGGTTTTCATGTTTGCGAGCTAGTTTGCTCTCAATTCAGCAACTGTGACTGTAAAACTCCTACTAACAACTTCACCCAGCAGCAGTCTTTGCTATCCAATGCCCGTCTGTCACCAAACCTTGTCCAGTGTGCTCCCTAGCTGTCCATCTAGTCTCCTAAAAGTGTGGTCTGTGAAGGAAGACCAGAAGAATAGGTACAAAACTGTGCGTGTTTCTGGGCTTCTTCAGAGCAGCTGTTAGTGTTAGCTGCTGGTATTTCAGATAATCCTGTTCTCAGGAAGAGGACTGGGAGACAAAAATATTTGAACTTCCCTGGACCACATGAAAAGGAGAAGAACCTGTTCCAAGTCGAGCTGTCCTCCTTTGGTGTCCTGTCACCTTGAAGAGTAAGGCAAACCAAAACCAAACCAAAACACCCTTTCTACCCCTTGTGACTGGGAAATATTTTCTCTTGGCCTGTTGAGAAGGATAAAAAGGAAGAAGTACTTTTCTGTGTGACCAGCCACATACTCAGCCTGGCTTTGTAGGGATGGCTTGCAGTAGCTGCAGTATTGACCCTGCCAAGTGCTCTTCATCCAAGAAGCAATAGTAATTTCGTAACACTGTTGGGTCCTGTCCTGTCCTGTTCAAGATAAACACCAGGGGAAAGGCTTTTTTCAAATCGCGTTCAAAGGTTAGGACTTAGGCTTGCTTTAAAGTGTTCAGTAGTGATGTGGTGAAGAACATGGTGGCTTTTAATCCTGGTAATCACAAGTGCTGTGCAAACAACCATGTGGATTTGGACATGAGCTGTTTTCCATTTTGTGGTAGGGATGTAACTGGTGAAGAAAAAGGAGCAGATGGGTCCAGCAGTCTATAGTAGGTCCCATCATATTTTTCAGAAATGTCTTCTGAGGGGTAAGACATTGGCCTTCTATGGTCTTATTTTGGAAATCTGCATGGGGACATGTGAAGAGCTTTCTGTGTAACTTTCTATATTTTTATTAGTATTTGGTCCTTCTTGTGAGCTTGTCATAAGGCTAATGCAACTACATAGGACCCAGTGGGTCAGTGGGTTTAATGGAACTCTTAAATTTAAAAATTGCCATATATATAGGGAGTCTTTTGGCATTTGTTCTATTTCAGGGTTTTTAGGGGCAAATTACTTTATATTAAAGATAACTGTAGCAAACTAACATAAAATGCAAATTACTGTATATTCCAGTTCTGCTGTGTTTCTCAAAAACATTTTTAAAAAGCTAACTTTTTATTAATGTTAAGACAGCTCCATTTTTAGAAAACATTAATGAATAATAAGACATTGACATGACTGGACATATACAGAGTTTGTTGCTGTTAGCTAGATGTAAATAATTTTACTCAGATGTGAAAGAGGCATTGACCAGAGAATTACAAAAAAGAATTCTGGAATATTTCCACAGTTCCGAACTGGCCAATAGGAAGTGAGGATAGTGGAACCATCCCTATAAAGAAATTTAGCAAGATCGCTAGTACCAGTTAAAAATTCTGGTTATATTTCAGAAATGTGGCCCAAAGTAACAAGGCATCCAACATTTTCCAAGTCCCCTCCTTTTATTGACATCTTTTACTGCACTTTTTACTTTGTACTTTGTTTACAGAAAAAAGGAGTCCCCTTCTTAGTATTCAGTCATTGACACAGAAATACAGGAGAGTACTGAATTTTTAACTGTAATAATTAGGTAAGATGCAAAATATTCTGAAGCTATTTAGATCAAGAGTTGAAAGTCTATCACCTGAACATTAACTGCAGCAGTGTTTGTGCACTCATTCATCATGTTTCATTCCTTTCTGTAGCTAGTATCTTCAGCTATGATCACTCCTAGCAGCGTACTTAAAGAACTGGGGTTTTGTAAAATATTGTCTTTGCTTACAAATTGCTAATGTCAGAAATTTCATGTTAAGGACAACTGCATGGCTTGTGGCAGTAGGCCTTGCACAAATTGTGCAAATGACTGTCTGGACAGTTGTGCAGAAATCAGATATATGCTTTTATCCATTTCCAGTTAAATGCCTAGCTGGAATTATGTTTAAGTGGATCAGAGATTTGCAGATGTACATGATATGCAAGCATGCAGTACATAAATCTAAGAGCAATTTGGAAATTATACTGAGACCATTTGCTTTTTATTCAAATAAATATACTAAAATAGATCTAAAGTTCTAATTACAAATTGGGGTCTGTCATCTATTAAAGCATTGAAATTATTACTATTCTTTGATATTTTTGTTTGCTTAATTGAAAGACATGTTGTTTTCTGAAAATAAAAATTAATATAAAGCTTAAAACTGTACATCTCTCTGACCTAGGAAATTATAATAACCTTCACTTCACCCAAGTGGTTTCCCTATACTCAAGGACATAACTGCATAGTTGCATAGTTATATTTTCTAGGCAAAGTACGTGAAAATTGATGTTGTGTATGGTTTTTTGTGAAGTTCTGATTATTCTAAAGGCTGTTGGAGGCAGAGGGGAAGGAGAGAAAGCAAGTTCCGCATCAGCCCTGCTGGCTAATTTTGCAACCCGTGCATCTGTCTCCGCTTCCCATCAAGGCTGTGCCCAAAAGTGGTTTCTCCAATGGGCTGCCTGCTTTTTAGTCTGTCACCTGCAACTTGCCAAATTTCCTCTCTCCCCTGCATTCACACATACCAACGTATGATATTTTTCCAACTATCTCACTCAGTTAAAAAGCAACACAACAGTATTGCTTTCTTTTGTATTGCATCTTTTTTAGCTTCAAAGCAGCTTACCTACTACACAAGTCACTTTTAACTTGTATATGGTTGACTGTAGACCAAACAGATGTCCTGAAGAATATATTCTAATATGTAAGCCTCCATAATGGCAGTTTTATCTACTTCTATTAAGCTAATTTTGTGTCTGTGACAAATTTATATATACTTATTATATTACACTCAACATGACAGTAGTTGTAATGATTGCTAACTATGTATACAACAGTTGTACTTACTGAGTTATAAAGAAATGCCTGACCTGAAGCAACTTCCCAAAAGTCTGAAAGCAACATTTTTTTGTTATGCAAATTAATACAAGGAATGTCACAGCAGATATGCTGGTTGTACTAACTAATTTAACAAAGTTTGGATAATTGACAGGTATTCTGAATTCCCTGTGAAGTCTTGTCCTGAAGGAAGGTATGAGACAGTGACTCAGCGGGGTTATATTATAGGGATAGCTTACTGCAAAGGGTTTTACAGTGCACTTGAAGTCACAGTAAGGGAAGAAAATGTATGTAATTATAATTTTACTATTTATAACCATTTATACTTATCAAATTTTACTTTTATTTGTGTAGGCAAATCACAGCACAAGAAAAAAATATGGAGATTAGTCTCCATAATGAGAAGTGTATACTGTCTGATGTGCTCTTGCTTGTAGCCTCTTGAAATAGCATAAACACCCACTTTAATAGTGATTGTAGTAGACTGCAGAATAAAAAGGTTCTAACTGTATTTCTAAAAAGTACTTCCATAAAAATACTTGCCTCATATGTGTAATTAACCCTATATATCAAGGCAGGGTGTCAGACAGAGAGGATGAATGAAATAAGGGGAGAGTCTTTTTGTTTGCTTGCATATACCTTATTAAAATCACAGTCAGTGAAGGCAGGCAGGACCAATGGTTGGATTGATATCAAGGTGTGTTTTGCAGGGCAATTATATACATTCTTCCCTTGAATCTAAACTGTGAGTATTGCCGTGAACACGGCATACAACTAAATGACTTGTAGGGAGAAGTAATATTATCCATCCTAAGGCATTGTTGCTGGGCTTTTTTAATTAAAAAAAATAATTGCCATTTGATGTATTCCAGGCACAAAGTGTTTATTTCTTCAAAATTTTTTTGTGAGGCTTGAAGGTGAATCCTCTCAGAGAGGGTTATTTAACACATCACATACAGAGATGACTCCATGGAAGCCAGGAAATCATCTCAGCCTTTTCTTCCATTCAGTGACAACATTTTAACAAGGGCTTTGTGAGCGTCCCAGGGAGACCTTTCTAGCACACTGCTGTCAAGAACAAATAAGCAAGTAGGTAAACTGTCAAGTTATGTAAGAAACGTATTGAAGTGCTGCCACTGCATGAGAGAGGAATGCATTTGTGTCCTAAATGTACTATTTCTGAAGCAATGTTAAGTAATGGTTTCATACATAGGGTAATCTGTTTAGAGGGTGAGGGCATTTTGAATTAGTAGCTTCATCATTTTGCTAGCTTACATTCAGTTGTTTTTCTTCTTTGTTGTAAAGAGATTTAAAACTAATTTTTCTTGTTGATGATGTATTTAAGTTGTTGGAAGGGAAATAGAGTGGGTTTTATTATCACACCAGCCTGATCTATCAGTACCTTGATTCAGTATTATTTTGTGAAAAACATTTTTGGAGACCTGTTTTAAGCTGAGTGCAAAGCTCTTTTTGCAGCACACAGAGAAAAGAAGATTTATAGTCAAAAGAGTCTGGTAATGCTGCCATCAGCAATAAGGAAATGAGGGTATTGTATTTGCTATTATCTCTAATAGAGGAAATGGAACAAGCACTAATGATCATGCTGCAGATCTACTGTATTACAGTTAATGTCCAGTGCAGTAAAAAGTCAGGGTCATATTTGCTAAGTTGTCGTGATCTTAAATTACGCTTTCATCTGAGTAAGGTGTCCTCCTCTCATTTTGGAAACAAGTTACTACAGTATTGATTTTGAAAAATATTTGGAAATAGCAATGAAAGTGATTAATTAGCTCTTGTTTTAACTCACAACACACCACAAACACAGTGCCAAGTGCTCCTGTTTTCGAGCCAGTGCCTGCAGTTGATTCTTATTCCAAGAGACTGACATTTACAGGGAAGTTGTTGTCTAAGAACTGATTAAGGACTCGAGGATTCGACCTCTTCCCAATTAATCTCAGGCAGATGGGCAATTTGCCTGTACTTTCATTTATAAGATGGGTTGTTGAAAATATTATGTGAGGAGAGTGCTGACCCAGTCCAAAGGCTGGGTCTATCTGCCTGATTAACTGATCTTTGGGGCATCATTTGGTGATGGCCTCGCCATCCCTTTTAGAGGGGAAATGGCTTGGCACAGGAAACAAGTTCTGTGCCAACACTGGGCACAAGTCTTGAGTCTTGGCTTTAGACAGCCACCCATTTCTTTTCTGTATGTTACCGAGCACACTGTTATCAGTTAATAAAACACAAGCAAAGTAAAAAGACTGCCTTTGCCTTGGATGTCAGCCTGCTAATAGTCCTTTTTGATTATAATTTTTATTGCATGTATTGTGCAAACTGTCATGCAGGGACACGGCATCCAAACATCTGTCCCTGTGGAATGTAAATAGTGTACAGTCTGTATCTACAAAACATACATTTCACTGTAGGAGCCTGGCAGGCCTCTGAAGGCTTCTGAGCTGGAGAAACTCCTAAAGCATCCTGAGCGCCTCACATATGGTGTAGAAACAATAAAGAACTAGCAATTGGATACTACAGAAAGGGTCGAGAAAGATTCATAGCAGATCCCAATGGAGGCTGAGGAGGTCTTGCCTCAGAAATTGCCCTAGGGGAAATATCAAAGTAGAAAACCACCCAGCTGTGAATGAATAGATAGGGGAGAGACACTAACTGGCACTGCAGGAGTGTCACCACTAACTACTGCTCTTCATCCAAACTGTGCAACTTTGATAAAGTGAAAGCTGTGTGGACAGGTATTACGTTACTTCTCTAAGGGCTAAAAGGCATCTAGTTAAATGTTACATTGAATTCCTTAAAACTTTCTAAGGTTTGAGGAAACCTATAGAGGTTTAATGACTTTTAGAGAATTCAGTTTAGTGAGAAGGGCCTCAATATGTCTGTGTACAAGAAGCCTCCCCCTTGTCCCCTGTGCAGACACCAGCCAGAGGACAGGAGCAGCCCTGGTCCCTGCAGTATGCTACCAGGCAGAAAATTGCTTCGCCAAGGAGCTGGCACAGAGAAGCAGCACCTTTGCAGAAGTCACCACTTTATCCCTGAAAAGATTTGCTGAAGCCTAAGAAGGCCCCTTTCTTCAGCTCTCCCCATCCACAGGGCTGTGTTTTTCTGTCTCCCAACCCTGCCATGCCTGCAGACGTAGGTGAGGACAGGCTTGTCTCCCTGAGTCTTGCTGTTGCTGCCTCAGTAATCATGGTAAGGATAAAAATACATTGATTGTTCAGAAGTAAATTGCAAGTGAACCTGTGAAATGAAAGACATTTGCAGAAAAATTGCTCAATAGTACTATTATAGCCTTGTGCAATTTTTAGTCTCCAATTTCATAGTACTGGACTGACTAGATAGCAGGCTCTCAGCAAAATGGTTATTTGCAAAATTACATTTTTTCATTAGGTAATATGGAAGCTTACCTGAATCTCCGTGCCTGTGGTTTGAAGAAATGCTAAAAGAATTTCTGCTGTCATTGGGGGAGATTCCTGTCATGCCAAGGGGGTGGCATGAGCTAAGATATTGCCTGACATTGATCATTCTTAAACAGGCTGTGTAATAATTTATCAGTCATTGTTTCAGATCAGTGGCTCCAATTCTGTGGCCCTGACAGCATGAGTGAAACAGGATTCCTTTCTTATTCCCTCGAGATTCCATACTGATCCCCTGAAATGCCAGCAACTGTGGATATTTTGGAACTTGTAATGACTGGTTTTCTCCTTTTTCATTTACTCTTTCCTGATGCTTTTTATGTCTGTATGACCATTTTTACATGATGTTCTCATACTAGTATGCTGGCATGTGCACGTTGCTTTCTGAACTCTTTTACCTCCATTTTTAAAGTTTCTTAATAACTATCAACAAAACCAGGGAGTGTCTTGGCTGCAAATTACACACATCCCTTCTTTTCAGTTGAGGTTTTTACAGACTCCTGTGTCTGAAGATCCAAAATCTAGCAGAGGTGAATATTAAGCTGTTGTTTTCAGGAATCAGTGCCACTCCATGCTTATCACTCCATTAGCTTTGAGTCCATGATCGTGCATGTTACTTCATGAGCTAGAAATAATGAAAGATGATATATTAAGAATCAGGGTGTCTCCTTGATTCAGGTTATGGGTGATCAGGGGCTTTTTCAGGAGTGTAGGCCTTCCAGATTTATTACATGGTGCCTGAACGTAGTGTACAGCCAATGGTAGTTTGAATTCTGGGCATTGAGAAATTTGATTGTTTGGTGAACAGTGCTGGATGTGGGGCTTTTGGAGGATTTTCTGACACAAGTTCTTGTACAATAGTAATGCTGGGCAGCAGCTGGAGTGTAAACAAACAGTATATTTCATTATTGGAATGTGTTTCTTCAAATATCCTGCTCAGCTGAGTCCATCTGATAAGCAGCAATAGCGGAAAATCAGTATGTGGTCACTTAGGAAGTAAACATACACATCTTTTATTGCTTGAGTTTTAAAATTACTTTGTTGTACCATTGTGGTTTCCCATCTACAAAGTATTCTCATACTACATAATTATTATCATAGTTTATGGTAATAAAATATGTTAATTCTGGATTTTATTTTAGTGTGTAAAATTTAGCAACTGTAGAGCTAGGTACCATAAACTATCAGGGCTGCAAGTCAGTCCTTTTTCTTGCATCTGACTGTGCCTACTTCACTGATGTTCTTGTATCTTTCTATGTGACACATTGATGCATATTTTCATGTTGCTATAAAGAACCCTGAAAGGCATGCAATAAAAAACTCTCAGTTTTAAAGCCTTAAAATTATGTTCTTCATTTAAAAATCAAGATTTAATCCAAAACTCTGTTATGATGTGAAAAGATGTATTAAGGAACGTTGTTGCTAACAAAAAATTCAGCATGGTTTTCTGTGCAGATACAACACCTTAGAGTAAGTTTGCACATGTGACTGTCTGGAAGGATGAATAATTGAACAAACTCACAAACTAGAAACGTAACAGCTCCACGTCTCTCATAAATAAGAGTTCTCTCTTCCTGCAACCACCCTTCATTGAAGTGTGTTTAGTTTGAGCACCACATGAGCATTCAGATGTATATTGAAGCTGCATCTTGTCTTGTAGTCTTTCCCTTGGTGACAGGACTAAAAAGGTCTCTTTTCCTGACTGCTTAATTTTTTCAACCTAGGGAGAGAGATGGTTGGTAAAGCCTCAAAGGTGTTAGTTTCCTGTAAAATGTAGCTGAAATTAGTCAATAGGCTGAAGAATTATTATTGGGAAGGAGCAGACAGATTCCTTACATCTCCTCCCTCAAAAAAGAAAGGCTAGAAGACAGAAATATGATGCTGCTAATGCCCTGAAGAGCAGATCTGTGGAAACAGGGTTTCCCTCCCCTATTGTCTTCATCTCAGTCCTTGTTTTTGCTTCTGAGATCCTCCCTCTGACTTCATTTCTCACTGGAAGTCCAAAGTTGGGAGGATAAACAGGCAACCAAATGCTGGTTCGCTGCCACAGGCAGCCAGAGCACCACAGCTCCTTGCCTGATGTGAACTGACAGTCACTTGGTGGCAAGCCACCGACATCCTCTCAGAGAGGTGCTTCCACCACTCGGCCGCTGCTTCTGCTTCGGGTTTGCAGGGGTCCTGCCGCCACTGTGCAGCAGCAGAGGGAGATTTCTGTCTTTTCCCCCTGCCAGTGCAGATGCTGGTGCAGATGTGCACAGCTGGAGTCTGCCAACATCTTTGCCTTCTCTGCAGGGGTTGCTGGAGGGGTGATTGACCTCCGTGTTGCATGCTTTCCCCAAATCCTGTTCTCCAAACAATGCAGCACAGTGATGCCATGTACTCTATACTCAGCTTTGCATTTTTGCAGAGAGCGGAGGAACAGGCAGGATGGGCTGCTGTAGCTCATGTGAGTGTTAGCTCATACTCCAGCAGCTAAAATGATCTCTGTCATGATGAACTATCTTGTGTGTTGCAGCACAGAAGGCTGCTTTCAGTGCATCTGTAATGAATGCCACGTGTATGCCATTCAAATGCAGCAAATGATGGCAGCTGCATTCACATAAGAGAAAGAAAAAGGGCTGCAGTTCTGTCTCAAAACACAGCATAACTCTTCATGCTGCTTGTAACCCATCTGGGACAGGACATGTCAGTCGTGAGGGATTGATTTACAGTCGCTTGTTCCCTTGCTTGTAAGGATTCAGTGGCAAAACTGGTAAGGGACAAATGTAAAAGAGGTCTGACTTCTCCAGGAGGGTTGAAATACATTTGAAAGAGTAGGCAATGATTCAGTGTCCATTCAGAAACTGAAGTCTTGGCGGTATTTATTTTGTAAATAATTATGGATTCTGCTGTTCACTTATACATTGGGTGAACATAAGCCAAGTTTTGTTGATAAGAACAGCATAGTGTTAGACAGAAGACTCTTAACAAGTAAGAGATGATCTCACTATTCTGAAGGATTTATCTGGTTTTCTGTGCAAGCATGACTCCTGCAATAATTTTGTATGTGTAGTTGTCTAGAAGGACAAACCAGTCAAAATAAATTAGTAAATCCACAAATAAAGTTAAAAGCTCCAGTCCCTAGTAAGCTCTGAATTTTCTAACTGGATAGTGCAAAGAAAAATCTGGTAAAGTGCAGAGAAGCCAACTCAAAGACAAAATCTTACATATTTTGCCTTTAAATACCCGTGTGGGCACTGAAACTTGCAGCAAGGATCAGCTCCAGTATGTCACTTCTGAATATGGAATAACGATTTCCAGCCCTACATGTTTTTGCACTTGTTTCTGAGTAAGACTGCTGCTGTGCTGTGCTGAGTCGTCACAAGAGTTATCAGTGGAGGTGTTCGAGCTGCCACTTTCCTAAGCTAAATTTCAAAGTAGAGGTCTGCAAAGGATGCCCTGTTTAGCCAGAATACAGACCTGCTTCCTTTTTAGACTTGCTGCCTTTTCTCCATCTCTGCTAATGCTCTGGAGGAAGCAGCAGACTGAAGCAGGTATGTATCTGAGCAGATCCTTGAGCGCCTGTTTCACGAACGCATGGAAGATATTTACAATTGTGTTTTAGTGATATGAAGAAATGTTGAAATAATGTAATAAAGGTACTTTCTAAACTGTCAAGTAAGGTAAGCAGAAGACGGATATAGTTGGGCTAACATTGCTGCAAGAGCATTTGTTGAGAAACGGCTATTGAAATAGCCAGTAAAGCATGTCTCCTTTGGGGATCTTCTTAAGATCTGTTGCAGGTAACCCAGTAATCTAAGTTAAGGACCAGATGTCAGGGCCGTTTTCCGGTGCCCCTGTCAAGCAGGATGGTGCTCTAAGCATGGTCTATGGCTCACATCATGCATCAGGGTTTGGAGGCAACGGGCAGCAGCATGGCTTTGGCAGGCTGGCCTCTGTGTCTGGTGTTCCCAACACCACACAGATGTGCAAGAGTTACCCCCTGGACTGCGCGGCTCCCTGTGCTCCAGCCTGCTGCCAGCTTCCCCATGAAACAAATGCCAGAGCCAGCTGGATTTAGATAGGTTTAGAACTGTAACTCAGATAACTCTATCTTCCCCAGAAAACCTTTAATCTATGAAAGCAAAGATTCATGAAATGCTACCACCCTTCAGGTTGAAGTACTCCATATGATGTAGTTAAACTGTTACACAGAATGGGCATGTGGCTTTTCAAAAGTAAGTTATTCATCTCTGTTACCTTTTCCTTACTGTTTTTCCTGGACTTCTTTATCTGTTGTGACCTTTTCTTTTTATTTTTTCTTGGAATTGTTTTTCTGCATGAAATACAAACTGATGTATCTAAATAGTGAAAAATCATGGACTGGTTCACAGCTTTCAGTCAGTTTTCAACTTGATTGATATGTTTAAAATCATAGAGTTGATGTGTTTGATGTAGGCAAGGAAAATTCAGTTCTTTAATACGTTAGGGCACAGCTGAGCAAAAGAAAAGAAGTAATTCACTGGGCTGTTGTTTCCAAACACTAACAATCTTCCTTGGAGAGTTGGGGTTTGTTTCAGAGCTGTGTCCAATATGTTGCATGCCTGGCAAGGGTCTTTGGCTGAAATCCTTTCACGCAGCTTTGGAAATGTAAAAAGAAATTATACCAGCCAAATAAGGTAGCTCTTTATGCTTCCCTGCTGGCCCCTCCCATTGGCGATCATAAGAACAAAAGCCTCTTCATGGCCCTTCCCCAAAGATCAGCTAAAATCATCCCTGACACAGCCCCTTCCAAAAGTCTCATCTGCAGCCAGAGGTGATGAAAAGAGCCTGGCAGCCCTTCAAACGGGAGACTCCTAAGACCCCAGAGTGCCCACAAAAGCCTACTCATGAAAAATGGTGTGAAAAGAACTGCGTACACAGAAGCGTGCCCTTGCCAGCAGGGACTGCAGAAGTGTTTGTCACTGGCCTTCTTGACTGTGTTTCTTGTCCCCCTGCTGTAGCTTAATGCTATTCTGTTAACACTGCAGCACTTGGGGGAGTGTGCAGTTTTTTCTGATTTGAAAAAATAGTTTGTATTTTATCAATATTCTGAGCTCTGAATTGCACGTGGGGAAGGAGGTTATCTGCTGGGGCAGGGAGATATAATCCTACACTGGTGATACTTGGGGGTATCAGAAACCATGTCGACCTTCTCTGTCATTCCTCCTGTAATTCTGAGGAGGGGACAGCTGCATTAATGCTTTTGGTTGATCAATGAATGCAAAAAAGTGCAGGATGGGAGGCCATAAATGCTTTCCTGTTCCTAAAAGTCTGGACCTTTCCTCACACAGTCCAGCACGCCAGCAGAGGACTGCAAAGAAACATGTGTCTAAAATGTTGGGAGATCAAAGATCCAGCTCTAAGCCCCTCTCTGGGTGCAATGTTTTCTGCTGAAACAAAATTGAATCTAGCTTTATGCCTGTTGTCCTTCCCTTCCACTGCAGGTATAGGCCATTAAAGCTATTTAGATTTGCAGTGGGAGTAACTGCATGAGATTTGAAAATAAGCTATAGCACCTTACATACTGTAGTTTCCTTCAGCTGCTAACCATTTTCATTTCCTCTTAATTTTATACCTAAATGTGTAATATTTATTTGAAAGTAACAAAGAAGTATACAAGAGTGAAATATTCAAACAAGATTTATGCTTTTGAGAAGCTGTTAAGTTACTTTTCTTTCTGTGATGTTTGGCAATGCAGGCAATTGTACTTAACATTTCATGATAATTAGACTCAGGGACTGCTGTTTCAGTAATGACACAGACATATGGGACCTTATAGTCAGAATGACTGGCTAATTTTCATTGTGTGGTTTCACTAAATAGTGATTTACTAATGTACAGCGACCGGAGGATAATGTGCGATGAGATAGCTGTGCAATCCTCTATACTTTTCTTCATATCTGTCCCAGGAAAATACCACTCACATCATTTGCAGCTTATGGGGAAGGTAATGTTGTTCAAAGTGAAAGGTATTATGATTTTACATGGTTTTTGTCCAGTGTCAGGAGATTCAATCCCTAGTTGCCTTCTAGCTCTAGTAATGTTTGCTTTGAATCAAATGCTGGTATCCCTGTTGCAGTTGTCAAGAAAGAAGTTCCAGTAAGTCAAGTATCACGCACTCAAACTCCCATCTCTACCCTTGGCTATTATTTGGCCACAAGAAGAGGCTCTGGTTTTCCCATCCTCACTACAGAGGATACTTTAGGAGTCAAGTTCAAATCACAGAAGCTTTAAAGAGCCTGTTTCTTTAAAGAAAATGGTACATATGATAGACATTGCATTTAGGCAAGAACGAGTTTCTGAGCACCACTGTACTTCTATGCAGGAGTGTCACTGACTGTAGAACTGTGGCCTGAGCAGGGTGAAGATATTTTCAGGGCACCCTAAAAGCATTTTCTGCCACTGGGACCTTTCATTGGGGCAGATAGCTCTGGTGATCACTTTAAGGGCAGAGTTCATCTTCCATGTAATATAGTCATGGTATTTAAAGATAACTGTTGCAGTATATTTGTGAATGAATGTACTTTAAACATGTGGAAAAGCACTTTGAACTTGGCTTGGCCACTTTTCCTTGTGATCTAGCATAGGTCTATTTTGCTGTATTTCCCCTGCATTTTGTGTTAATTTTCTTTTTTCTAAGCAGGGGAACATTGCTAGCAAACAATACCTCAGTGTTCCTTCTAATAGGTAGTGTGTTTAGTTTAATAGGTAAATGAATTTAGCTGCATATTTTGTTGATAGTGCTGGTGGGCTTGTTCTGTTCCTTAGGCATCAACACTGACTTTGAGTGTACAGAACTTACGTTTTAATTAACTTAGAAAATTGTTTAATGTGATTTAGCAATATAGCTCCATTTTGTACTTCAAATAAGTCTGTTCAGACCAAAGCATTCTGCATGTTAAATAAATGCACCCTACTGAAATACAATATTAGAAATAAGTTTATTTAAAATGTTGTTATATACAGCATTTGATTAAGCTTCCTTACCCTATTTCAACATAAAGAGGAAAAGACTGGAAAACAGGTGTGCTGTGAGATATGACCTGGACAAACTGGAATAAACCCAGGGTAAAAAAGCTGAGTCTATGCTGGTTTACTGGAACCCTTTGTGAGGCTGGAAAGTACACCCCTCCACAAGAAGGGTGTGCATGCCAGGCACTTTGTCGCAAAAATGAGGCATCACCAAGGAGCTGCTCCACAGTGTCCTGCTGCCTGCTTCTGCATCTGTCTGGGGTGGATTTGCCCCCTCCAGAAAGAGGGTCCAAGTATTAGGAGCAGCAGCCATGCATGCTGCCTTGCTTGGGGCAGTGAGGGTTGCTTGGAGTCTCAGTTATGCCCTGTTGGTTGATAGAAAAGAAGAAAAGTAATATTCAAACTTTCGTCTTCCCAGATTTAAAATAAAAGAAAAAAAAACTCTGCAAGGCTGATAATGCCCTGCCTGTTAGTGGCTATAACTCTTGTTTTGGCCTTGACTGGTAGAATTAAAGGCATTTGTTGACCACAGGCTGTGGGAGCTTCTGTCTCCTCTCCATGTAGTGAAGGTCAGAGGAGGGAATATTTTAAAAGGCTGTGCAATAGAGAGAGCACAGTAAGAGTGACTGTTAGTTTGAATTCTTCTTATGTATTTCTGCCTTCAACCACCATTGCAACAGCAATTTTTTACCCAGGATTTGCCTTGAGAAGACGGTGTTCTTAAAGCAAAGAAACAGATGCCTTCAGATATGGCTGGAAAAAATAAATACAAGAGGCCTGCAGCCATTTACAAAAAAGTAGAGCTTCTTGGCTGCTCAAATTAAGCCTCTTTTTAGTATTTGTTTTTTAGTATTTTGCTTCTGGCATTTCTCCTGAAAAGAAGTAGCTTGTCTTGAGGAAAGGATTGAAATGTTGCAGATTCACATATTCTAATGTGCACTACAGAGAAGTACATTCAGTCTTTAAGATGTAATATGTATAGCCTCAAGCATCATATACTGATGGGCTTTGGCTGAAGCAAGTAGAGTTGTCTCAAAGACTGAAGCCCTTCAGACTACAGAGTTCAGGTCCTGTACTGAATTTTAGAACACTTTGGTTTTGGCAAACGTTTTCCTAAAACTACACTTTTCCCTGGGGATTTTATTAACTCATTGTGGCATAGTTAGTTCACAGTGGGTAATTGTACCTCCAGAATCAATCCCCCTTGATTTCATAAAGGATTCTGCAAAAGGAAAGAAGATGCTTTGAATAGGGAACTGCAAACCTACATGCCCTCTCACCAGCCACTGAAAGCAAATAAAGCCTCAGCTGAAATCTTTGTACATCTCTTTTTCAGAATTTTTAAAAGAGGCATGCCAGCAGAGATCAGCTAAAACGTAATACTTTCCTGGCAGCCACAGTATCTGTCACTGAATGACCTCTCGCTTTGCTTTTATAACTCTGCATAGACTAGCCATGTGGTAGGCAGCCAGCTAGTATCCCCTTCCAGGATGGTCACAGCTTACCAAACAGGGTCTTAAAATACTGGTGGAGGATGTTGTCCCTCCACAGTAGTAGGGGCTGGTGTGCAGCACCAGGTACAGATGCACAGTTCCACGTGGAAGCAATGTCAGTGTGATGCACATTCTTAATTTTGCACTAATGTATAACAGGTTAAATGCATGGGCTTTCTTCTAAGAAAAATGCGTCTGTTTAACTCAGTTTGTGTACTGTGTGCTGGTGTATATTTATATGCATACAGTCATCCACGTAACTCGATAGTCTGTAACTTAACATTGGCTGCTCTCAGTAAGCTCTGTAGTATTTTTTTGTGTGGAAAATAATCAGCTTTTTGTCCACAGTTTATATGCATATTGTTGCAATTCTGTGATAAAAGCTTCCAAAACCTGGGATAAGATAGCTTAAACATGGTGGCAGTTAAAATAATTAAGTTTGTCAAAGATGTAACTGCAGTAAATGTCATTTTAATGGTGGAAAATGTTTGCATTTTCATTGGTGTTATATTTTTGAGCTATTCCTTCTAAATCTTACATTTGATGGTGTGCCTGATATTGTCTGTTTCCTTGTTTGGAAACAGCATTGGTTTATCTGAAACTGTTCTGTCTTTGTTTAATCATATTTGTCTAAATACAGTTACTCTTATCACTGCAAGCTTACAGAAGCTTAATGCTGACTGCATATAACTACCAGCTGAAGCCCCAAACTTCCTGTTCACTGATGTAGCAGGGGAAAAAAATACATGCCTATGCTGAAACATAGGCATACATTACATAAAAGAACAGATTTTACCATGATTCGATCCACCATCCATGTGTATCCTCAATGCTGTGCTGAAGTCAGTGGAGCAAACACAGCCATTAAGTTTGGCCTTGTTGACTCCACAGCCTGGAAAAAAGCATCCCTGACTTTGCAGGGGTGCTCCCTTTTGGAGCCTGGGAAGGATGCTCAAATCTGAAATTCAACCTTTTCTTTCCATCTTCTCCATAGTTCTAATTTAGACAGTTTTCTTTTGTGGTGTTGCCATCATAGATGTATCTTCTCACAGAGTGCTGACCCATGATCATAAGACCAGTCAGATTTTTGCTCCCGAATTCTTGTTGGAAACCTGTTCTCATCCCAGTGTTAGGGAACAGCTGTGGGTTTTCATTCCTCCTTCCATCTCCTCCATTCTACATGTTTATCTGCTGTCTTGAGAAACTGCAGTTGTTTCCCCTCCAAGCCTACAACTTTTGTTAAGCTAAATAAGCCCGTATGTTTAATCTCTGCTCATAAGGACACGGACTTCAGGATTAATAGATTTCTTACTGGGAGATCTGAACCTGATTACAACTATTCTGGGAGAACTACAATCCATACCATTGCAGACACCCACGTTCAAGGTAAAATAATTCAAAATGGAACAAATTCTCCTGATCAGTCAGATAGACCTTATCTTTACATGTATCCCCTTATAGATTTAAAATATTGCATCCCACTTATTTTTTTTCCTTGCCAAAATGAGAATTTTCATGTTCTCCAAAAATCCTTGCTTGTTCTTCAGTCCAGAAAAGACTCAATATATACGCGATAGGTGTTACAGCATATGGTAGTGCAGCCATGAGTCTGTTCTGGCATCTGGTCTAACAAGAGCCTTGTGCAGCAGCACCTCTCTCTGTGGGAATACCTCCCCTCCTGTATCCAAGGACTGCATTTTTCTGTTGCAAAAATGGCATCACACTAGGTGTTCGTCTTGTACATCTAGGATGCAGTAGTACTACACCTTGTGGTGTATAAATACACCTAAGTCTCTCTCCTTCACTTGCATTTCCATCTGATGACTCCCATCTGTGTGCTCAGCAACATTATATAGATGTCCGGTAACAGAAATGGTTACTACCCTTGAGAGAAGTTGATATTTTACAGACCTCAGTGGACCTGCCAATACAGAATGCTGTTCATCTCTAGCAGCCACATGAAACTGTTTATCTTTGCTGTGTGAGGAAAATGGCAGAGCTGTGTCTATTACAGGATGTGCTGTCAGGATGCTGAAAGATGCGTAAAGGTGGATGGGAGCTGGTGCTTAGTATAGATGTTGGTGAGAGTATCTCAGTAACAGAAGCGGTGCAAGAGGGTGTGAAAGACCTGAGCAGAAGGAAGTGGACAGGCTAAAACAAAGTCAGTGTGATAGTAGAGAAGAGGGGCAGGCTGCCAAATGAGCAAGAAAATACAAATGGCTTGACTATTTAGCCCTGTGGGATGAAGAACAGGAGAGAGAAGGAAAAAAGGTACCTGGAAACAAGTTAAAAAAAAAAAAAAAAAAAAAAAAAAGCAGCAATAGAAGCAAAGATGGATTATAGGCAATCTCTTAGCAGAGGGCTAAATTGAAAAATGTTAATTATCCAAAATTAAAAATATAAGCATAAGAGATTTGGAGACCTTGTCATAGATGAGACCGTGCAGAAGCTCAGCCTCATAGTCTGCGGTGCTATCTTCGGTGTTTGCCAAAAGACTGAGTGAAACATATGTTTGCTAGTTTTCTCTGAGCCTCACAGATTGAAAGATGTCATTTTCAGCAGTAACGTTCCTTTTTTTCCTTTTTATCCTTAGATAAAAGCTCCTTAGAGCTTCAAGATCTCTCTGCTCCACGTTCCCCCTTGAACAGGAACTAGCAGCCCCTTAAATCATTCCTCTTTGACATGTTGTTAACAGCCTTGCAGCCCGAGCTGTTCTTGCCTGACAAAAGACATTCCTCATCTGAAATGCTTCCAGTGCAGCACTGAGCAGGCAGGAAAGTCATTTCCACTTACTTGTTTGCAGCATTTTGTGTACTGCTGCCTTGGCTGAGCAGAAACTGTCTCTCAGTAGGACGCTCACCCTGGCAAGCACTGAATTGAGATAGATACTTAAATAAGGATGCAGTTGTCATTTCCAGTTCATTGGTGGAAGAAAGTCCTCCTAGCTCATCGTTTCTCTTTTGGCCTTCCTACTGCCAGCCTGAGTGTCCTCTTCCAGCCCCACTGCACAAGTGCTTGCAGCCTGCTCTTACCTGAGAAATAGGATTTGATGCATGGGGAATCTGTGGGTCTGCTAAGTAGCACGACCCACAGAAGCCACTAGAAACTGCAACTAAAAAACATTCAAAAAGCTACAGTATAAAAGGGGGCGAAAGAAGAATACCTAACACACTCTAAAAGGAGGCTTTAAATTGGAAAAATGGAAAATGATGATTTTCAGAGAGAAACTACCGCAGCCTAACCGCTACCTTAAAGGCAAATTTCCTTCTTCAGGTAAGAGAGCTGCAGCAACTTCTCAACATCCAGAGTGCAATACTCTACTCCCATCCTTATGTACTCTTTCCCACTCCCTGGTGCCCCCATCCCTTCCCCATCTTATTGTTGCTTTGCAGCCACCACTAGGTGCCCAGGTAATGCCCAGGGCAGTCAGAGCAATGCGGTACAGAGCAGGCAGGTGGCCAGGCTGTTGTGGGCAGGGGAGCAGAGGCACGAGGGGGAGGAGGAGGAAGAGAAGGAGGATAGGCAGCTGGGCTCAAGCAGGTCACTGCCTCCTGAGACCCCAAGAAGGGGTCTGGGCACCTGGCTGTCTGCATCACTGCGGCGCTGCCAGGGAGCAGAGGTGCCTGCCCAGCACTGATCCCCTGAGATTGAATGGGAAAGTTGGGTGGTTTTCCGTGGTGAGTGCTTTGAGAGAGATGATCTGGCTGGGTTTGACAATTCACACAAACTCTCCTGAAGGAAGATGAAGGAGTTTCTCTCTGCAGGGTCACAAAGCCAGACAACACATATCTCCTTAGCTCTCTGCTGCAGTTGCTGCCCTTACAGGAGCCATATCATTTAGTCTTCTTTATAACTGTTCTGAGCATCACCTTAGAAGCCGTTCAGGGTTTGACCTCCCCACACTTCTTGGAAGGTTGCCTGGATACTTGGCGGCTTTCACAGTGAGGAGCCTTTTTCTCATTTCCAGCATAAAGATATTCATAGCTAGTTTCTGGTTGGTTTTTTGTGCAAAGAATCCCTCAAATTAAACCCCTTTCTTCCATCCTGCCTGGTGTTTACCGTGATGTAGTTATAGACAGTGGTCAAATCCTCCTTCAAACCTTTACTTTGCATTGCTGAACAAGGCACGTTTGGTACCATCTCATCACACAGCAGCCTCTCCAGTCCCCCATTGATCCCTGGTTCTCCAGGAGAGGTTTCCCCACACTAAGTACCTTCATCTACATCCTGGAAGTACTTTACCTGCTTTGCCCTTGGATTGAATTTCCTGCCCATTTTGCATTTCTCCTACTAATCTCCATTTCCTTCAGTGCAACTATCAGCTAAACCAGTAATTGATCTGAAATAATATCAGATACCTTACTGAAATCCAGACATATTCATGTATGTGATTGTTGCATGAAGTTTAGGTGATCAAAACCTCTGAAGATGAGGATTTTTTGGTCTGTAAATAGTCCATAGGCAGAGCGTTGCTTTCTCCTTCAGCATCAGTGTTTACTTTCACATCTGCTGTTGTTCACAGTGTGGTTGTGGTTTGATGCCAAGAGGTTCATCTGAGGTAGGAGTGGCACCCCATGTTCTGAAATATGATAAAATTAATGTTGATTTATCTTCCATTAGCACTTCTTAGTCTAGCAAATCTAGTTCAACCATAACCTGCAAAGGCTAAAGGGAGATTGGGCTCCTTTTACTTGTTTATACCATACAAAACAGTGAAAGGCTTTGAATTTTTAATTGTATGTTTCTTCATCATATTTTACATTCATAATTCAGGTCATAGCAAGCCAGAAGCCTCT
The DNA here is from genome assembly GCF_900496995.4 of Aquila chrysaetos chrysaetos. Lineage (NCBI taxonomy): Eukaryota > Metazoa > Chordata > Aves > Accipitriformes > Accipitridae > Aquila > Aquila chrysaetos. The sequence goes on along the minus strand of NC_044030.1, from coordinate 24,029,489 downwards.
ATGATTAGAAACACCCATAAATGATGGCATTATAAAGAGTGAGGTGGTGAAGGCTAGGGTGTTTGAGAGGAGACATAATTTTCAATCAGACTCTTTGTAGTTCTTCAGTCAGATTGTTTTCTCACTCTGATCAATAGGAATTTAGCTCTTTACTTGAATGAGGCCAAAATAGCTTGTTCCTGTTAACACTGATTTAATTTTAGATTCAGAGATGTGAGATAAAAAGTGTTTCATCCCAGTTGACATTCTTGATTCTCATTACATGCTTTAATTTTATTTACTGAGATTTTGAGTAAAATAATTTTTATAAACAAGACTTCAATACCATCATCACCTCAATTTGGAAGTTACTCTGTAACAGTAAATACATTTTATATCTCATACTGATTGCCAGACTAATCAATAAAGATCAAACTGTGGATCGGATAGAGTCCTAATTATCCTGTGGCTATTTTCTAGTATGGGAATAAATTTAACCCTGTCCCTAATCTTTAAGTGTCTTGTACACAATATAAAAAGCACAATCCTAAATTAAAATAGAAAAAGAAATAGATATTGCCACCCTATCTCCATCCCTCAGAGTGCAGTGATAACATGCAACTGAGCGATGGTCATTGCATTTAATTCCACAGTTTTAAAAGAGAAGGCCTCAACTCCCTTTGAGAGTTGCAGCATTGACAGTAGGCTGATCAAGGCTACAGAGATATTTGAATTATGATGGTAGTGCGGTACAAAACCCAAAACTAGCATGCACACTTTCATTTCTTTGAAGATAATAGAAACAATTCCACTGATTTCATAGGATTCATTGCAGTTTGTCATGTGTGGCTGATGGTTTTTCTAGCTGTAAGTCCTAATTGAAAATTACTGTTTACCAGTGGCCCGTAAGACATACACCTGAGCTGGTTTTGCACCCCAGGGTTCTGTGCCATCAGCAGCTTTTCTGACTACAGAACCTGAGGCAGACAACGGAGGTGGCAGCATGTTTGTAGCCATGTTTTATCAGTGCTCACTGTGGAAAGCGTTCATGTTATACAAGTTTGTCACAGATTATTGTCGCTCTCCTACAGAAATAGCCCTGAGGGGTGCAGTTTGGAAAAGGTTGGCTTATATGCATTGGGAATACAATCCGTCCACAAAGTAAAGTCGAAATACTAAGGTTTTCTTCTCAGTTCCATAGCTGTGAGTTTTTCTAGAATAATTTACCTAGCACAACAGTTTTGTTCCACACAAATATTTTTACAAGATTTTTCTGAACCCTGGGAAGAGTATGGCACAACAACTGAGAAACAGAAATTTAGCTTTTGTGGGTTCTTTTGGAGTTCTCCATTATAATAGGAAAATTTGGAATTAAATGAAGATAGATCCATGCAGAAACTAGGAAAAATATGTGTGGAAACAGGATTCTGAAAATTTTTCACTGACAAAAATAGAATTCTAAATTAAATCTCTTACTGTGTTTTCCAGTATTAGCTGATCCATAACGGAGAATATTTGTAGCCTTCTGTACATTAGACACCAATAACATGGTGAGTTTTAAAAATTGGCAGTGTTGCTTAAAGTTCTGGACTAGAGCACCAAATCCACAGGGAGATTTCTTTATTAGAAATTAAACATCCGATTTTGATCTGTTGCTGATCTTTCTGAAAACAGAGGAGCTGATAGCAAATTCAGGTTTACAGTTCGGCATTTCTCCGGGTGGCATGTGGTATTTCAGAATTCCAGTTGTTCAAAAAACAAGTGTCGGGTGCCTTGATAAGGTCATCACGTTTCCCAGCAGAATGTGAATTGTTCTTTTGCATTCAAGAGCCTGCACAAACCATGTAATATTCCTTTCCAGAAAACTCATAATTATATTAGTATGCAATCTGAGATAGCTTTTCAGAGGAAGCAGTCACCTACATAAAAGAGATATCCACAGCCTAATCATCCTGACCTCCTCCTCCTTCTAGTAGATGAGACTTTTTTAACTCCTTCTACTTATGTTCTTGCAGGTGTAGCTCATTTTTAATGTTTCAATTTTTTAAATTATATGATTTCTTCGCAAGTATTGCTGATACCTTGTCCTGTACAACAAAAATGTTTGTTCTAAATGTCATCACCTGGAGACAAATTTAGGCTTGGAAACCTGGAATGGAAATGGATCTTATAAATTCTAGCTGTTTTGGGGATCCTAAATAACTGTCCATGAAGTTGGGGGGGGGGGGGGGGGGGCGGTTCAGATGAAGAGGGCACTGAGTGACCATTGTAGAGCTACAGTAGACTTCTTTTCTGGTTTTGGGTGTAAATCTTGTGTTGCAAAACCATGAAAGGGTGGGATAGTTGGCAGATCTAGACTGCAAGGTGTACCTCGAGCGAGGGGGTTCCTAAGGTATGGTGTTGCTGCCAGAAATGGTATATTGTTTTCCTTTCTTGCTTCAGAACAGGAGAGTGCATGTGTCACGGTACTGTGAGGCTGGGATCAGTCCAAGTTTGCTGCACCACCGCTGTGGTTTAATGTAATGGCACCTGGAACACTGAGGTGGGCCTTTGTATTGCACGGGGTGAGGGCTCACCTCTAGCAGATGAATAAATGGAAACACTTCTGTGCATGTAGACCTTGAGGGCTGTGCTGTTTAGAACTATGTTTTGTAAAAAGTCTGTAACAAAAGTAAAAAGAGATTTTTTTTTTTTTTTAAAATATATGGTCTAGGCAGTCCTTTCTTAAATGTAAGATGAATATTAGGCTTAGCAAGTGATGCTATTACATGTAGGCCAAGCTTCACAATTCAAGGAAAGCAGTATAATTAACCCAAAACAACATCTGTGTGTTATTTATGCATAAAGAGAAATTCAAATGCAGAAATATAAGTGTTCATTAGGTACAATGATGTGTTAAAAATTATACATAGTTTGTGAAGAGAGTTTCATGGATGGGCAAGAGAAGTGTCATCCTCCTTCATTGGTTTATTACCCCAAAATCTCACCTTTGAAACAACTGTCTGACCCTACCCAAAACATGCACATGAGGCTTTCTGTGCCCTGCTGTGGTCACGTGCGTCCTTGATGCAAAATTCCAGCAGTCTGGTCTTACTAGCACCCCACTACTTTCATTATGAGATCTCTGTGGATGCTGGTAAATTAGCTGAAGTCACTCTCTGTCAGCAATGCCAACTGGCTTGCAACAGCCAATGCCCATATCATTAAATTGTGCCAGCCTTCAAAACAAAGGGGCCAGTTTCAAATTGCCTAGTGAGAATAATGTTGGGCTTGACTAACAGGGAGTTGTTTTGTTAAGTGCTAATTTACCCAGGACTGTTCTAAAAATTTAAACAGTGTAGACAATTGAGTTTCAGCACCCAGGAGCACTCCTTGGCATGGGTTAATTTACTAGTGTAACTGTACCGTATATGCAGAACAAAATCACCTTACTCTTCAAAAGCAAGTAGTATAGACCCTAACCTACCCATTTAAGAGTTACATTATTTTAAGAAATATCCCTCTTAAAAAGGGAGAGAAACTAATCAAAAGCCATGAAATGTAGTGCTTTGATTAGAATAGAAAAAGCTGAATTATTGCAAGAAAACTAAAATATGTTGGTGTAGAATGAACAGACATGCAAGTCTAGCTAATTAAGGCATTATATTATGACCCTGTTACAGGTATACTAGAGCTATGGTCAGCAAATCTCTGTGGTTAGTGAAACTTAACACTGCCAGGAATAACTTTCCATCAGCTAAATGGCTCTATGATGCTGGATGTTACTGGGATGTGAGCTAGCACCAGGTATCATTGACAGCAGCTTTAGATCTATTCTAGATTGTGTTTTTCATTTGTATCTTTTTAATTTCCTAATGACAAACCCAAAGACGTTACTGGCTTGCAAAAACATTACTTGCTTTTCAGTAACCCACCTGGAATACAGAATCTACTTCTATTTTAGATTTGCTAGAATTACAGTGATGTTGCTGAAGTTTTTATTCTATACAGGGATGGCAGATACCTGCTGCAGATTTATGCCTTTGGCTTAAAGGAAGAAGCCTGATTTTGCAAAAGTCCTCCCTGCTTCCTTTTGAATTTGCTATAGTGGCATTAATTTACAAAGGCACATATAGTGGGTTTATGAAGCTTTTGAGGTTTTTTTTTAGCTTGGTCTTGAAATAATTTAATCTCTAATACCTTTTAAATATTTTTCATATTTTGAAGTTAATTAAAAACTCTTGGTTATTATGGGGTTTTCTTCTATTTGTTTATAACGTGACTATGGTCAATAAAATAAAAAATGCTGAAGACAGGGAGCGAGGAGAACAAAGTAGTAGTGATGTAATGTGCATGTAATGCTTTTTGTCTTGAGACCACGGTACAAACAATAAAACCTCAGCACACTTCAGAGGGTTGTAAGAGCTATTCTAAGTGAAGTAAGTTGAGCGGAGAGGTTCTATGAGTATTGCAAAACTACAGAGGAAATGGGTGCAGATACCATGGGCAGGACTGCTAGTTTTTGGCTTTTGTTTTAGGGAGGGGGCTGTTTGTGGGGTTTTTTAGCTCTCTTGGGGTTTTTTTTGCAACACCTCCTTGTGGAGGGGAAAAAAAAAGTGTACTGCACCTCAGCAGCTCTGACGGATCAAGTCACCCATGTTAAGTAAGTTCTGCCCACTGCAATTTTATGGCATTACCCTGCATCTAATATCATGGTTCTTTCGTATTCCATCTGAAATGACTGAGTTTTCACAAAAGAACATACATCCTTCAACTTTTCGTTATGCAGTGGGACAGGGGGCAGGCATACGGCACGTGCCTGGTAGGTGTGGAGACTGCAATGGGAGGGTTCCCCTGCACGAGGGTTCTGGGCAATTGCAGGAAGAGAAATAAAATCTTTGTCTTCTGCACCCCAGACATGCAGAAAAAGAAAGTTTAAGCAGAGTGGCTGTATGAGGAACATTGTTAATGTATGTTAATTCTTCACTGAATTCAGATAGTCTGCAAGTGGGTGGCTCCTCTGGATGGATTTAAGAAGCTGCCATAGCAAAGCTCTTCTACCTACTCTGATGCTGTGGCCTACTTACAGTTAAAGAGGAGAATTTCATGCCACTGCAAACAGTTAGCTCTCTGCACAAAGCACACTTGTTTGGGATTTGTGTGGGAAGGTGTGTGCATTATCCTCTCCTACATGTGTCAGATTGTACAGAAATGACAGTACATGATTTGCTGTCATCACACCTGGTATAGTGTCATCATTGTTGTGGTTTAACCCCAGCCAGCAGCTGAGCACCACACAGCTGCTCACTCACTCCTCTCCAGTGGGATGGGGAAGAGAATCAGAAGAGTAAAAGTGAGAAAACCCGTGGGCTGAGATAAAGACAGTTTAATAGGTAAAGCAAAAGCTGCACACACAAGCAAGGCAAAGCAAGGAATTCATTCAGCACTTCCCATCAGCAGGCAGGTGTTCAGCCATCTCCGAGAAAGCAGGGCTCCATCATGCATAACAGTTACTTGGGAAGACAAACGCCATCACTCTGAACATCCTCCCCTTCCTTCTTCTTCCCCCAGCTTTATTTGCTGGGCATGACGCCATATGGTGTGGAATATCCCTGTGGTCGGTTGGGGTCAGCTGTCCCGGCCGTGTCCCCTCCCAACTTCTTGTGCACCCCCAGCCTGCTCGCTGGTGGGGTGGGGTGAGAAGCAGAAAAGGCCTGGACTCTGTGTGAGCACTGCTCAGCAGTAACGAAAACATCTCTGTGTTATCAACACTGTTCTCGGCACAAATCCAAAACATAGCCCATACTAGCTACTATGAAGAAAATCAACTCTGCCCCAGCCCAAACCAGCACACTTCTGCAACACTTCCCAAAATAATCTCTGCACTTCCAAAGTAATTTCAATTATTGTTTTCTGTTTTGTAAAAAAAAAAAAAAAATAATTCTAGCCCTAAATAAATTGTTTAAACTGTAAGCAACCAACTCAGATAAATGCACTTTTCCATAATCAGCAGATATCAAACTATACAACTCCCAAAGCTGAAGCATACAGGATTTCAGGTCCTGTTCTGCATTCCAAGTTACACGCTGCCTGAGAGATAAATGGAAGCACAGAAACGGGCTGCTCATAGTAGCCATATTACTGTGCTTTTAAATAAAGCCTGAATTAGCTGAAGTAGTGGAATTTTACATGGACTTCAGTGGGGACAGCACAGTCTCAACAACAGATTATTATGTATTCCTATTCCTGTTTTGCACTTGTCACTCAGATATCTAAAACACAGCTTAAATGTCACAACATTTTCAAAGATGTGGAACCTGAGGTGCAGAGGAACTGCATCGTTTGCCCTAGGCTAAGACTACAGTAGCCCCAAGTCATATATCACATTCTCGTATCAGTCTGTAATTTTTGTGCAATTATTGGATGTGTGAATTATAAATTGGCTGATACAGGCAGAAGATTATAACAGGGTATGTGTGCTCAATAACGATGAAAGCCACGTGTCTTGTTTTCAGAAGTCTACACCAATGTGAAGTGACTAAGTGTACATTTTGAATGATACATATTTGTCTCTCTGTACTCTGTAAGATCTGTGCTGAATGATTATTTTAAACACAAATTATATGGAGAGTGGCTTTGACTTTCTACATATATAAGGTGAGCTCACTCACCTTCCTAGGAAGAGAAAATAGGAATGTATATTTTTTTCTTTATCCTGTTACATTATTAAAAGTTTATTTAAACTTTCTCTTAACTGCATCAGAAACTTTATCAATTAATTACATCTCTATCAAAAAGTATTTAGCTGTAATCAAACTAAATTACTGTGTAGTAGCTTTCATTATTCATTGACACACTTTTGTAAGGGCTACAGAAAGAGCTTATTTACAAGTCTAGACATTCTTGAAAAGGGAGAAAAAAACATGCTCTTTTCAGTTTCTGAAGGATGTAATGACTGCATTTATAGCTGAAGCTGTCCGGTACTGAATTGGTATGTATGGCTTTCGTTCTCCCTTCAGGACCTTACAGGCTTGATTTTGTAATAAATTCAACATGCAAGTCCTAAATATATTCTGCAGAGTAATAAAACTGGTAGAAATTTTCCTTCTGAAAACATGAGTGAATCTGGTATTCATGAATGTGGCAGTTATATTATAGGTGCCCTGGACAGAAATTCATATAATGAAACCAGTGTCCCAGCCACATCAGACCACAGGTTTCTGCCCACAGCTAAACCAATGCGCACAGGAAACCATCATGTTAAAGAGGTGAAAAAGGAGCACTAGGTCCTTGACCCAGAGCATTTCCATGGCAGTGGCTGTTCAGCACTAACCTGAGAGGTTAGTGTGTGCAACCTTACAAAGCAGCACTGCCCAGAGGAGCAGGTGTGATCTGGCTCTGAACAAGAGGCGCAGGTGGAGCTCCCTTCACCGTCACTTTGGTTGTCTAATGCAGCTTTACAAGTGAGCTGGGTTCATACACAGCAGGAGGGTCTGTAAGCCAGACCAAGGGCTAGTGGACAGGCCAGGTTCACAAAGGAGTTATGGCATATGCACAACAGTAATAATCATGAGGACGCTCACTGCTGCCAGAGCTGTCTCTGCTGTACAGCCTCTGTTCAGTGCAACACTGGAGATCATGCTCAGAGTTGGGATCCAGTTGACATCAAAATCTCCTGGTTAATGAGGAGACATCATGAAACCCAAAGGCTGTGTAGCTCACAATCACTCTCACAAGTGGAAACAAAGATATTTTAGGACTTTTCCCTTACTTGCTGACAGAACGGAACTTGCAGCACTGCCAGCAGTGGCCCTGTGCCTGCCAGAGAGAGTGCAGGACCCTGGGAGCATAGCAATGTGGTCAGGGGTCAGCCAGTTTCTCATCAGTCCACTTGAATGAAGGTTGGTGCTCAGCAACAGCACACCGTGGAGTTAAACACAGGCACGAAGTATACAGAAAGCAGAAAACAGGTCAGGCTGTTTAAGCCTGAGTTGGAAGAATAGCAGGAGTTCAAAGGCTAAAGTCAGAAAGGCCGGTGCAGAAAATGAAATTCATCTAGCATGAGATAAGAAGGGTAGCAAAATCATTCATCCCCATAAGAAGAAACCCAGGTGAAGGAGACCTATTGAAAGATGTCTAGGAGAAGGCAACAGTGGTTTTGTCTTTTTTTTTTTTTTCACTAGTTTTTGGTAAAAGTTCAGCTGTAAGTAGATGCCTAGCACACTTAACAGCAGTGACTGAGCAGTAAAATGTGAGCCTAGAATATGAAAAGACTAAGAAAGTATTCCAATCATTTAGCTCTTTTTTAATTGGTTGCACCCAGTGACCTTCATAGCACAATCTTTAAAGAGCAAGCTTTTTAAGTCTGAAACAGTTTTAACAGGTAACACTCGCTTCTGATGGAGGCTGGGCAGAGAAGCAGATGTATATAGTAGTCACTTCAAGAGGAAGAAGAGAGGAATTATAGACCAACTGCCATAACTCCACTCCCCAGAAAAAAATCTGCAGTAAATAATGAAGCAAAGGAATATGAGGCATCTGGGAGATAAGAAAGCAGGGAGGTCACCAGTGAGACAAGTTTTTGTCAAGATCAAGTCATGCCAAATCAGTCTGATTTTTTCTCAAGCAGGGTAAGGGCATTGTTAGTAGGAGAGGAACAGAAGGTATCATACACACTTGACATGAGTAAAGCTTTTGGTACTTGTCTCACCTGACAGTCTTACAATAAATGAGGGAAACGGTCACGATGACATGATTTTTAGCTGGATGGAGACTGGTTGTCTGTAGTGAGAGAATGTCTATCAGTGTATCTAAATATGAGGAGTGGAGGTTCAGGAGAAATCTTTGGTCTGCTTTTTAGTGTTTTTGTTGACAACGTCAGATCATGGAATAGAGGGTACACTTATGAAAATTTTGGACAAGATAAAATTGGGAAAAACTGCAAGTATGTTGGAGAGTAGGATTAGAAATAAAACAGCTTTGGTAAAATTCAATGTCCTTTCTGTACTGTCAAGGACAAAATTGTACCTGAATAGTCAACAGTAAAAACACAGGAGTGGGAACAAAACAGAAATGACCTGAAGGTTACACTGGATCAAAAGGCAAACAGGAGTGTGATATGTTGCAAAAAAGGCAAATAGTTTTATGAATACATCCTGTAAAATTTGTCAGGCCACAACTGGAATACATGTTTGCATTTTCAACACATTGATGCAAGTCGATACAGCCTGGAGGACAGCAACAAAAATGATCACAGGTCTAGAAAAGATGGTCTGTAAGAAAGAGTGAGGAAACTGAAGTCCTTTAGTCTTAGAGAGAAGAATGTTTGTGTACATGGTAACAAGTACTCAAAAGGCTGTTGCAAAAAAGGGAATAATCTCCTTTCTGCCTTTACGGTATATAAGAAACAAAGTGATGGGCTTCATCTGCCCCTGTCAAGATCCAGGTAAGTCACAGGGAAGTACTTTCTAACAGTCAAGATAGCACAGCCCTATAATAAATTGCTTGGGGAAATTGTGGAGCCTCTAGTATCAGAGGTCTTTAAGCATAAATTGGACAAACAACTGTTGTAGATGTAATTGATGCTCCCAAGGAGCACAGAGAGGAGTAGATGATTCAGGGTCATTTCAGCCCTACTTTTCTACAGTTCTGTGTAATAGGTACCATAAATAAAATTAAGGAAAAGTCCTAGAGTTTTAAGCAGTCTTCATTTGTCCTTTTGTCATAAAATCTTTCAAGTTAGATAGGAAACTGAATTATTAAAGGATAAAACAAAGAGCAAAAGGAACTCTCACACAGGACTTAGAAAGAAGCTTAAAAAAAAAAAGGGAAAAAAAAAATCCTTCTGCTGCAGTCACAATTAGAGTCACAGCAATTGTTCAGTCATGAGTTGCTTTTCTGTACCACGGGAATAAAGGCCAAGATGAAGGCTGCCTTTATTTTAACCAGTAAGTCTTTCAGAAAAGGGCCTGTATATTATTCGACCTAGTGTCATGCTGAGTCTGTCCTCAATGTTTATCGAAGAGTAATAAGAGTATCATACTCAATTTTGCTAGAATACCTTCCTCCCAGATTATCTGAGATGCTCTACACTAATACCGCAGTACCCCAGGGTGTGCCTGAAGCACAGGGGATTCACCCGCCTGGCCTACTTACATCTCATTGGCAAAGCAATTGAAAAACAAGCGCGATCATAGGATGTGCAAATACATTTTTTCACTATTTATTTTATTTTATTTGCACTTAAATTCACTGATTTATTACAGACTACTCAGGATCTCTAGTGTTTCCATTTTACTTCTTCTTGTTCATTCTCTTTTGCTAAATGGAATAGGCATGTGTTCCTTAAAATCAGTACTGTCCCTATTTATAGAACCTGCCTTGATGTGCTGTTCAAAAAAAAGTAAAATCAGAGGAGAATGTACATGAGAAAGCATAATTTCTCTTCCTCGTGCCCTTGGCCAGCTACTCGGATGAAACTGCTGTGCATGGTGAAGACTTTTTCCACAAGGTATTCTTCCATGGGCCTTGCTGTGAGATCCTGTGGAGGCCTCTCTTCTGTCTACATCTCATCAGGCCAGATGAAGTGTTGTCATTCTACAAGTAAATCTTACATTTTAGTACATAGAAGTTACAGGACATAACTAGAGCTAAATATATCTATGTAATGTTGCCATGGAAATATAGGATTGTGATGTAAATATAAATTTTCTGTATCCACCTTATTTCACTAACACAAATTAGCAAAGCTCCAATCAGAGAATGACCATGCCTTTATTTTCTTTTAGTGGCTGGTATTGTCTATTGAAAATCAGAAGAAAGTGAAAACAGGGCATTTTAGCTACTATAAGAGTATCATCTCATGATCACATTTTATGTGCATGCTATTTTAAACTGTTGTACAGCACTCTACATCTAAAAACTCTTCATCCATCCAGAGAATTCAAATTATTTTCAAGTCTCACCGGTATCTTATAAGTGGGGAATGTAATTCGGCAATGCCTAGATTATGAAGTGAGGCAGTACACAGCTCTGGCTTGATACCTGGCCCCATATCTTCTCATTTAATTATATCATTTAGTCATTAAGAGACATAGCATACAAATAGTACAGCACAGGCTATCTATTTTACAATGAGAGTATGCAATGCCCAAAGCTGTACTCCAAACTGGGAGAGTCTTTGAACTTAGGCTGCAAAGGCACTGCCTGCAAAGGATCATAACACTTATTAAAATCAATATGTGAGAAATAAAGTGAGGAACAATCAAAATAGAGTGTATGTGAATTGAAATAAGTCTTATACAAAGTGTATTATCCTAGTTTAACTAAATCCATTTCTAAATCAAGATAGTTTAACTCGGAATACTGTTCACATTTATACAAGACAATGTAATTACCAGGTAGTCTTCAATACCAGGAACTATTACGCTACATGGGGAGCAGAGCTGTTGGGACTGGTGAAAATTTGCAAACAAGTCTCCGGGTATTTACCAAGTAAGGGAGTAATGCTGAAAATGGACACAGTCTTGGAAGGTCCCATTCATAGCAGGTTGTGGAGCAGGAGACGTGCTCAGTGAAAGACAGGTGGCTCAGGCTGGATAACAGGAGGTCACTGCGTGTGCTGGAGACCTTTAGTAACAAGGCTGTTTGGAAGCAGGTACCTTTTACAGAAGTCCAGCCACCAGTCTCTCCCTTCAGAGGGCTGGGGATCCATGAGGCTAGCTGGTACTTCTGTGTGGCTGAAGAATGGGATTTCTGCATCAGTGAAAACACTGGGGGTGGGGGGTGGAGGGGTGGAGAGGGGTGTCCATTTTGCCCTTTTGTCTGTAAGTTCATAACAAAACTATTGACCCCATTGGCCAACGTCAACAAAACTTGACAGGAGGCTAGGTCTTGACGATACAAGATGCCAACAGTAGGTCTGTTAAACCCATGACCTGCCAGCTTGAGGCAGCCCCAGCCGCATGCATGGCTGGTCCAAGCAGCACAGGCATCAACTTGTGCACAAATATGAAGTCAAGCAAGAGAAACAGTGGGAGAGAGAGGACAGGGCAGCAGGAACTGAGATTAGGGATTGTAGTGACTGTGGCAGGTTCTATGTGGACTGCAGGGAGAGGTCAGAGGTACTATGGGTGGGCAGGAATTCTGGGCTAGGATGCTGGGGAGATAAGGGAGAGGGTAGGAGTAGCTGCAGGTGGTGTGAGGAGGGGACACAAGAGAGAGAGCTCAGACTATTGCAGTGGCAGTCTTTGAAAGACATGGGCTAGGTTATTGAGGCAATTCACATTTGTTGGGCACCCACATTCTGCAAGTTTTCTGCAAATGGCGGGCTGGGTAAAGGAGGGAAATTTTCCTACATGGGGTCTTATGAGTTTGTAATAAAAAAGAGTTCACTCTGCAAGTTCAGTACAAATCTGTTAAAAAGTCAGTCAGTCATGAGGCACAAGCATGGTTAGCAGATGTCATTGGTTGACTATGTCTGAGAAGGAGCCCTGCGAGCCAGTCTCATTTTCCAACTTAAAAGGGAGGAAAAGTTGAACAGCTTCTCCCAAAGTTATTCCCAAAATTCCCTCTCACAAAAATGCAATTCTGGGAAGAGAAGAAAATTTCTATGTTTTCAGCCTCACACCATAGAATATTTTTAAGATTATGGGCATGTATAAAAAAGGACCTGCTAAAAGACTGCAGACTTGGCTGGAACATTTCTCTGCACAAATCTGGTCAAAGATTTTTTGTACGAATGAATCGGAAGTGTCTGCTTTCCACCGAGTGATTGTGAAATGTCTGATCTTTCTTGCTCCTACAGTCAGCTAAACCGATTTGCAGCACATGAACACAGATCAGTTCAGACATCTCTTTCTGTCCACTCCACCTTGATTGCTTTTGGTGCAGTCCCTGTGTGCTGTTATTACCTCTGCATGTCGCTCATCAGTGCCGTGCTGTAGGAGCATCTTTGCTACAGTTAATGTCTTCAGATAAAGATGTATTTTTATCCAGGGTGGACATGACTGTGTGCAGCCATGCAGATGCAACCACATTAAATGATGTAGCAGCATGCAGTCTATCAGTTGCCTTATATTGTTGCCTGTTTTTTACATTGGATAACTGATTAGCTATCTCATTGTAGAAAACACAGCTGGGACAAGCATTTAGATTTCACTGTGAAGTAAAGTAGATGAAAGTCTTTGGCTGATCTCCACAAGCCACGTCATGACAAATACTGCGAATTTAGGGTTTTAGAGAAAGTCAGCAGAAAACATTTATTGCACTGTAAGAAACACACACTTAAAAAGCACTCAGTGTCACTAAAACAATGCCCAAGGAAAGAGTAATGTATTCTTACTTAACGTTACTTAATCACTGGCAACTTATACAAACTAAAATTCCAATGAGATACACAGTCAAGAATTCATCTCAGACGCTAACTCAAGTGCACACTGTAGCTGTGCTTTCTAGATGAATATTCAATCATTTGTCATTTGCTGCATAACAGTGCACACACACTGGTTTTTTTTAATAGTGAAAACACAGCTGAGATAGATGCTACTAAAATGTAGACCAGGACACTTTTAAATAAGATAATGTGAATCTACCCTTAAGCATCTTTCTTCCAAGGCTTCAGAGGTTTCTGGTGAATGTTTTATCAACAAGAAATACAGAATTAGTTTCACTAGTTCATCCTTTTTTATCTACCAGTATATTATATATTTTTCCTATGTCTGTTTATAGCAGTGTAAGAGGCAGCCATATATTCCAGAAATTCTTCTTTCTGTTAGTGCAAGGCAGGAACAGCATCTTTAAAGGAATTCAGTGGTGAGTGAGTTCACATGTACTGCATGTGTTTTAGCAAGACAGATGGATTTTTGAGACTGTGCAACTGGGTGATTTTAAAACCCTTGAGAAGTCTGCTCCAGGGACCCCAAGGATTTTGTAGTTGGCCCAGGACACATACTGTATCCTTTCTACTCAAAGGTGTCTGTTTAATAGTTTAATAGTTGTATCACCATTTTCTTATCTCTCAGAATGTTATAATGTGCAGAAACTACCTTCCTCTGAGCCAGACTTCAGTATCTCAACATCTATTAGATTACTTCCTAGAAGCTACTGCTTTATTTAAAAAGTCAATAATACTTTCTAAGATGTTTTTATTCTCAAATGGACATGATGCTATCTTTGCCTTCCCAAATTTTAGTTTCCTCTTCAGATTACAATATGCATCCCAGGATCCTGTGCTGAGCAGGTTTGCAGAAAAAAGCTGCTGAAAATTAGTTAAGTGGCTCTGTGTCACACACATAGCAGATTATTAATCTGCTGCTATAGATTATTAGGAAGATGTTAACTCATGCTTGACCATAGCATCTTACTCTTATTTAAATGTTTTCACTTTCTCTTTTTCTAGTACCTGCACGCAAATGGGATTGTGCATCGTGACTTGAAGCCAGAAAATCTACTCTATGCAACGCCAGCACCAGATGCACCACTAAAAATCGGTAAGCAGCATTAAATGTATGCTTCCTTAATTCCTTTGTAGGAGTAATATGTGCTAACTGATGTTTACAGTATATAAGTCTCACCACCACTGTATTCGAAGCTAATGCTTATACTCAAATGAACAGCATGTTACTTCTTCAGCAGCACAGCTGTGCGTGGTGTTTTTAAAACCAATACAAAAGTAGATGCTTGCTTAGAGAATTCATAGCCAAAATTGTGCAGAACATGGCAGAGAATAAAGCGCTCAGGAGGAACAAGAAGGATCATGAGATCAGCATACAGTTGCATGCACCACTCCTGTGCCTGTTTTTTGGTTGTTAAACCAGTGTTTTAAGAGGAAAGATTCATTGGCATGAAAATACAAATGTGCAGATAAGTGGTAGAAAGTAAACTGAGCAAGGCTGACTTCTGTTTTGACAGCAGATTTGGGGGATAAGAAGTGATATTCTCAAAGAGCATAAGGAAGCTATCAGAAACATGGTCAGCACCATGGGGGGATGAGGAGGGACAAGGGGAGACCAGGCTTTCCTGAACGGGGATGTATTGTGCCAGTTCTGTTGGGGATGGCAGCTGCTTGCAAAGGGCATGACCTCCAAAAATGCTGGGTATGCCCAGTTTTTGCTTGAGCAAAGAGGAGCTCTGTGCAATGCTCCTGAGCTGTATGTGACCAGTCTGGAAATACCACCTTGTGCTCCCTTACCAGGGAGTGTGGGAGTGTGGGAGCATGTAAGGAGTGAGTGTTGCCACAGTCGTCAGGCCAGTGTTCATCATGGGTTTCAGGAGCCAGATTTCCATGAACTACTCTCAAGCAATTTAATATATATTTCTAGGGAAGTCTTGCATCTCAGGATGATTGTATCTTAATTTACATTTTGTCCTAGTTCCTATCTTTCCTGGAAAGGCTCTAAACAGCTGCACCATGATAGTTTAATGCAGCACCCAGTGGCCTTGGTTTGACAGCCAGAGTGGTATAGGGTCATCTGAAGCATTTTTCTAAATGCTAGTTTTCTAAATCTTCTGTTTAAGATTATTGCCTTGTTTACATTGAGATCTGATTTACAATAAGTGGCAGTGTTCATAAAAGTAAAGTATATTTCTGTTTAGATAAATAATAATACAGAAATTATAACCATTTAAGGACAAGTGAACCCTAACTACGCATTTCTAGAATAATATATGAACTATTTTTATCCTGATCTTGAGTCAAAATATTCCCTTTTATATTCACTGTAACAAACCAAAAATATTTCTGTTTTGCATTTTTTAAGGCCAGACTGTCATCACCTAGATTGAAATTTGAAGAAGCTCAGTTTATTCTCAGCAAAAGCTAAAATAGTTGTGAAGACTTCAGTTTTTATGTCTTTTAAAAAATGAGTCATGCAAGTACAACATGTAACATCATGAAGGCTTTTGCTGTCTGAGTAGTAATTCAGGGTGAAAACACTGCAAAAAGGATGATCAGTACTTCTGCCAGCACAACCTCCATGCCCCTAGAAGCCCTCTATCAAAATACTGCTGGGATTTTTCCTTGCAGGGATGACATACTCTGACCCTTATCCAAGAAATCACTGATGCACAATTTTTTAACCCAGAATTGTTCTGTTAATTTTATTGGATTACTTACAGAGTGGAAGCTGAATATATACCTAAAATGCATTTTTGGATCACTGCTTGTATGCCCTTAGGCATCCCATTGTATTGGCTTTGTGCAATCTTCAGGATAAAATACAAGCTACAATTCTGTCAAGCAAGAGCCAGGAATACTCATTTGTATGCACAAATTTTGTGTTTGGATTGCAGTCTGGCTGGATTCTTTAAATTGATCCTCATCTCTGGAAAGGAGAGTACTGTTCATTTAATGCATAAGTGTTCATTTAATTACATATACAATGTTAAAACAAAGTGATTTTACAAGGAAGTAAGAACACTAATATTCCTAAACAATCTTAACAGCTGACTTTGGACTTTCCAAGATTGTGGAAGATCAGGTGACCATGAAGACAGTTTGTGGAACTCCAGGATACTGTGGTACATTGGTTTTTTATTTACAGTATGCTGCACTTAATGTGAGGTTGTTACATTTTCTCTTTCCAAGGTGAAATGCTTCTCCCTGAAGTCAAAATTCAGAAAACCTCTCAAAAGCAGAAATAAAAACCTAAAATTCAGAACCACCGCTGGGTTAAATTTTTCTAAACTCATATTCTTTAGCACTGAAGCTTAATAATCAAAACATATGTCATGGAGCAAGTTCATTACTTGCATGGAAATAAGTTCAACCATCATAAAAATGCTGGAATTACTAAAATAATACTGGAGAGGCATCAGAAGAAATTTGGACTACAAAAGGCATAATGGCAAACACTAAAAATTTATAGAGGTCATAACAATTATGAATTTTTGAATATTGCTTGCAGTGAATTTATCTTAATTTTTTTTTAACATAGAGGAAATCAAATTATTCCTTAAGAGTAGGGTCATAAATTAATCCCCTAACCCCAAAATGTTTCAGCAAATATATGGTTTTAAATGCAGGCTTCACTCAGACCATTCTGGTCCATGCTGGAATGGTATCCGAATAACATAATTATGAGTGCAATATCAAGGAGCGCTTTGTGGCAGATCTTGTCAACTGGGGTGACTGGTGTAGATCTAGTCATCTCTTTCAGCATTAAAAAGGCTTTGGCAGTTTCAACTAATCCTTTTTTCTCCTACACAAAATAAGAACGAAATCATAGGTTTGCTTCAGTTTTACCAAGAGAATGAGAGTCAGCATGAACTGCTGCTTACCAAAACGACTAATTTGCCTCTGCATTCACAATACATCAACAAGCATGAGTTTATGGATGACTTCAAAGCAAACATCTAACTTGTTAGCTTAGCACTGTATTACACAAGGATCATAATTTTAATTCCTTCAGTAATTTAGAACTTAGGAAATTATATACTTAATGATGTTGGGCTTTTATTTTTCAGTTGATGGCCTTTAAGGACACTTTCTACTTGTTTAACTGTGGAAGATGTGCACAACATTTAGAAACTGTGTTTTGTCTCAGTTGCTCTGTTCTTACATGTTTCTGTTTTTTTCCAAAATCACAGCTAGTTCATGTTTCTCAGTCTTGTAGCTTTGAATAATATGAGACATCTAATTTGAATGCAAGAAAACCACCACTGATACTTCAAATTAAAACAAATTTCTGTAGAATCACATTTAGGTAAAAATATGTTTACTCAGTGTCATATGGGAGAGTGAGGTTTCGATAAGCAAGTGAAAAAACATAGTACTGGTAACAGTCCGTGAATAATTAGGAATGTGGGTTTTTTTCTCCATTGCTCTGGGGAGAAAATAAGTGGGGCAGAGAGTGGACACTACAATTGCCATATGCATAACGTCTAACAAACAATACCATAGCTGTGCTATATGTCAGATACCAGTAATCCAAAGAGGATATAACTAACACTCACCCCCCAAAAATCCAAAATCTAAAAGCAGAGTTCAAGCACATAACCTGCCACAGCAGGGAGAAAGCAAGCATAAAACTGATCGTGGAAAAAAATAATTAAAAAGATACTGCTGAGCCCCAGCGGCCGTTCCCTCGTGGGGCTGGAGCGTTGTGCTCTGCCTGCGGGGCTGCAGCAGGAGCTGGTCCTGCTGCCGGTGGGGATGTGCTCAGCCTGGCCGTCCCCTGCACACAGCAGACTTTTCTTGAGCAGCAGCATCCCCAGGTTGGAGGGGACGGCAGGGTGCTCCGTCGCTGTGGAGACCCTCAGGCCTGCCCGTGGGTGGGTGGTCTGCAGAGCAGGGCAAGACCCTGGTGGGTTTTGGCTGGGTTTCTCGTGGCGGTGCTGAGCTGTGTGAGGCTGAGCAGCCAGCAGCTGGACGCAGCCTCGCTGACTGCCTGGAAGCTTTCAGCAGGGCATCCCATGCATGCTGTCAGGTTCCCAGAAGAGCACCCTTGTGCACAGCTTCAGTGTCAGAGCAGGGACAGTTAGCTCCTGGAGACACGCAGAAGCTCGCCTGGACTCCCGGAACCAGAAAATGACCCAGAAATGGATCCTCCTGTGCCAGAACATGCAAAAGAAGGAGCCCTTATGGCAAAAGAGGATTGCAGCCCTTCATTGCAAGGCACTTCCATGTCAGCAAACCAGCTTATGGCCAGGGAGGCTGGTGATCTTTTTTACACCTGGGCAAGCCTGCTGGGCTTCCCGTGGTGGATGCTTACCTCCAGAAAGCAATGTGATCTTGTGGAGGAATCTATTTCTACCATTCTTGCTGAACTCTAGATCCTGAATGGGCTCCTGCAAGAGACTGCAAGTTGCTAGCAGTGTGCTGGGTGGTAAGCATCTCAGGTAGTTTTGGACAGAGCTGAGCCAAGCCTTGTGGAAACTAAAGACCTGGCATTTGCTTTTGTAACTGTAGAAGCAAAGGAAAGAGGACATTGGAAAAGACCAAAAGATTACTCTGTTACCTTGTAGCACAGCTGATAATGCAATTCAGGTGACATGTCTGTTACCTTGTATGGCATTCTCTGCCAAGCACATACAGGTGCCAAGTATGCTTTAGAGTAGCACTGAATTCCAATCTGCTTAGGTTTGTAAAACTGTCCTTTACATAATGGCTATTAACATTCTGGTTGTGTTCTTTTGTGACATTTATACTACAAATGCCATAAAACTGTAGTTGGTATTTAGCCCTTTTTATGCCTGTCTTGTATACCATAAAAATAGGATAAGGCTGATTCCTACAGAAGAGCTCTCAGAGTAGGGATGACTTGGTGAGGAGGGTTGAGGCTGAATGTCTGTACTGAGAAAAGAAAGGAGCTTTGTGCCTACAGACATGGACCTGAGATGCCTACAGACATGGACCTGCAATCCTTGCTTTACAACCTGAGTTAACTGACCATGCAGAATTCCTGGTGCCTGGAAAATATTCAAGCATTACTTTCCAGCAGTGGAGGAAACCCAGGAGGAATACTGTTGAAATGCCAAATTAAACCATGAATAATTGAGAGTCACAGGCTGCCGACTCCCACATCCTGCCCACCCAGTGATCAGCAGCTTCTCCAGAAAGGACACAGCAACAAAAACACATACTGGAGTCTGGATACTTTGGCATCAAGACTTACCAATCTACAGTCCCTGGGATGTGCAAAGTGATGCAGAGGACTGAAAGCAAGAAGATGATCACAAAGAACTTAACTTGCTGATATATTCTGCTTTCAGTGAACTTAACAAGAAGGGCATAAGTGGTTTCTGACAGTAGCACATAAAAATAAGCCAGTGCAGAGCAGTGATTCATGATCAGTCTGTTACAGCCAACTTCTAAACTAACAGCAATGTATCAGTCAAATCCATTCACCAAAAGCAAACTTCTGGAAATATTAAAAAATTATATTTACTAGATGTATAACTGTGTAATCACAGTCCAGATAGCAAGGCAGACCTGTGTATACAAATCTTTGGTCTGCTTTGTAGCCATTTTACAATACTGAGGTGGAAGGAGGAGAAAAGCGAAAGGACAGAAAGTGTCTTCTGCCCTTATTCTGAGCAAGAAGACATCCCAAGAAGCATCCTGTTCTCTAGAAGAGGAAGCATATTGGCCATTAAACAGAAAAAACATCCTATTTACTTCAGAACCCCCCACATGGCATTAACAAACATGGCAGGGAGAATGGTGGTTAACATCTCTTTTCTTGGTCCGTCTCCATCTCTTTCTCTGAGGTCATTGGCTGCTTTGCATGTAGGCTGTCCTGTTAGCTACGGATTGACCTGAGTTGAAATCAATTGGGACCTAGTGTCCCTTCTCAAAACCAGCCCTTCTCTGTTCATCTGTTTAGCAGAAGAATAAGAAGGCAGGGAAAGTCTGCACTTAGACTGGCAAGCTTTTGCCCAGCTGCCAGCTGTACAAGTGGTATGGAGCAAACTTAGTGATTAATGTCCTTTGCCTTCTATATTAATGCTTTGTGAAAATGCTTCATGTGTTCCCTGCATAGTAAATCCTTCAGGTAAGTTGAAAAAGTCTGAGACAGCTGCCTGGAGGCCATTAGGGAGTTGTGCATACTCTGATTAAAATCATGCCATGTTGCAGCCCATTCCTCAGGAGAGCTAGCTGCCCCAGTGGAGACCTCGCACAGGCTAGGAGCAAAGCAGGAGCGTGCCAGCAGTCTGGGTCAGTCTGGATGGGCAACCAAAGCTTCAGGCTGAGCAGGGACCTATCATACATTTTCAGAAGCCCCAGCCCTTCTTGGCCCTGCTGCTCATGACTGTGAAAGTGTAATTCAAGAGGGCAAAGAGATGCATAAGTACGTGCTGCAGCATTGATGAGCATAGGTGCAGCAAGTCCACTGTGCCCTAGAAATGTGGCAGCCATCCCATGTGCATCATAGAACCAGTGGGCTCAGGGGCTTTGCTTCCATGCCATATATCTGATGGATATTAATACAGATACAATGGTTGCTGAGAAGAAGGGCTACTGATACATGGACGTGTGGCTCAGCAGTGTCTTTTTAATTATTTTTTCCAAATTATTTGGGTACTTTTGTCTGTGGCCAAAAGGTGAGGGAAGGAAGGGTCTTGCCTCCCCCAGTATCAAGCACTTCCATTTCCTTCTCTGGAGATGTGGCATTTTCATCCTGCCACCTCAGGAGCTTTGCCCAGGGACATTTGCCCAGTCAGAGGCAAACCTTGAGGATGCGTGGATGTGGATGTGGGGGGCACAGGGGCCAGCTGTACTTGAGGTAGGCACATCATGGTTTGAGTGTGCAGCCATGCACATTTTTAGTTACACACAGCAGCAACAGACACCGTCTGGGGGATGTGGCAGTCTGCTCAGCTTTCCTCGAGGTGTGTCTGTCAAGCTGCTTGAGCAGAGATTAACTCCTCTTCACCATTGCAGAGCCAGAGTCCCCCAAGACTGCCTGGCCTTTCCACCTGCTCTGCACTGCAGCAAAAGCAATTGCCTGAAATGGTCTTGTCTTTCCTTACAATTAAAACAGAATACCAAAAATAAAGCCCAAATAAAGTACCAAGTAAATAAGTAAAATACTGAAGCAAAAGTAGCACCTCATTAGTCACACTGCAGCCCCAGTGCTGCTGTAGCTTTCTGTGGTTCCTTTCACAAATCTAAAAAGCAATTTGAAACCAAAGCCCACTTTTCATTTTATTCTAGCTGTGCTTGGACATGATTTCTGTTACTTTATACTTAGTGAAGGGAATCATTTGCCTAATTAAGCACTTAAAGGAACAGGCCCTAACTTTTTAAAAGACACCTACAAGCGTGCATGGAGCTTAAATTGACTTTGTGACTGTTATTTCTACATTCAACTTTCATCTTATTGACAAGTGTTTTATCACCTGCAGCACCAGAGATACTGCGGGGATGTGCGTACGGCCCTGAGGTGGACATGTGGTCTCTGGGGATTATCACCTACATCCTGTAAGTGCAGACAGTGCCCGGGAGTGGTTCATTTGTGAGCACCTGCAGGTTTTTATGACATTATGAGCTGTGCTGTTGGAAAACACAAGATCCTGAACTTTAATTATGATATTCCTAATCTTATTTAAGTCAGTCAAATCCTAGAGGACCATGGCAAAACACTCGGGTTATATATTTGGTAAATATAACACTTCTTCCTGAACAGCAGCAAGGTCTGCACAGAATCGTGCTATTAAAGTGAATGAATAGCAGCGAAGCTGCTGAAAGCAAAAAATACAAGTATACGAGTGTCAGAAAGCATCGTGTTTTTTTCTCATTTGCATAAACTGTGAGATATATTATGATCCTAACTAGTTTCTCAACTACAGATCGGGCAAGAAGTTAAGGTGCTTGCAGTAGTTCCACAGTGCCTGTGAATATTCCCAAATGCAGCTGCCCCATATGTGTCAGCCACAGACATTGCTACAGCTTCAGCTGCAGCATCAGTGTTGCTGTCTCACAACATCTCAGCCAGGAGGCAGGGAACAGCCCTCGACCCTCTGTCTGCAAATCAGTCTGATGGGTTAAGTGATTAATGTTGAAGTGTTCCACTTCTTACAAGATAACCAGACACTGTTGACAGAGGGCTGTGAGCAATGCTGGCCATACATATTTTAAACAGTTGAAGTTGCAACTGCAGACCAAAATTTCAAAACATTTGTGTCTAAAGGTAGGCACTTACATCTGCATCTTAATATGGCTAGTCCTAATTCAATTGGTAAGCATTGTAATTATTTTATTGTATCGATGGAATCTTTCAAAGGAATATTATTGAGAAGGGAAAACTATATCTGATGTATTGACACTTCTCTTTATGGGAGAATAACTAACTTCATTTATTCCCTTGGCAACACCAATGCTCAGCTGGCTTGTGTAGTTGAATATGATACTTGCAGGATGCCTTTTATGGGAAGAAAATGGGATTTTACACATATACATTAAAGATATGGAGGATTTTATACATCCCGGCCATTTTCTTTCCCCTTCTAGGACTCATTAACTGTGTCCAGCAAGTACAGTGTGTAATAATACCATTACTTTCTTTGTGTCTTTTGCAAAGAAAGAATTGTATTTTCTAGGGTTTATACTAAAAGTACTTGTAAGGATATATAAACACTCTGATGGAAATATCAGAAAACATCTTTTGTTCTGTACATAAGCTTCAAATAAATCACGGCTCTCCTTTTGGGTGCCTGTAAATAATAGGCTACAATATTTCTATTTGCCATTTTGTTACCTGCTCCTTTTAAAATGTGAATCTTTGTGTCAAGGCCTGGTTCAGTCTGTAGAAGATCACATCTCAGATACTGCCTGCCAGGTAATCTTTTCTTGTCAGTTCTAGGGGGTCCACACGTGGCAGAGATGTAAAATTTGCCAGCAGGGCTGTCCCTGAAATTGGAGAGGTGGCTTTTGTTGTCCCTTTACAAAGGTATCTAGATTAAGCCATGGGCTTGCCTAGTTATTCAACGATTGAGGGATAGTTGTTGTACTTGAGATTGAGAGCCTTCCTTAAGCAGAACTTGCTTTCAAGTGTAGGCAAGCTCCAAGCAAGAACGTACAGCAAATTCCTGTTCAAATATATGGAGTGGCATTTGCTATATGCAGCCTTTGAAAACCTCCCAGCTGTTTAGGAGATGCTCCAAAGCCACATTAAACCTCTGCACTGGTGTAAACACAAGCGTGTGAGTTTGTGCTGTGGGTGGGACACCGCCAGTACAGATACTACTCTTCTTCTTCCTCCTTCAGTTCCTCTCCTCCCCTCTAGAAATCCAATTTGACCTACAGCAGCAAGTTAGGCAAAAAGGGTGCTAGTCAAATCCACTTGGCCATCTTTTCCATTTAGCTGCAACAATATTCCACATTTAAAACTCTTCTATTGAGTGTAAAGCTTTGTAGATCAATATTTCTGATGGATTACAAACTGAGACTGGAAAGGTACATGTACAGTAACTAATTCGTTAATCCTGCAGCCTAAAGGACAGTGTTGCATGTCTCAGTCCCATAGTTTAGTAGAGGGAATGCACTTATGTACAGTCAAAAAAATACATTGCTGTATGTACCTCCAAAATAGAGTGGATGTAAGAGTTAACTACCATGCTACAGAAGATGTGCATAAAACTGTATCTTCCCACCAATACAAAGTGGACTTACCATGTGATTGAGAAAAACTTTGATAGGTATTTTGACAGAACAATTATTCTTGAGGCAAATTATATTAAGACCTATTGATGATAACTGTCATAATTCCAGGGAAGCCATATTTCTAGTTTTAACATCAAAGAGGACCAGTCCTTTTGTATTCCTGCAGCGCATTAGAAGTTCTGCTGCACATTTGAGATGCAGATAGTGGTCAACAAATACAGAGGCTTTGCCTGCAGTCAAAATTGCATTGATTTAATCAAAGGTGTTTTTTCACTAACTTACTTCAAAAGGCACAAAACACTGTCTGGTCATTTTTAATTGATTTTGAAGCTGTTTACATTGACTTTATTTGGTACGTAATTGGCTTAAAATGAATCAGCATAATAAAATGAGTTTTCATAACAAAATGAAATCAAGAGCAGCCATGCTGGGTCTTACACTGGTTTAATTTATTAATTTGAAATCACACCTCTAGTTTTATTCATCTAACTTGGCATGTAGTGAAAAATCTGGCTGCTGAAATGGAAGGTTTTTTAGGTAACAGGGTATCCATAGAAATTGTTAATAAGACAACAATAGGTGATAGTAGTGAGTTGAGATGAAAATAATTTCAGGAGTAAATAGACAATCACTTAGAAGGCTTCCAATGCAGTCACAGCAAGCCTTAAGCATGGTCTCACTGTATGTCATCAGTTAGCTGGTATCCCAAAGCCAGGTTTGACTGAACCAGTTAGTGGCCCAACAACTCTGCTCAGCAAAGGTGCTCTGTGGGGATAGGGGCCGACCTGAAGCAAGCTCAGAAATGGTGGTGAGAGTGGCAGGCAAATGGGAGGGGAGCAGCAGAGGGACTGTGACCAGCTCCCACCTACTGAAGTACACGGTATTTGGAGGTTGAATGTTTTAATCCATCTCTGCCAGACTTGGAAATTAGTAATGCGCCCAGAATGTGCTTACAGTA